>NC_091476.1:52155811-52484925 GCF_036971445.1 Narcine bancroftii | reverse complement strand
AAATCGGAACAGGGTATCTGTATTTCTATTTGGCAAAACTAGAAACGTAACCCTCAACTCACCCGGCCCCCATTCCTTACACCTCAACTCCCCTACCCCTCCTCTTCCCCACCCGCTCATCTCCCCTACCCCCTCCTCTTCCCGCCCTTTCCTTCCTCTCTCAAACCCTTCACTCCCCTCCTCACCCCTTCACACCCCATGCTCTCCCCATCCCTCCTCTCTCTGCACCTCCTCGCCCTTCCCCACTCAACATCACCTGCCTCCACCCACATCCCCTCCCCCACCCCTTCCCTCCCCACCCCTTCCCTCCTCCCCATCCCCTCCCCTCCCCTCCCGACCTTCCCACCTGCCCTCCCTACCCGATCTTCCCTCCTCCCCTCCCCACCCCTTCCCTCCTCCCCTCCCCTCCCCTCCCTTCCCCACCCTCCCCTCCCCTCCCCTCCCCACCCCTCCCCTCCCCACCCCACCCCTCCCCACCCCACCCCTCCCCTCCCCACCCCTCCCCTCCTCCTCTCCCCTCCCCACCCCTTCCCTCCTCCTCTCCCCTGCCCACCCCTTCCCTCCTCTCCCCTCCCCTCCTCCTCTCCCCTCCCCACCCCTCCTCACCCCTCCCCTCCTCCTCTCCCCTCCCCACCCCTTCCCTCCACTCCCCTCCCCACCCCTTCCCTCCTCCTCTCCCCTCCCCACCCCTCCCCTCCCCACCCCTTCCCTCCTCCTCTCCCCTCCCCTTCCCTCCTCCTCTCCCCTCCCCTTCCCTCCTCCTCTCCCCTCCCCTTCCCTCCTCCTCTCCCCTCCCCACCCCTCCCCTCCCCACCCCTTCCCTCCCCACCCCTTCCCTCCTCCTCTCCCCTCCCCACCCCTCCCCTCCCCACCCCTCCCCTCCCCACCCCTCCCCTCCCCACCCCTTCCCTCCCCACCCCTTCCCTCCTCCTCTCCCCTCCCCACCCCTTCCCTCCCCACCCCTCCCGACCTTCCCTCCTCCCCTCCCCACCCCTTCCCTCCCGACCTTCCCACCTGCCCTCCCTACCCGATCTTCCCTCCTCCCCTCCCCACCCCTTCCCTCCTCCCCTCCCTTCCCCACCCTCCCCTCCCCACCCCTCCCCTTCCCTCCCCACCCCTCCCCTCCCCACCCCTCCCCTCCCCACCCCTCCCCACCCCTTCCCTCCACCTCTCCCCTCCCCACCCCTTCCCTCCACCTCTCCCCTCCCCACCCCTTCCCTCCTCCTCTCCCCTCCCCACCCCTTCCCTCCTCCTCTCCCCTCCCCACCCCTTCCCTCCTCCTCTCCCCTCCCCACCCCTTCCCTCCTCCTCTCCCCTCCCCACCCCTCCCCTTCTCCTCTCCCCTCCCCACCCCTTCCCTCCTCCTCTCCTCTCCCCTCCCCACCTCTTCCCTCCTCCTCCCCTCCCTACTCCTCCCCTCCCTACCCCTCCCCTCCCTACCCCTCCCCACCCCTTCCCTCCTCCTCTCCCCTCCCCACCACTTCCCTCCTCCTCTCCCTTCCCCACCCCTTCCCTCCTTCCCTCCCCTCCCAGACCCCTCCATCTCACCCCCTCCCCTCCCCTCCTGACCTTCCCTCCTCCGCTCCCCACCCCTTCCCTCCTCCTCTCCCCTCCCCCACCCCTTCGCTCCCGAACCTTCCCTCCTCCCCTCCCCACCCCTTCCCTCCCGACCTTCCCTCCCGACCTTCCCTCCTGCCCTCCCTACCCGACCTTCCGTCCTCCCCTCCCCACCCCTTCCATCCCGACCTTCCCTCCTCTCCTCCCCTCCTCCTCTCCCCTCCCCAACCCTTCCCTACTCCTCTCCCCTCCCCACCCCTTCCCTCCTCCTCCCTCCCCACCCCTTCCCTCCTCCTCTCCCCTCCCCACCCCTTCCCTCCTCCTCCTCCTCCCTCCCCACCCCTTCCCTCCTCCTCTCCCCTCCCCACCCCTTCCCTCCTCCTCTTCCCTCCCCACCCCTTCCCTCCCCTCCCCTTCCCTCCCCACCCCTTCCCTCCCCTCCCCTCCCCTTCCCTCCCCACCCCCCTCCTCCCCACCCCCCTCCTCCCCACCCCCCTCCTCCCCACCTCCCTCCTCCCCACTTCCCTCCTCCCCACTTCCCTCCTCCCCACCCCTTCCTTCCCCCCCTCTCCCATTCATTTACCTTCCCTCCCCATCTCCTCCTCCCCGTGGTCCTGGTCCCACCCCTGCCCGGCGCCACTCTCCCAGGGCGGGGCAGTAACGAGGCGGTGCCCCTGCCGCGGCTCCGACTTCCACGCTGGGTTCTGCCTGCAGCTGCCGCTCTCACTATGGCCGAGGTTCGGAGGTTCACCAAGCGGCTCAGTAAACCGGGAACGGCCGCCGAGCTCCGTCAGAGCGCGTCCGAAGCTGTCCGCAACTCGCTGGTGGCGGTGAGTGGCCGTCACCCCCCTGCCCATCTCTGTCCAGGGCGTGGGTGCCTGTCCGCGGCGCCCTCCCGCTCTCTCTCTCTCTTTATGTTCCCCCCCCCTCTCTCTCTCTTCCCTCCCCACCCCTCTCTCTGCACTATTTCTGCCTGTATCCAATTTTCGCGCCTTCGGTTGTCTTCGCCTGTCACTGAGTGCCTTTCTATGCTTGTCTGCCACATTAATCTGTCCCTTTGTGAATTTCTGTCCATGGGTCTCCCAGTATATCTGCCCAGGTCTCTGTGCTTATTTCATTGTCTCCTCGCCTGTTTCTTTGTGTGTGTTCACTGTCCTGAAGCCTGTTATCTTCATGGGAAAGGACAATGCCTGGGGTGACTTTGTTCTGAACAAAGAGGAGTCCCTCTGATTTACTGAAATGCTTGCTGTTATGGAGTAGAAATCACATGAATGGTCAGTGTATGTGTAATGGCATCCAGCAGATATGCCCAGGCAGGAGTCCAGTGGTATTCAGAGGATTGGTTCTTCAGCAAGTTGAAGGAAACGGGCAGTGCCTTTAAAAATCTAATATTTCCCCCTTGAGCATAGTCAGCTGCAGTGTCTCCATGGATTGTCGCCTTCTCATAGTGGAGAAGCTTGTGGGGTCCTGTGATCCCCGAGAGCGATGCCGTCTGGAGCTATGCTCCTTGTAGGGTTACCCTTGGCGGTAAGGTCATGGGTGAGGTCCCTGACAGAGAACCATCCAGTCAAGTCCTCCACGGAGGAGCAGGCGGACAAAGTTACTCTGAACTCAACAGCTGCAAAGGCGGATGAAGCCTCCAACATATCCATCAGCTCCAATCGTGGTGGTTTCCATGCCTTTGGAACAAGTTGGTTGATTGTGAAATATCATGTGCTTCTTGAAGCTCAACATCGAGTCCTCGTTAAACAAATACACGCACAGGCACCTTCGCTCTGTGGTTCAATGGAACGAGGGTCATCATCCTCGACTCCAAGGGATAGCAACAACTGCCTGCAGTTATTTTGTTTCATGTGCTTTGCCTCTGTTTGATTCAGTTTTCCATTATGTATTAAAATGGTGTAAGTTTGATGTATTAGAATGATGTGGCCATAAATCAACACCGCATTAAGCTAATGATAAATCGTAGTGATGTGAACTCATTGGATTAACTCCTCTAGAGAAATAAACAGTTTCATTGATCCTCTAACTCATGAAACTGTGTCATAAAAGACAAAATCTAGAGGCACTGTGTGATTGAAGTAAAAACACCATATTGGGGGGAAAAGTACTCAGCTGGTCAAAGTGTCCTTGATGTAGCAAATATTAAGATACATAACCAGTGTTTTAGGCTTCAGCCTTCATCAAGGTGTGGAAAAATGTTGGCAGCTGTCCAAACAATGGTAGGAGGGGGGTGGTGTGGGGAGAGGAACACGGTTCCAAAGGCACAGGTGGAGTAGGGAGGGAGGGTACAGCAGCAAGCAAGGGGAGAAGGGATGGCTAGGTCAATAGAAAGAGAAGGGGGTGGAGAGCTGAGGGAAAGAAAACAGGGGGGATGGGAAGGGAGGGAGAATGGAGAGCAGGTTAGCAGATGCTGCCACATTCACCTCATGAATCCAATGTCACAGAGCTGTCTGTCAATTCTCTTTGCTTTTCTGAGAGTTCAGCTCTTGCTGATCTTAATGGCTGAATGGCCTACTTCATTAGAAAGGGCAAAATGATTTAAACTCTCAATCTTCAGGCAGGTGTTGAGCCACTGCTAAGTAGAGGCAGGGTTTGGCGGAAGTGTGTGGGTGCAGGACAGAGGTGTAGGTGTTAAATTTAGTCATGTCAAGAATGAAATAGATGAGAGGAAGTAGTCCAGATATGAAACTTGGCTCTGGGCTAAGCGAAGTATTAGGGTATTGAGTTGATGTAGTTTGAGCAAGCAGTCAGGTGAGGAGGCAGATGAGTGACTGGCTTGTTGACTGTTTTTTGGCACAGATGAGATGGGAATCCAGGGACTGAGCTAGGTATTGTGATATGGAAGCTCATCCTGCGTTTGCTGAGGAATCCCGTAGGTACTATCCAAGCCAGGAGAAAGGGAATTTAAAGGAATGTAGCTTTGGTTGGAGAAATTGTCTGCAAATGCAGGGTGACACTTCAAATTCGCACAGTGTGCTGAGATGTCCTGAACTTTGTAAATTTAACTTTTCATTTGGAAGTGCAACATTTTGCCAAGGGATTAAAGTAAAGATGTACAGCTGAGGATTTAGATGCAAGCCCTTCTTCATGAGGTCATCCTGCTTTTAGAATGCAAAGCACTTACAGCAATTATTGATACATAGATTGGATAGTGTCTTGAGCTGATTTAGTGAGAGCTCACCCCACTAATGGAAATCTGAAAGAGAGCCAACTCTCCAAGAGTTATCTGGAGCAAGGAAATAATATTTCCAGCCACGCTGTCAGCTCAGCAAGGATAATGACATAATTTTTGGATAATGACATAATTTCACTTGGGGGAGGGGAAAATATAAAAGGTTTAAAATATTTTGTAGCATTTGACTCAAATGAGATCAGGAATTTGAAATGTGTCTTCAAACTTTTCAGCATTTGCTGCAGATTAAATTAACGTCATGAGACTGATAAATCCCTGAACTGAAGGGACTTGATGGGAAGACAATAAACTGATCAAAAAGTGCAAGGTTACAGAGGAAAATTAGGACAGCACCAGAGATTTAGTGTGCATGCATCATCTGCTTTCTGCATGCTTGCGATATATGCATTTTGCTTAAATGCCTTAAGCTGTCAGTTGCCAGTGAAACATTTCTGGACTGACCACTTCAATACTGATGGGTCTCCCTGATGGTCTTGAACAATGTGGGTCAGTCTCCAAGGTGGGGAAGGGGGTGAGGGCACTGTGTTGAGGAATGGCAGGAGGGACTGATTCTGAAGATTTACTGCTGTTTTTTTTAAATAAAAAAGCTCAACTTTTGAGGAAGTGCAATTGTTGCTTCATAATTTTAAAAATAAATTCGAACAAACCAATGGGCCAATTGTTTCAACTGTTATGTGAGTATTTACAATGCACAATTCTCCACCACTCTATTTCATTCAATCCCATCCCCCATATCCCTCCATTCCCTAGTTCCTCATTTGTTTTAATAAACAACACGGTAGAAGGCTGTTTGGTCTATGAAACCTGTGCCATCCAATTAAACTATCGACCTCGTACATTTTTATAGGGTGGGGTGGGGGAACCAGAGGACCCAGAGAAAAATCATGTAGGTCATGGAGAGAAATGTAGGAACTCCATACAGACAGCGCAAGATACGAACCCGGGCCCTGGGCACCGTGATGGTGTTGCACTAATTGCTATAATAATTGTACTACTTTCCTCCTTAATTTTCTTCTCATTTTTTTGTGTGTTTCAGTTGGGTGCTAGCATACACACTTTCTGTTTTAACTATTTCCTGGGCAAAGAAATTTCTCCCCATTCTTCTGGGATCATTTGTGATTATCATATATGTAGGGGGTGTGTGTTTAGGTATCCCAAATGGTTGAAATATCTACTGTGTGAATTTGAAAGTGTTTGTTTCTCTTTCAGCAAAGAGAACTGTGATTGAATGATGGCCACCTGTCAGTTCAGGCATACTCCTTGTGAATTATCATTGTTCTTTGCAATGACTTTTATAGCCTCTTCATGCAATGGCGGTCTCTGCGCAATATTCCAATGGGTTGCAGCAGGACCACACTTCCTTTGGATCGCTAAACTTTGAAGTAGATTTCAGATTTGCAGGGAAATTTGAGGGATTGGGCAGGAAGTGAAATTGAGATTGTAATCAGTTGTGATCTTATTGAATAGCAATGGGATAACAATCGAATCTTGACTTAAGGGCTCCCACCAGATTGCCGCTGGTTTCTGGACCATTGGTCAAGGAGGTGTGATGGCGAACAGGCGGCTGGACACGAGGGCTGTTGGAGATGGCTCCCTTGGAGGAAGTGGAGTGATCTTTGATGACTTGCTGTTTCTGAAGGCATTTTCGTTGTTTTTCTTTGCAAGATGGCATTGGAGCATGTCTGTGAATGGCATGCAGGAGAAAGATTTTCCTGGTAACTTGGTATGTGGGACAATTATATAATTGAAGGGCTGCATTGTCCATCCATGCACCAGTTCCTTGCACTGTTGAGACTTGTGCTCAGATGGGGCATGTGTTGCAGCTTTTTAAAAATTCCCTCTTGGGGTGTGAGTTTCACAAACTGAGCCAGTTTAATAGCCCACCTCTAATTGCCCTCAGGCAGATGGTGATGAGCTGCCTTCTTGAATGACTGTAATCCTGGAGGAACAGTGCTGTTCTTTGTTTTTGATGGTGAAAAGACAGCAATCTATATCCAAGTCAGGGATGGCATGGGGCTTGGAGAGTAACTTCCAGGGGGTGGTGGTAGAGGTTGTGTTTTGGAAGGTACTGTCTAAGGTGAACTGCAGTGTATCCTGAAGAAGGTACAAACTGGTGTTCTTGTGTGTCAGTCATGGGGAGGATGAATGGTTCTCAATAGGGTGTCTTTCAAATAGGCTGGCTTGAGCAGAGGTGAAGCAGGGTGACACCAGAGACCCAGGTTTAATCTTGAAATTGCTGCTGCCTTGGTGTGATGTTTTCACACGTTTCCTGTGATCATATAGTTTTCCCGCCGGTGATCTGATTTCCTCCCATGTTCCAGAGGTGTGCAGGTTTGTTGGGTATTTGACTGCTATAACTTGCCCCAAGTGTGCAGAAATTTGGGGCGAGGGGAAGAAATGGTTGAGGCAGAGTAACGTGGTTAGTTGATGTGGTTGCAGGCTTGATGTGCCAAAGAACCTGTTAATGTGCTGTGACTGAAGCCCCTTTCACATTTGCATCCCGCTATATTGGCTGTTCAGTGTCCCAGGTTAGGAATGGGGGGTTTTGGCTTTTCACACTTGACCACTCCTAACTGGGACACTGAATGCTTTCACACTTGCAAGGAGACATTCCCGGGGTTAGGACTGTTCTACCTTCTACCAGTGATGTTATGACACATCAAGTGATGGTGGACCTGACCAAAATCCTGATCAATGTATAATGATCTTGTATTTGAACAAAATTAATCATGCATAATTATAACATAATTAAGCTTTATGTACAGCACAGTATGAGCCCTTCAGCCCCTGTTGTTGTGCTGACTGAAATAAACCTTTGTAAGGGACTGTGGGAAGGTGCTAGCAATAAATAGCAATAGCAGACAATTTTTAAACAGGGTGGGAAAGTTGGTAGTGTTATAACGCTGAATTTATATTGTGTGGGAAAGTTAGTAGTGCTATTGCGTACAATTTATAAATAATGTGGGGGGGGGGGAAGCAATGGCAGACCTGGCCTCCCAGAATTCCATGCGGCGGAGAAAGGGCTGTATGCCCAGTTGCATGTGCGGAGCATTCATGGAGGGCTTTCTCTGACACAAGGCATTCTGGGAAGTCAGGTCCACCATTGCTTTATCGCCACGGTCTTTATAAATTGTGCGCTATAGCCCTACCAATGTTCCCAAGCTGTTTAAAAATTGTCCGCTATTGCTATTTATTTCCCCTCTATCTCTCCTGCTGCGATTTTATCACAGCAAAGTTTATAACTTCATTTTAATCTTTTCTTCCTTCATTTCAATCCCACAATGCAATTACCTGTTTCACACTTGCCTGATCGCAACGCCGGCCTCTGCAGACAGCAAGAATTGTACTAGAGGTTGAGGCCGTCAGTCCCCAGCATGAGATCTGACGCCAGCGTTGAGCTGATTTTGCTATCACACTTGGCACTTTAAAGGCCGATTAATTCCTGGGATCACTGGCAAGTGTGAAAGGGGCTAGAGACGCACCTGCACTTTGCAGTCTTGGGGCCCTCTTGCTTCCTGGAGTGCTGTGAAATGGATGAGCGGGGAACGTGTCTGCATCAGAGCTTGCATCTGGGAACAGGTAGTGACTGCCAGATCTCTCGCCAAAAGAACTGCTGTTGTAGATTTTGGACTGAACTTGAAACTGCTTTTTTTTTTCTCTCTGTTTCAACTTGTGACCCTTGGTGAAGTAAATAGCTGCTGCTTGGCTTTTATTTGAACTAAAAACTCGTGGCAGTGGGTGCTGACTGAGCTCTTATTTGTTCTGGATAAAGCTGATTGGGCTTTGGAACTTCACTTTTAACTTTTAACTTTAACTTTAAATGGCCCCCATTGACAAGGCCACAGCTGGTTGCAAACTGGGCTCTGTGACAACAGTACAGTCAGAATGGATTTGGGTCGCCACTTCCAGTTAGTTAGTCTGCTCTTCTCATTGAATTGAGAGGCTCAGACATATGCCGCAGATGTGGGCGCACTGGTGGTTTGGACAGATGTGCCCAGGAACTGTTTAGTTGCATGTTTATATGGAATATCACTGTATAACAGTGCTTTCATATCTCCCTGTTGTGCACTGGAATTATTGATAAGCAATGCTTGGCCGGGACCCATTCACGCTACATCAGGAGTTGATTAAACATTGAAATTTGCTTTTTGTTGCCAATTTTATCTGAGGTTTTATGCAGGGGTGGGGTGAGGGGAGGGGGGAACTGTCTTCACAACTGAGCTGTGCACTACATGGTGCCAAGGTGATAACAGTGCGAGCAGTTTGCTTTGGGATCTTGAGTATGCAGTGTGCTCTGCTCTTCTTGGTGCATTGTGGCTCATGTGTGTAATGAATTTAGACCCCACTGCAGATAAATACAATCTGCAATCCCATGCTACCCCACAATGCCATGTTTCCATGCTGTGCTTCATATTGAAGGGTCTTTTTGGCCATTTGGATCTTTGCTGATTGCCTCACTAATTTCTGTAATCCATTGTCCACATAATCCCTCCAATTTCCTCCCCTTACCTGCGCAGTGGCCCTTTAACTTCACAACCCTCTCATCCTTGGGATGTGGGAAGAAACTGGAACACCCGGAAGAAGCTCTCCCAGTCACAGGGAGAACATGCCGTCTCTGCATGCAGACAGTTGAGATTAAATCTCGAGCTGTGAAGCGAAACCTCTATCTGCTGTACCATTCTAAACTAGCCCAGTACCAGGGACATTGACTTGGGGGTGAAGAGTTTTCTTCCCTTTCCAGTGTATTCTATAATAGCACCCAGACCATGTGGTATCATTCCACTGTAGGCTTGAGAATGAGCTGGGCAAGCCATTCTGGGCTCTTGGAGAGCTGTGAAAGATCCATGTTGCAAAGGAAATCTCCATTTCCTGGTACAGGTCGAGCCCCTATTATCTGAAATGCTCCAGAATCTCAAACATTTTGAGCGCCGACGACGCCACAGGTGGGCACCAGTTTGTTACCAACCATCATCACCGCCAGACCTACGTCCATTACTCACTGTGCTTTTTACCATCCAGCAGAATTTCTAATATTTGGTGCGGCATTTATCTTTTGTAACCAGAGATCGTTTTTTTGTTAAGTACAAAGCATTATTCATGTTATTAAACACATTATACTTAAATCCAAATTCAGAAACCATTCTGGGCCTGTGCATTTCGGATATTGGGTACTCGACCTGCTCCTCCTTTTTTAATTACATCATCAAAATCCCCTCTTTCTACTGCGTTGCATGGCCGTCTCATTTTTCAATATTGCAGTTAAAATAAAGAGTTTTGCCTTTGCTTGTGCCTGTCCCTTTCAAGCTCCAATTTAGCCTAAACCCTGCCTGCCTGCAGCAGTCATCGCCATACTACAGGTTCTTGCATTGCTGAGGCTCTGCTTTCATGACACTGTGTCGCACCAATGCAACTCCATGGGCATTGTTCTGCCTGAGGAAATATGGCAGGTTCCCCGCGTCCGTCAACACTTCCTCAGGTACTCTATTGAAAGGATCCTGTTGGGATGCACCACTGTGTGGTGCAGGAACTGTTCGATCCAACATTTCAAGAAACTGAACATGAATAGGACTATCACACAACCACCCCCCCCCCCCCCCCCCACCACCACCACCCAGAACCCCCTTCATCTTTGTCTACACCTCACTGCCTTGCAAAAGCATATTGAAAGCCTCATCCCACCCCCACAATATTCTCTTCACCTTCCATCAGGAAGAAGTTTCACAATGTGAAATCACACAGCACCATATTCAAGGTTTGTTTTTTTCTGCTGTTACCAGTCTCCTGAATGAACCTCACATCAGCGAAATAATGCTGCCCCTGTTCCATTCTAACTCTCTCAGGATTCTGTGCAAAAATAGATAGCACATGAAACAAGCCTTTTCTCTGTTGTTACGAGTCCAGAGGACCCCAAAACCCAGCACCACGACAAAGGGTAACTTAAACAAAAGTTGCTTTTAATTATCTTTGAACATGAAAATAGAATCAAACTTTAACTCACCTCTATTGGCTCACTTAACCTACTTAAACCCTTTCTAATGCTAAGTGCACGTGTGTGTAAGTTCAGCAAAGTTCTTTGGTTCACATTCCAATCTCACTGGTTGCAGGCAATTCTTAGTAAAGTTAGTAAAGTTACTAACTTTACGTTAGTAAAGTTCACCAGGCTTTGGTACATTTACCAGGTAAATGGTTACCACTCAGAAGGGTTCCTGTTGGTTTTCAAAGAGAGAGGACATCCACAACTGATTCCTTTTTAATCAGCCACTCCAGTGTCTTGTTGACAAAACTTGCCCCTTCAGGGTTCTCCCGATGATAACCTCATTCTTTCAGGTCACCACAGAGTTCCTTTCTGTTTCGCCTGTTCCAAGGGAAACACCGGACAGTCAGTCCTCTCTTTTCACCAGGCCGTCTTCCAAAGCTTGCCAGCTTGTCCCTCTGGAACCAATGTCTCTCTCTCTCTCTCTTTCACACTCACACACACACACCCCCTCCAATCTGAGAGCAAACCCTCTTTTTTTTTCTGCTCTCTGCCTGCAAAGATAACATGACCTTTAGACAGTAAGTTCTGTTTTCCAGACAAAACTGCTACTGCCTGTTGTTACATTTGTTTCCTTTTGCAAATAACAGTCCATCATGAGTATGAGCATTCTCGCAAAAGCTCCTGCAAAAATTCTGTGTTTTAAAGTGTTTGTGTGTGACCTGCTCTAACAAACCTTTCCCAATTTATCTCCCAAACACCGCTACATACTCTGTCATACTGTAACAATGAACATGATCTTGCCCAAGCTTCTTTGGGCACTTGTCATTCTGTGGGTAGTGTGCTCACCCTGGTTATGGTGGTCTGACATTGTCCGACTTTGCATCATCACACTCCAGCGTCAGCAGCACGGTTTAGTGGTCGTATTTGAATCCTCTTGCTGTTCCATCCTCATGGGCAGCACCTTACTCCATATGCCATCTCAGAAATGGCCACTTTGTCCTCAGTTCCCCCAATGTTCATTTTTTGCCTGAATAACTTGGAAAAAAGTTACTGTTGGGGTTAATTTGAAGAATTTCAAAGTAGCATTAATGTTGACTGTTCAGTGGTAGACTGGAGATGGGTGGGGTGGGGGTGGTGGGGGTTGCAAATTCCTTCTTCATTAGGATGGAACAAACTCACTCATTGAGATCTCTTGGGTGATTTCTAATTTGAAATACTGATGGACAAGTTTAGAATGGTATGGTTATTTATCTTTTGTGGAATTTCACTGACAAATGCGTATCCAAAGCTGGGTTCAGTGTGAGCCCATGGAAATCTTTTCCAAACTTTGTAGTTTAACTTACTGTTTCCTTGTGATCCAACATGTTTAATTAATGACTCTCAATGGTGAGAGATTGGATAATGCTTGATGGTGTTCTTGTATTGAAAAGAGAGCATGAGCCAGTAATGATACAGATGAGCTAGTCAGGATTCCTTTGGCACCCCAGTTTCTGTGTTTCATATTAAATCTGCAGGGAATTGTGATGTTTTAGCTTTTAAAAAGCAGTACATTTTTAATGAAGGAAACATATCTGCAGTCTAACCACACCCAACTGCTGCTGAGTAAATGTGTTACTATTGGTAACCTGTTCCCACAATCACTTCCTGACTTCCTCCCTTTGGAAAGTTTCCTTCAAAGATCACTCTCTCCATGCCATTCACAGACGTCAGATTATTGCACAAACCCGTATTTGCATTGCAGCTTGGATTGTTGAGGTGCCCCATTGCAGGAAGGTCCTTTGATTAAGAAAGGTAAGAAGGAGAATCTTGAGAAGTACAAGTTGTGATGCACTGCTGCAGCAGGAAGCAGACACAAAACTCGAGAAAGACTGTACGACAGGCTTTGTTCACTTAAAAGTCTCTGCTACAGTGGTAGCTGTACTGGTGGCTCCCGAGTGACTGTCTCAGGAGGGGCTGGCTCAGGATTATATCCTGGGCAGTTGATTGATAGCTGGCTGGGTGGAGTTAGGTCTGTTGAGGTCATCTGATTGACAGCCAGCCAGGTATGACCTGTCCTCTAGTGATCTTCCTGCAGGTACAGAGATTGCGCCCTCCAGTAGGTTAGTGGTGCATCACCACACAGCTCAGTTAGCTTTTTCTCAGTGGTGGCAAACTATTGGAAAGGATTCTTGGGGTAAGAGTTGCAAACATTTGGAGAAGCATGGCCTTCTCCACGGATAGTCAGAATTACTTTGGGAGGCACAGGTTGTATTTTGTGGGTCTAATTGAGTTTTCTGGGGACATGGCAAGATGGCGTAGAGTCTAGACGTGTAATCTCGACCTCCCTGGCTGGACTTTTAAGTACCCATTTTTTAACCCTTTGTTTTCAAGTTTAAACTTCTTAAATTTTAGTTTAAAGTATTAAGGAATTATGGCTATTAATGGTAAAAAGATTAAACCTCAAGTGCAGAAGAAGTTACATTTTCGAAGTACTGAAGATTTGGGGCCTAAACAACTTGCTACAGCCTCAGGTTCAATTTCTTCAGTGCCTAAACTACAAAGCTTGCCTGTGGGAGCTGAAAAAAAAATGTCTGCTACTCACCAAATGAAGGATAGCGCTGTAATTCCCCGTTCTCTGGAAGAAGGTGCGTGTTCCCATGTAGTGGATCCCAATTCTGACAGCCTGCCGATTTTAATGGAGGGAGCATGCAGGAAAACGACTCCATTGTCTGAAAGGCTTCAGGCAACACTCCAACCTGAAGACATCGATCTCATCTGTGATTTTTTGGAAAAACAACAAGCTGCAGGGGGGAGGCCAGCGTCGACCCCCTGAGGAAGTCAGGGTGCCGTCGCTGGGAGTCCAGACCCGCAGTAAGACTGTTAAAATGCCTGTTGTTGAGTTGAAGCAGGAGCTGCAGCTACTTGGTTCTGCCACGACGTTAGAGAAAGCAGGGCTGAGCTTTTCTGAATTACAATGTAACCAGTTAAATGCTGTCATTCAGCCTATAATGAATGAGTTGGCTCAAATGATAAGTTCAGAATTGAATATAGTTAAAACACGTGTAGAAGCATCTTTGAAGATTTTTTTAAAATTTCAGTCTGCTTTTCTGGAATGTCAACAACAAGTGGCTTCTAATACAGAAAAAGTGTTGAAGGTTGAAAAATCCGTTATAGAATTGCGAGAATGTGAGAAGGAGTTAGAGAGGAAAATAGATTATTTGGAGAATCAAAGTAGAAGGAACAATTTGAAAATTGTCAGTTTGCCAGAAGGTATGGAAGGATGAGATTCACTTAGTTTTTTTACAGATTGGATACCACGAGTATTAGGGCAAGAATTTTTTTCTGAAGGCTTGGTATTGGAAAGAGCTCACAGAACTTTAAGGAGATCACCTTTACCTGGTCAGTGACTGAGACCTGTAATAATTCAATGTTTGAATTATTTGGATAGAGAAGCAATACTTCGACTGGTGGTGCAAAACACGAGAAAACGACAAACTCCGTTATTGATTCAGAATAGCAGAGTTTTTTTCTATCCTGATTTGAGTCAAGAGGTCATTCAACGTTAACGTCAATTTAATCCAGTTAAAGAAGTTTTGTGGCGTAAAGGTTATAAGTCTACTTTTCGCTATCCGACAGTGTTGAAGGTGTTTCATGGAGACTATCAATCTTGGTTTTTTGAGGATGATCACGAAGCAATGATTTTTGCTGATTCATTGCCTGATATAAGAGGACAAAGATGTAGTCCACCATTGTCTCCTAAAGAAAAATTTGGTTGTTCTAGAAATGGTAGAAATGGGAAAAACGGGAATGGAAAGAGTCCACCATCTTTTGAAATGGGATCTTCAAGTTTGGAACCTTTTGGATGAATAGCAGAATCTTCTTATTCTTATTTTACTTTTTATGTTATTATGATATTTTGAGATTTTTTTTGTTCGGCTGGGGAAGAAGAGATTTGTTCTAGGTTCTGTTAGTCATCAGCCAGTGGTGGGTGATCCACACCCAAATTTTGTTTAGGGATTACTACCTTTTGGTAGTTTTTTTTGGGGGGGGGGGGTTGTTAATTTTTTTTCTTTTTTTAATTTTATCTAGATTTTGTGTTTTTTTTTCTCCTATTGGAGGGCCTATATACGATGATTTGAGTTTTTATATAAAGATATTATTGGTCTTTAGTAATATTAGTAGAAATGTTAAAGTTGAGGTTTGCTACTTTTAATGTTCGAGGTTTAAACAGTTCGATTATGCGTAATGATGAGGGACAGCTATGGTATTGATAAGAATTTTTTGTTTTTTTATTTTTAAATTTGATCTTTGGTGAAATGTGTGTTTGGTATCGATATGATTTTATCTGAAATGATTAAATTTGAGACTTTACTTATGAAGGTACCAGAGAATGGTTATATTTCATTCATGTATTAAATGTTATAGGATGGCATGGATAAAAAGGGCTGGGATAAATCCAAATCGATACAAGATTAAAATACCTTTAGATCTGATAGTATCTTTATTGGGCAGTTTGCAACCTCTGAAAAATTTGGGATTAGATAAATTTCAACTTGCTTTTATATATTTAGCATTATTTGTAGAGAAAAAATGTATTGTTAGAATGTGGAAAGATACAAATATGATTGATATTAATAGATGGCATAATGAGATGACATACTGTTTAATAATGAAAAAAATTACATATGTTTTGTGTGATAACTATAGCTTTTTTATTAGTAAGTGGTTGTTATATTCAGAATATTTACATTTCAATTTATGTTGATTAGATTTTAATATGTATGTTTAATTTTTCCTTTTTTTTCCTTTTTTTATGACTCTCCTTAGAAGAGTTGGCTGAAGGGGGGAGGGGGAGTTCCTTTTTTCTATAAAATATAACGTTCATGTTTTTGGTTTATTGTTGTATATGTTATTAACTATCTGTATTTTGAAAGAATAAAGTTTAAAAAAAATAATAATTGAGTTTTCTGAGGAAGCGCCAGAAGGAATTAATAAAGGTAGATTGAGTTGTATGTGGATGTTAGTAAGACATTTGACAAGGTGCACCATGGCAGGCTCATTCAGAAAGTCATGAGGCATGCGATCCACGTAAGCTTGGCTGCTTGGATTCTGAATTGGATTGCTTGCAGAACGCAGGGGGTAATATATTGAATGTATTCTGCATGGAGGTTGGTGGCTAGTGAGGTTCCACAGGGATTTGTTTTGGATCCCTGCACGTCAGCTGCAGGCTCGTTTGTGGCTGACAAGTCCGATGCGGGACAGGCAGACGCGGTTGCAAGGGAAAATTGGTTGGTTGGGGTTGGGTGTTGGGTTTTTCCTCCTTTGTCTTTTGACAGTGAGGTGGGCTCTGCGGTCTTCTTCAAAGGAGGTTGCTGCCCGCCGAACTGTGAGGCGCCAAGATGCATGGTTTGAGGCGATATCAGCTCACTGGCGGTGGTCAATGTGGCAGGCACCAAGAGCTTTCTTTAGGCAGTCCTTGTACCTCTTCTACCAAGTACACAAAAATAACCATAAAACAATAGTTTTTATGCGAGTTAAAATGAAAACAAGGCTTTTATTTAAATGTGCTGTGGCCCCCAGCCCCGTTGAGAATGGCTACTGCTGAAAAAGTTTGTCATGGTTTACCACAGGGCATAGACAGAATGCAGTGTTGGGTGGAGAAGTAGCCAAGGGAGTTCAATCTGGATAAGTGTGAAGTGATGTACTTTGGAATGTTGAAGGAAGAGGATGTGTGGTTCATGTCAGGATTCTTAACAGTGTGAAGAACTAAGAGATCTTGGGGTCTGTCCAACTGGAGGTTGCCATGCAAACTGGTGGTTAAGGATGCATCTGCTATGCTGGCCTTCATTAGTCGGGGGATTTAGTTCAAGGGCCGAGGAAATTTTGTTAATGCTTCTAAAATTAGACCACACTTGGGGTATTACATTCAATGTAGCCAGTAGCACTTACATCAATAGTGATGAAGTGTTTTGAAAGGCTGATGTTGAAGTTTATTAGCTTCTGTCTGAGTGGAGGCAGGGATCCGTTCCAGTTTGCCTATTGCTAAGCAACAGGTCTATGGCGGATGCCATGTCAATGGCTCTATACAAAGTAAGTCGTGGAACACGTGGACAGTAAAGATGCATACATCTTTATCAACTACACCGGCATTTAATGCCATCATCCCCTCAGCAAACTCCAAGACCAGGGACTCAACACCTCACTGTGTAACTAGATCATGGATTTCATTACTTTGCAATGGAATATGCTGGATAACCATGTTGAGGAACTTTGGGGGGCATCCGAGGCACTCTAGTATTTGCCAAAGCCCTTTCCTGCTCACGGTGTCGAAGGCTTTGGTGAGGTCAACCTGGTGATGTAGAGTCCTTTGTTTTGTTCTCTGCACTTTTCTTGGAGCTGTCTGAGAGCAAAGACCATGTCAGTAGTTCCTCTGTTTGCGCGAAAGCCGCACTGTGATTCTGGGAGAATATTCTCGGCGACACTAGGTATTATTCTATTTAGGAGAATCCTAGCGATTTTTGGAATGGAGAGCAGCGTGATTCCCCTGTAGTTTGAGCAGTCTGATTTCTCGCCTTTGTTTTTGTACAGGGTGATGATGATGGCATCACAAAGGTCCTGAGGCAGTTTTCCTTGGTCCCAGCAAAACTTGAAAAACTCATGCAGTTTGGCATGCAAAGTTTTGCCGCCAGCCTTCCAGACCTCTGGGGGGATTCCATCCATACCTGCTGCTTTGCCACTTTTCAGTTGTTCATTTGCCTTATATGTCTCTTCCCGGGTGAGGACCTCATCCAGCTCTAGCCTTAGGGGCTGTTGAGGGACCTGGAGCAGGGTGGAATCTTGGACTGAGCGGTTGGCACTGAAAAGAGATTGGAAGTGTTCTGACCATCGGTTGAGGATGGAGATCTTGTCGCTGAGGAGGACTTTGGTGTCTGAGCTGAATATATATTTGGGAGATAATTGGTAAAATTATAGTAGGTTACATACATACACACATTTTAAAACCAATCTTATTTGAAATACTGAAGAATTCATATTCAATGACTTTAACAGAAACTATCGAGAATGCTATGCACATTTCACAAGTAGGTGCTAATTAAAATGACATCATAAAATGAATAGACCATTGTTTTGGACTGGAGACACTCTGGCTGTTTGCAAGTATCTACAAAGTGCTCACAGAAAGGTCACTCCTGGGTTTTGTTTACCTAAAGCAACAGATGGGAGCAGAAGGATAACTCCTGTTGTTTGCTGAAGAAGGTGGGTGGGGGGGTTTATAAGTGAGAGAGTCACATGGGCTTCCTAGCAGTTGGAAGATGAAGAGAGAGAGAGACTGAACAGTCACAGCTGAAGCAAGCAGGAAGCTTGTTGGAATTGAAACAGAAAGCTCCAGAGTGGCAGATGGCTGGAAGTGCTATCTGTCTGATATTTCTCTTGGAATAAGTGAAACAGAAAGGAACTCTGTGGTGGTAGCCTGAAGAAAGAGGTTACCATCTGGCAAACCCTGATGGGGCAAGTTTCATCAGCGAGACATTGAGGTGACCAATGGTGGTACCTCAGTTGTGGAAATCCTGGAACAACAAATTTCTCTCTGCAAACCCTACAAGAACCTTCCTGAGCAGTAAACATTTACCTTTCAAACACAAAAGCCTGGTGAACTTTATACATGTTAAATTCTGTGCACAGTATAAGAATTGCTTGCATCTAGTGAACTTGGAAGAATGAGATGCGAGATTGAACTGTGAATCAAACAACTTTTCTTAAATTTACGCACACATCCTACATGTGCGCTTAGAATTAGAAGAGGATAATTTTGGGTTAGTTAGGTTAATAGAGATAAGTTAAAGTTTGATTCTGTTTTCAAGTTTAAAAATAATTAAAAACAACTTTTGTTTAAGTAACTAGTTGTCTTGGTGAATGCCTATTGCTGCTGGGTTTTAGGGTTCTTTGGCTCGTAACAACTTCCAGACCACAATCAGTGAGGATTGGTAAGAACTTCTCCACAATCTCCATCAGTGCCAGAGCACCAGAGGGCTGTGTTCTTAGCCTCTTGCTCTACTCACTTTACACCTATGACTGTGTGGCTCGATATGAGAATAACACCAAATACAAATTTCTCAACGATACCACGGTAGTGGGTTGTAGAAAGAAAGCTGATGAGTCAGCATACGGGGGGGGAGATTGAAAACTTGGCTGAATGGTGCACCAACAACAACGTCACACTCAGTGTCACCAAAACTAAGGAGCTGATTGTTGACTTCAAGAAGGGAAAACTAGAAGTATACAATCCAGTGATCATTGGGGAATCAGAGGTGGAGAGGGTAAAAAAAAATTAAAATTCTTGGAAGTTACTATCTCGAATGATCTTTCCTGGACTGAACACTCTGAGCTGAGGTACAAATTCAGACTGAGGTCTTGTTGTGCTCTTTCTGGGAAGGGACGAGTGATTGGCAACAATCGTGGTCCTTTGACTGATTTCTCTGCGCTTATGCAATCCTTTAGGGCGAATGTCATCTGTCTTGATGGTTGCCTTGAGTCAGGACTGATCAACTTGAAGAGACGAGCTCTTTGATGATCCAGATGAATTAATTGTCTTGTATATTGCATGATGTATATTTGCATCGAAATTCTGAAAGGGTAATTTGTAAAAAAACTGCAAAAATAACTGCAATCGTATACTCAATTGAATTAAAAAGAGATAATAAATAAAAAAGATAAATAGATGATAAATATTCACAATTAGTCTTGTGCAAAAAAGAAGTTACGATGCTTCAGTTCCCTGGACCTGAGAGGTTAAGTGGTTGATCAAAGTATCATTGGAAAATGGTAGTTATATTTAGAGCCATCGACCTCATGCTGTCATTGAACTGAGTCAGGGCCCATCCTCCACTTTGCTCACTGTTGTATATCAGCTCCTGCTCCTGAGGCACCTGTGCCTCACTACTGCATGGACATGGCTGTCCACGACCTCATGTGCTGCCCAGCGCAGACCACCCGCAAACTGGAGGAACAACACCTAATTTTCTGTCTTGGCCTTCTCCAGCCGGACGGCATTAATGTCGATGACTTCGGTGTCTACTAGCCTACTCCCTGTTCTCCCTCTCTGTGCTCCATCTCTCTCTGTCTTTTCTCCAGTTCTTCGTTCCCTTCCCTCCCCATTCACAGAGCCATCCCCCCCTCCCTTTATTTGCTTGTGTGTCTTCCCTCCCTTATCTACCTATTACCTCCTGCCTGGGGGATTGTGCTCCTCTCCCTGCACTTCTTCCCCCACCATTTTGTTTGGGCACCTGCTCACATTTGTCCATACCTTGATGAATGGTTTAAGACCAAAATGTCGGTGATGTATCTTTATCTTTGCTATATAAAGGACACTGTTTGACCTGCTGAGTTTCTCCAGCATTTTGTTTCAGTCACACTGTCTGTAGACTTAAGTGATTGACTTCCAAACTGGGATGACTGAACCTTGATCATAACCTGTCATGATGTGAAACTAAAGCCAGCTAAATGAACCATTTGCAGAACTTGTGTCGACTGTTATTGCTGGAAGATGCTCCAGCATGTGGGGTGGATTCTTTGATTTCTGAGGATCTAACGCTTTGAAGTCCCTTTCACATGATCACGTGAAGATTAACACTTGTGCTGCACAAACTTCTGTGCTCGTGGAAAGGATGTTGAGGGTGCCTGATTTTCAGTCATGGGGCTTTTTCCATACTGTCATCTGCTTCATTACACCATGACCTGAGAGTTTCTTATAACTGAATCCATCTCCCGAATCAGCGACTTTCAGTTCTTCCATCGGGAAGGGGTTTATTTCCTCAATAAATTCAAATTGCTCTGATTTTGCCTCATTGGCCTTTATTTTGACTGTACAGCTGTCAGAGGGAGCCAGTTGGCATAATACAGCTCTGCTGCAATTGTGGCTGATGTCGACCACTACTCTAGGGTACTGCTCTTAATTTTCCACGAGCTTTTCGTGTTACACTTATCTCAACTGGCCTCCTTGTAGATCAGTACTTCAGAGAGTGCAAAAGCTCATGTCCTATTAGAATAATTTTGGAGTAGGAAATCTGGTCACAAGATATGGATCATGAGGAGTACAGGCAGTCCTTGGGTCACGATTGTGATCAGCTCAGAAGACTGTCTTTGAGTACATCCACAGGGGATGCTGACAGCAGAGGGCAACAGTAATCATCAACGATCCACACCACCCAGCGCAAGCTCCACTCTTACCATCAGGAAAGAGGTACAGGTGCCACAAGACTCGAACCAAACACCAGGTTCAGGAACAGCTGCTCCCCCTCCACCATTAGATTCCTCAACAACAAACTCAATCAGGGACTCATTTAAGGACTCTTACATTTTATTGATGCTTTTCTCTCTGAATTGCACAGTCAGTTTGTTTATATTTATTATCTATTTACAGTTCTTGTTTACATGTTTTATGCTGTGTACAGTTTATTTTTTTCACTACCAATTAGTGGTAACTCTGCCGTGCCCGCAGGAAAAAAGGAATCTCGGTTCTATGGGATGTCAAATTCTCTGACAGTAATGATCCTGCTTGCTCACTGATGACAAACCCATGTATTTGCCAGGGTTGGGAGATCTATAAATTCTAAAAGGGCCAGATGTACTGGATCCAGGGTAGATATTTCTCAGTAGCTGGTGAATCCACAAACAAGGATGGCAGCCTCGGGTCGCAATATATTGACTAGAGGGCGGAGAATCTGTGGTTACCTCCACAGAAATCGGAGGCCTAGTAATCACATGCTTCAAAGTAGGAGGTGGATATATTTCATAAAGGTGGAGGACCAAGGGATGAAGAGATCAAGGGAAAGGAGGGGTGTTGGGAGTGAAACAGAGCACTGAAGTCTCAAGTGTATCAGGTGATGTTGAACAGTGAATGAGACTGGAAGATTAGATCATATGGGATCCAAGGTGAGTTGAATTCAAAACTGAGTTGGTGGAAGGAGTCGGAGGGTAATAGCGGGGGCTTGCTCTTTTGTTTTTAACCCAAATGACATAACAATATAGTCAACCTGATTAGTGGATTTGCAAGTGAGACCAAGATTACTGGTGTAATGAGTGGTGAAAGATGTCTATCAATCAGTTGAGAAGGTGGGCCAAGGAATGGCCGATGGAACTGGACTCTGGCAATTGTGAAGTGCTGCACTTTGGTAAGAGAGACCTGGGAATGCAGGTAAGTGGCAGCTCAGGTGGATAGGCTGGTAATTGAGGCTTTCAAACCGGCTTGTCTCTAATAGGCAGAGCATTGAGTACAAAGGTTGGGTCCTCAAGATACAGTTGTGCAAGGAACTTGTGAGTGCTGTATGATTCTGACCCAAGGGATGGATGGTCCACTTCAATTTCCTGCTCTTCCTGGGTAAAATGGCCCATTTGAGAGGAGTGTGTTGTGACAGTGCAGGACTCCCTCAATGCCATGCCCAAGAATTGGGGCAGCATGGTTAGTGCAGCATTTAATGCACCATCTTTACGGTTTCAGCGATCTGGACAAGGGTTCGAATCCTGCGCTGCCTGTAAGGAGTTTGCACATTCTCCCTGTGGGTTTTCCCTAAGGGCTCTGGTTAATTGGGTGTAAATTGGGTTGCACGGACCCATGGGAAATTCACTGGAGCTGACTCCTTCTGAATTGAAGGCAAGGATCCTTTCAGTTGATTCATGGATCATGGTGAGAAGGTGCAACTACAGAATTGAAGGGCATGAGTAATTTGAAATGACTGACTCCTTGCAATGTTTTTGCCTCCTACGCTATGACACAACTCCATTTTGCTTGGTGTCATTGGACTCCGTGACACGTGGAGCAAAAGCAACAACCCCAAGCTTTCTTTTGCAACCCTGCGGGTTGGAACTGGTTTAAGCAGCTGCTACTCAGGGCTCTACACCCTCTTGTGATGTTTCATTACCAATGAGGCTATTGGCTGGAGTGATGTGCTCCTCACCACAGCTTGTGGTTGCTCGCTTCCTGTCAGAGTCTTTGCTGAGTTCCGTAGACTAGTGCAACATCAGAGCAAGAGGAAGTTCGCCCAGCGTTCTGGCAATTGAGACTTCTGTTTACGGGCTCACGTTGGGAGATCGTTATGTCCACCACTTTGGACACACAGTAAATCTAGACAACTCAAAAACTAGTGTGCCTGGAGTGCCTTCAGGGCTTCCATTTCCTAACTTTCTGTCCGGGTATCCTCCAACCAGATGGCATTAAGATAGACTTCTCCAGTTTCTGTTAGACCCAGCCCCTGTGAGTCTCTCTCTCTCTCTTTCTCTGTCCCTCTGCAACCTTTACTCCAACTCCCCACCACTTCCCTTTCCATTCAGGGAGTTAACCCTCCCCCACCACCTCCCAACATTTTGCTCTTCTGCCCTCTTGCCCCTATCCACCAATGACCTCTTCCTTGTTGGCCTGTGATCCTCACCTACCCCTCCTTTCCTACTCCTCCCATCTTTTTATTCAGACCCTTTTCTCCTTTTCCCTTGTTCCTTGATGTGGGGCTCAGGCCCAAAATGTTGGTTGTACATCACTGCTTCCTATGAACGCTGCGTGACTTTTGAGTTTCTCCAGCATTTGTGTATTAATCTACATTCACAGCGCTTGCAAACTTTCTTGTTTACCTCCAGGGTTTCCATTTATCGTACGTTTTGAAGTGTGTAATATTACAAGTGTTTGTAATTACTGAGTTTGAGCTGACTCTGGGTGTTTTGGGTATTTGTCTGTGTCAGAGTATCTTCTTGACAGACTGGGCGAAGTTCCAGGGAAATTGAAGTTGAGCTTGAAGAAGTGGGGCTGCCTTTTCTTTGCCAGCCCGTGCACTGCGTTTTGGGAACCTGCCTTATACAGGCTGTGAATTAAAAGTTTAGTGGTGTTCCCAGTGTGCTGAACTGTCATGAGTTTAGCTGGTTAGAGTTTGAATGCTCCACCCTGTTAGGCCATGAATGCAGATCCACTGGTTGTCTTCATCCATCATTAGCCCTTTTCACACTGGCTAACCTGTAAATTTGCTGTTCAATGAACTGGTCAAAGACAGCGATTTTTCTGTTCACACTGGACCACTGTTAACCAGTTCTCTGCGTCCTCTCACACTCACGACTGGGCATACCCGGGGAGAGGGGAGCTTATCCTCCACTGGTAACATCTGAGTGACACATCCACTAAGTATGATTTTTTATGTAAACAAAATTAATCATGCCTAATTATAACATTAAGCTTTATGTACAGCACAGTATGAGCCCTTCAGCCCATGTTGTTGTACTGACCTAATTAAACCTTTATAAATTTATAAAAGACCTTGGGAAAGTGGTATAAAACACATAGCCGCACAATTTCTAAAGACCGTGGGAAAGTCGGGGATGTATTAACACGTATTAACTGATGGTGGATCTCCCCTCCCAGAATTCCGTGAGGCAGAGAAATGCCTTCATGAGTGCTCTCTGAATTCTGGGAGGACCGGTCCACGATTGCTCAATGTGTGTATTTCGTCCCCGACTTCCTCATGGTCTTTAGAAATTGTGCAACTCTGTGCTATAGTGCCACTACCACATTCCCACAGTCCTTTATTAATTGTTTTATACAGTGCTGTGTATAATGCTTACATAATTATATTATGATTAGGCATGATTAATTTTGTTGAAATACAAGATCATAATAAATTGATCAGGATTTTGAATACAAAGTTTTTACCTTGTTAATCTTTTGTTTTCTTTGCGTTTCTGCAATCGCACAAAAAACATCATCAACTTTGTCCCTGGATGGTCCATGTCCCTTTCACACTGGGATAATCGGCATGCAGGCATCTGACGACCCTACTTCAGCGGTCCATCCCTGGTGTGATTTGATGCCTGTGTGCTGATTAAGGAACTTTCACACTGGATCCTTAACTGGAAGATTGGTCATCAATTACTAGGACAAGGTGCCAGTGTGAAAGGGACTTCCAATTTTTAAAAACCGAACAGTAATACAGATAAAGAACAGGGGAGAGTGATTAACTGGACCCTCTTTGAAAGCTCCAGTGATATCGATAATGACCACCACCTGTGAAACACTTGGTGTTCCTCTTCTGTGATTCTTGTCTTCTGTCTTCGTGGACAGGAGCGGCAGCGAAGTGTCAACTATGTTTTTTTACACAGCCACTGCATTCTAGGGAATTCTTAGCATTTTCCCGGAATGCATGCTGTGTTTAAAAAAAAGTCAGAACGGGAATGAGAGGGCCATTCCCATTCCACTATTTTACCTCCTAGACCCCAAGTAAATTTCCAAGAACGCCTGCGGTCTAAAGTTAACAGCAGGCATTCCTTGAGCAATGGATAGCACATATCGAAGATGCACGTTGCAAGTCCTGCCTCTTTACTTACCACTATCTAAACTCGTGCAACGAAATGGAGATTTGGAGTTCTGGTCGTTTGTTCGAGACGTCCGGCATTCTACAGACTGGTAAAATCACGCAAATTCTATCTTAAAAACAGAAACAGAAAATGGTAGAAATGCTAGAACAGTCCTAGGCCTGAAATCCTAACTCTTGTTCCCCTTCCTCTGGCTACTGCCTGGCTTGCCAGGTGTTTCCAGCATTCTCTCTGTTTATTTCAGATTTCCAGTAGGTGCAGTTTATTGTTTGATTTTTCACTCTGTGATCCATGTACCCCACTGGCACTTTAAAGCAAATGAGTGAAAGTTTATTGCATCTGTACACTGTACTGTGAGAGATAATAGAATATAGGAAGTAAAGTTAGTATGAATGAAATAAAGAATAATAGATTAGACTAGAGGAAGTTAAGTAAGTGCTGAGTAGGGATGAATTCCGATAAGAGTGTGAGGAAGGGTTACGCAAGTATAATAGAATAAGGGTCTTATAGTGATAGATAGCAAGTTTTGCTGAATTAGTAAGTCCTGGGGGTTGAGATGTGTGAATAAGAACAAAGGCAGATTCATGAATAAGGACAATGACATGATGGGACCCAGACAGGATACCCCATGGTCTTTCAAGTTTACAGCAACTGCACGTAGGCAGACAGAATTACCAAATGCCAAACCAATCCAGGAGGCAGAAGAATGTTAAGGGGGGGGAGGGTACCTCTACACTGAAATGAACTGTATAAAAGTTGGGTGAGCCCCAGTATGTTTGTGTATTCCCATGGTAAGGGGAAGCACCCAACTTTGCACTGTTGTACAATAAATGTTCTTTGTTCTCAATTTTTGTCTCGAGCAAAATCTGTGAAGGTACTTCTGTTTCTCACAGTATCATGTATATGACAATCTAACTTGCTGCAGCTTCCTGGTGCCATGAAACATACAACCACAAATTATAAATTTAACGTCACAAAGAGGGAAAGAAAAACATGATAATAAATATAAAAACAGTAATAAATATTTAGGTTGCTCGATAGTGCCAACAAAAACTTTGGTGGAATGAGGAGTTTCAAGAGCCTGATAGCTGTTCTTGAAACCAGAGGGGCTGGACTTCAGGTGTCGTGACCTGAAGCTAGCAGCATAGCCAGGGTGAAGGGGAACTTGTTGGCTGCCACCACCCTGAGGCTCTGCCTTGGGTAGATCTCTTCAGTGGATGGGAAGCCATTGCCCGTGATGGCCTTGGTTGTATCAGCCACTTTTCACAGTCTCCTGCATTCCTGGTGTGAGAAACAGATGTACCTTCACAGATTTCGCTCGAGACAAAAATTGAGAACAAAGAACATTTATTGTACAACAGTGCAAAGTTGAGTGCTTCCCCTTACCATGGGAATACACATACATACTGGGGCTCACCCAACTTTTATACAGTTCATTTCAGTGTAGAGGTACCCACCCCCACCCCCCTTAACATTCTTCTGCCTCCTGGATTGGTTTGACATTTGGTAATTCTGTCTGCCTACGTGCAGTTTCTGAACTTGAAAGACCATGGGGTATCCTGTCTGGGTCCCATCATGTCATTGTCCTTATTCATGAATTTGCCTTTGTCCTTATTCACACATCTCAACCCCCAGGACTTAATAATTCTGCAGAACTTGCTAATTCTTCTATCACTATAAGACCCTTATTCTATTATACTTGCGTAACCCTTCCTCACACTCTTATCGGAATTCATCCCTACTCAGCACTTACTTAACTTCCTCTAGTCTAATCTATTATTCTTTATTTCATTCATACTAACTTTACTTCCTATATTCTATTATCTCTCACAGTACAGTGTACAGATGCAATAAACTTTCACTCATTTGCTTTAAAGTGCCAGTGGGGTACATGGATCACAGAGTGAAAAATCAAACAATAAACTGCACCTACTGGAAATCTGAAATAAACAGAGAGAATGCTGGAAACACCTGGCAAGCCAGGCAGTAGCCAGAGGAAGGGGAACAAGAGTTAGGATTTCAGGCCTAGGACTGTTCTAGCATTTCTACCATTTTCTGTTTCTGTTTTTAAGATATTATCTCTCACAATCCCCACTTTTTCTTTAGCTACACTTAGTAAATTCTCAACTGGAAACTTGGTCTTTTTCCCAGCGAGTCAGCAAACAAACTGTAATCTCAGCATCATCAGACGGAGTTTGGGAAACATACATCCTTTGGGTTGTAGTGATCTGACGAAGGGTCCGTTGAATTAAACACTGCACACAAGTCATTAGGCAGGGAAGTATCATGATGGCTAAAGTAACGAGTCCAACTGCTATAAGGGCTGTGTGTATCCACCTCCAGTCACCAGTAAAAAGTTCAACCACCTGACCATTGTGACAGTTGTCATCAATCGATCTTCCACAAACGCTGCACTCAGCAGCTAACAAGTAATCGAGAGCCAGGCGGTTTTGATAAGCTGTAGCTCGTATCTGTCGTTGTTTTTCAGCCAATAAATCCAAGGCCGTCGCTGTCTATTTGGTGATAATCTTCAAAACTGCCTGGAGTCTAGTTAAACGGTTTAAATGCCAAACAGCTGTGGTATTCTGGAGCAGCTTGAGCCGTTTACAACTGGAATCCCCCTTATAGTGATGGCCTTTAGCCTTCCAAATGTATTTGTGACCCAAAGGATGATTTACAAAATGCCAAGTTGGGGTGGGGGAGCGTTTATTGTTACCTAACCTGTGAGTAGTAGCTTGTCTGCGAGCATTAACATATATACCCCCTTTATCCCTACTCCAGGTATAGCCCTGACTAATGTTCTGCCTATCATTTTCCCACCATCTTCTTTGTACCATATTTTTAGCACTCATCTCTTTAATATCTGTAGAGGCCAGGACGCAAACCCAATCCACTCCCCTAGAGCAGTTCTGTTTCCCTGGTCCATGTTGGGATCCTAAATTACTAAATAAGGTCTTTCTTTGGCTTGGCTTCGCGGACGAAGATTTATGGAGGGGGTAAAAAAGTCCACGTCAGCTGCAGGCTCGTTTGTGGCTGACCAGTCCGATGCGGGACAGGCAGACACGATTGCAGCGGTTGCAAGGGAAAATTGGTTGGTTGGGGTTGGGTGTTGGGTTTTTCCTCCTTTGCCTTTTGTCAGTGAGGTGGGCTTTGCGGTCTTCTTCAAAGGAGGCTGCTGCCCGCCAAACTGTGAGACGCCAAGATGCACGGTTTGAGGCGTTATCAGCCCACTGGCGGTGGTCAATGTGGCAGGCACCAAGAGATTTCTTTAGGCAGTCCTTGTACCTTTTCTTTGGTGCACCTCTGTCACGGTGGCCAGTGGAGAGCTCGCCATATAATACGATCTTGGGAAGGCGATGGTCCTCCATTCTGGAGACGTGACCCATCCAGCGCAGCTGGATCTTCAGCAGCGTGGACTCGATGCTGTCGACCTCTGCCATCTCGAGTACCTCGACGTTAGGGGTGTGAGCGCTCCAATGGATGTTGAGGATGGAGCGGAGACAACGCTGGTGGAAGCGTTCTAGGAGCCGTAGGTGGTGCCGGTAGAGGACCCATGATTCGGAGCCGAACAGGAGTGTGGGAATGACAACGGCTCTGTATACGCTTATCTTTGTGAGGTTTTTCAGTTGGTTGTTTTTCCAGACTCTTTTGTGTAGTCTTCCAAAGGCGCTATTTGCCTTGGCGAGTCTGTTGTCTATCTCATTGTCGATCCTTGCATCTGATGAAATGGTGCAGCCGAGATGGGTAAACTGGTTGACAGTTTTGAGTTTTGTGTGCCCGATGGAGATGTGGGGGGGCTGGTAGTCATGGTGGGGAGCTGGCTGATGGAGGACCTCAGTTTTCTTCAGGCTGACTTCCAGGCCAAACATTTTGGCAGTTTCCGCAAAGCAGGACGTCAAGCGCTGAAGAGCTGGCTCTGAATGGGCAACTAAAGCGGCATCATCTGCAAAGAGTAGTTCACGGTACCCCACTATGAATACACTCTATACCTGTGTCCTGTCTGCATTCTAAAGGTAAACTTGTCCATTCCTCAAAGTAATTATCACCTCTGCTGCCCCTATTCCAGGAGGACTTAATACATTGTGTATAATTGGGTGGTTTCCCAAAAATTGGGAACCAGCAGAAAAACAATATAGCAAATAATAAAATTAACATTACAGCACTTTTTCCCGGCGTAGCGTAACTTTCAGACCAGAGGGATGCGAGACTGCATGCCAGGTGGAGGGTATATTATCAACGTCTTTAGTCTGTGGATTAGCTTGTTTAATGCGTTGTATGTGAGTCCACCCCTTTTCTTTTGTTCACACTGCAGTGTCTGTAATCGGAAGTACACAATAAGGGCCGTCCCATATCGGTTTTAGTTTATGGTCTTGCCACGCTTTTACATATACCCAATCACCAGGTTTAACAGAATGAATAGGATAGTCCAGGGGTGGGTTTTGAGCTAATAAACCCTTCTGTCTTAAGTCATACAGAGAAGTAGAAAGTCCCTGTAAATATTTAGATAAGTACTGGTCATTAGCCTCAGGGGTAGGGGTATCAGTGTGGAATCCCATGTAAAGAAGACCAAACATCATTTCATATGGTGAGACAGCAAGATCCTTACGAGGAGCTGTACGAGTCCTAATCAAAGCTAAGGGTAAGCATTTAATCCCATACTCTAGGATTTATTAGTTCCCGATCCTCCTCTGTTAGAACATAAAATTGAACCCCAATACCTGATCCCTGTGGTCTGGTACCGATAGCCAATTGGTCCTGTAAATCCCGTCCCAACAAGCAAACTCTAGCTTGGGGAACTAGTAAATATCCAGACTCTGATCCCTGCCTGGTGGATCATTCCACACTCATCCAAAGTAAATAGAGTCTTAAAGATAGACATTAATTCATCCCAGGTATATATATTAGGTCCCAAAAATTGATCTAATTGTTCTGCACATCCCTGAGGGTCATCTATCAGAGAGGTAATTTCCTTCTTAAAATTGCGCACCTCCGTACTGGTCAGAGGCACATTTACGAACCCGAGACCCCCCACATCCCCTCCCAAGGGAACCTCTCGTAAAGGTTTCATCCAGTTAATTTCTGGCTTATCCCCTCCTCTATGATGCTCTGAATGACCATCATAATCAAAGTCTCCTCCCTCTCATGTCAGTTGAGGCGGTAATCTTGTACTCTGTGAGCGGGTCACCATACTACCCCTACTTTCTTTTTCTTTCTCTAACTGTGGAGGAAGAGGGGAAGGTGAAAAAGGGTAAAGTGTAGGTGAGAGGGGGAAGATAGGAGCCGGCACAGGGGGAGCATAAGGTGGAGGAAGGGAATACAACACATCCCATCCTTGTATTTCAGGGGCAGGAGGTTCCTCGTCCTTGTTCTTACAATCCTTTTCGCTCAAAATCATTTGATCAAACGATCCACTGAGCCAACAGGCTGCATATTCTCTGCTCTATGTTTAGGTATCTGATCCTCCCATCCTTCTCCAGGACTGTTTCCCTTGCTACTTACTCCTCCCATACTAGCAGGTAAATAAATTCCTCTTACCGTGATCTAGTAGCTATTCCTAGCGCGCTTCCTTAACGTCCTCCCGTCGTTTGTTCTCAATGCCTCTTCTCGGATATCACTCTCTTCGTCCACTGACCAGTCACCCTTCGTCCGGGTGTCCAGCTGAATCAGCCGGGGTGCACCTACCCCCGTCATTGGGCACTCTGTCAGTGGAGGGAGTGGGATCCCGGACGATCCCCCATTTGTGAGAAACAGAAGTACCTTCACAGATTTCGCTCGAGACAAAAATTGAGAACAAAGAACATTTATTGTACAACAGTGCAAAGTTGGGTGCTTCCCCTTACCATGGGAATACACAAACATACTGGGGCTCACCCAACTTTTATACAGTTCATTTCAGTGTAGAGGTACCCTCCCCCCCCCTTAACATTCTTCTGCCTCCTGGATTGGTTTGGCATTTGGTAATTCTGTCTGCCTACCTGCAGTTGCTGTAAACTTGAAAGACCATGGGGTATCCTGTCTGGGTCCCATCATGTCATTGTCCTTATTCATGAATCTGCCTTTGTTCTTATTCACACATCTCAACCCCCAGGGCTTACTAATTCTGCAGAACTTGGCTAATTCTTTCTATCACTATAAGATTATTCTATCATACTTGCGTAACCCTTCCTCACACTCTTATCGGAATTCATCCCTACTCAGCACTTACTTAACTTCCTCTATTCTAGTCTATTATTCTTTATTTCATTCATACTAACTTTACTTCCTATATTCTATTATCTCTCACACTGGGAATTTTAGTTTCCTAAACAGATTGGCATTCTCTCATATTTTGAAAACCAAGTTACATTTTCCTTCCTTTCTCTTGGCTGAGTTCAGATCTTTCCTGTAAAAAAAAACTCCGAAATGCTGGCAGAACTCAGGCGGTCTTTCAACATCCTGGGGAGATAAAGACATTTTGGGCCTGAGCTTTCTTCAAAGAATAAACAGAATTATTAATTGAAGAAGGGCTCGGGCCTGAATCGTCGGCAATGTATCTGTCTCCTATGGATGCTGAAAGACCGGCTGAGTTCCACCAGCATTTCGATGTGTTCTTACTACAGTCACGGTGTCTGCAGACTTTTGTGTTTCACTCAAATCTATCCTGCCACTGGGAGGATCAATTTTGCAAATCCCTCCGTGCACATTTGCACCAACATCCTTTCCACATTTCCTTTAATGACGCTTTCTTTGACTGAGGAACTCCAATCAACTTGGTCAGGTTTAATTTGTCTTTAATAAATTAGACCCATGGATACTTTATCTGTCCTTTTTTTTCAATGATTTGTGCCTCTTAAAGTTTTCCTGTTCCAAATACCTGTCTGACTGGCTTAAAGTTGGATAAAGGTCAATCATTTCTATATCCAGTCCTCTTCGTATCTCTCCCAATGAGAGTTAAGCGTTCGTGGTCATTGCTACCATTTCTCTCTCCCTGGCGTTCGCGCCCTCTCGCTCTCTGGCGTTCGCGCCCTCTCGCTCTCTGGCGTTCGCGCCCTCTCGCTCTCTGGCGTTCGCGCCCTCTCGCTCTCTGGCGTTCGCGCCCTCTCGCTCTCTGGCGTTCGCGCCCTCTCGCTCTCTGGCGTTCGCGCCCTCTCGCTCTCTGGCGTTCGCGCCCTCTCGCTCTCTGGCGTTCGCGCCCTCTCGCTCTCTGGCGTTCGCGCCCTCTCGCTCTCTGGCGTTCGCGCCCTCTCGCTCTCTGGCGTTCGCGCCCTCACGCTCTCTGGCGTTCGCGCCCTCTGGCGTTCGCGCCCTCTGGAGTTCGCGCCCTCTGGAGTTCGCGCCCTCCGGCGTTCGCGCCCTCCGGCGTTCGCGCCCTCCGGCGTTCGCGCCCTCCGGCGTTCGCGCCCTCCGGCGTTCGCGCCCTCCGGCGTTCGCGCCCTCCGGCGTTCGCGCCCTCCGGCGTTCGCGCCCTCCGGCGTTCGCGCCCTCCGGCGTTCGCGCCCTCCGGCGTTCGCGCCCTCCGGCGTTCGCGCCCTCCGGCGTTCGCGCCCTCCGGCGTTCGCGCCCTCCGGCGTTCGCGCCCTCCGGCGTTCGCGCCCTCCGGCGTTCGCGCCCTCCGGCGTTCGCGCCCTCCGGCGTTCGCGCCCTCCGGCGTTCGCGCCCTCCGGCGTTCGCGCCCTCCGGCGTTCGCGCCCTCCGGCGTTCGCGCCCTCCGGCGTTCGCGCCCTCCGGCGTTCGCGCCCTCCGGCGTTCGCGCCCTCCGGCGTTCGCGCCCTCCGGCGTTCGCGCCCTCCGGCGTTCGCGCCCTCCGGCGTTCGCGCCCTCCGGCGTTCGCGCCCTCCGGCGTTCGCGCCCTCCGGCGTTCGCGCCCTCCGGCGTTCGCGCCCTCCGGCGTTCGCGCCCTCCGGCGTTCGCGCCCTCCGGCGTTCGCGCCCTCCGGCGTTCGCGCCCTCCGGCGTTCGCGCCCTCCGGCGTTCGCGCCCTCCGGCGTTCGCGCCCTCTCCGGCGTTCGCGCCCTCTCCGGCGTTCGCGCCCTCTCCGGCGTTCGCGCCCTCTCTCGCTCTCCGGCGTTCGCGCCCTCTCTCGCTCTCCGGCGTTCGCGCCCTCTCTCGCTCTCCGGCGTTCGCGCCCTCTCTCGCGCGCGCTCTCGCTTGTTCTCGTGTTTGCTCTTGCTTTCTTGTTCTCTCGCATTTCTTACTCGCTCTTGCGTTTTTCGTTTGCTTGTGCATTTCTCATTCTCTCTCTGGTTCTCTCACCTTTCTGTCCACAGCTATCATGTACCCATCTACGTGTTTCGATTTTTGTGCTGGTAGTCACTTCCTATTCCTTATCTACTTGTACATTTCTTCATTGAACTGTGGCACTTCCCTCCGGTGACGATGAACATGGAGTTCTCTTGAAGTCCTTTAGTCATGCTTTGTGTCTCCATATGACCCCACTTTCCACCGCCCCGCCCCCCCCCCCCAACATTGATTTAACTTTTCATTTGACCACGTGTTATTTCTGCATTTAAATAACATTTCTGGGTTGCATTTGATTCTGGCTATTGTATCATACTCACTAAATCTTGCACTTTATGTCTGACTGTACCCTACACTAGTGGTTTTCAAAGTTTTTCTTTCCACTCACAAACCACCTTAAGCTGTTCCTTACTCATCACAGAGCACCGATGGCATAGGGATTACTTAAGGTGGTGAGTGGAAAAAGATTGAAAACCATTGATCTATACTTTAGTTTATTTTGTACTAACTTCTATATTTAAATATGAGTTGACTTACCTGGATAGTATGCAAATCAAAGGTTTTTTTTTTAAATGTTTGTAGATGTGATAATAATTCAGTTCAATTCTGACTCTTTGCCAATCATATTTCCCTTTGTACAGTTTGTTTGTTTTGGGTGTTGACTCTAATATCTCCAATGGCTGAACCTTTGGTGTTGCTGCCTCCCAGTTCAAGGATGGCCTTGGCTGCTGTCAGTTTGCAAATTTCTCCTGTAACTACACAGATGTCCCTCTTCTCCCATTCTCTGCTTCCGTTTCATGTCCTAAAGTCATGCTGTGAATGTTTTCTGCAGTCTTAACCCTTGAGGCCCTGCACTTTAGGTCAATTTAACTTCACAGCATTGATTATCTTTGGGGAGATCACTTCCATCGAGGTTGGACTTAACAAATTCCAGGAACTGGAGGAAGTCAAATCAGCTTCATTGTAGCCTTGCTTGATTACATATAAAATCAATACTGGCAAGTTCCCAAGGTTGCTGCATTAACTGCATCCATGAGGTTTCTTGAAACAAGATGGAGACAATCCATACAGGAAAGGGGTCTTGAAAGCCGTTGTGTTGGGAAATGAGGTTGGTCAGGTGAAATGAGATCGTGCAAGAGGGTGTGCAAAGTCATTGAGGACCCCTTCCGTCCTGCACACATCATCTTTCAGCTGCTCCTGTCGGGGAAGAGATGCAGGAGGATCAGAGCCAGCACCACCAGGCTGAGGAACAGCTTCTGCCCACAGGCAGTGAGGATGCTGAACGACCAGAGGAACTGCTCACACTAACCATCTGAGGCTTTCAAATGTACAAAGCAATATTTATTTATTTGCATAGATGAAATACTTGTCCTGTGTATGTATTGGTCGTGTGTCTGTGTGTTTTGCACCGAGGACCGGAGAACACTGTTTCAATGGGTTGTACTTGTTCAGCCAGATGACAATAAACTTGACTTAATTTGATCAGCATTTCAAAGGGAGAGGATTTTGAGAAAAAGTGATAATGCCTCAAGTTTTGAGATGGTTCGGAATAAAGCTGGAACTTGTGTGGCACAGTTAATGTAGCAGTTAGCCCAACACTGTTACAGCGCCAGCGATTGGGGTTTGAATTCCGCTCTGTCTCTAAGGAGTTTGCATGTTCTCCCTGTGTCTGTGTGGGTTTCTTCTGGGTGCTCCATTTTCCTCCCACCCTTCAAAATGTAAGTTAATTGGGCTGCTTGGGCTTGTGGGCCTGTTACCCGTGCTGCATATCTAAATTTACATATACATTTTGTGAGAGGGCAAATTATGTTGGGAGCTGAGGGGACTTAATCAGGAGCAGGTCTACAGCTAACACCTGGACCAGTACGTTCCTATAAAGAAGAGGCACGGACAAGCATGGTAATGTAAGGGAACCTCAGACGATGAGAAAACTGGTGAAGTTGGTCTAAAAGTAAAAGGAAGTGCCTGTAAGGTTCAAGAAATTAAAATCAGACAGGACCCTTGAAGTATATAACATTTATATGAAAGGGCTCAGGCAGGGCACTGGCAAGTTTGATTAACATTAATCTGCAGGCATTTTATACTTGGTATTTTTTTTTAAATGAGGGAAAGGATGTGACCACTCAAAGACAAAGGAGGGAAATCAAGTTCCAAGTCAGAGGAAGGGGGTAAGGTATAAATGAGGATTTTGCATTGACATCCATCAAGGAGAAGGAGGATTGTGAGAGCAGTATGGAGAATGTTAGTGTGTTAGGGCATTTTGAGTTTAGAAAAGAGGTGGTCCTGGGTCTTTTGAAGTGTTATGGTGGTCAGGACCCCATGGCCTGTTTGGATCTATCCCAGGTTATTGAAAGGCAAAAGGGGAGATTCTTTGGGCCTTGTCGAAGATCTTTTTTTTACAAAAATGGCCAAGTTCCAGAGAAACTGGAGTGTGGCTGAAGAAGGGAAATGGAGATCAGCCAGGAAGTGGTAACGAGCCTCTCATCAGCAGTCGGGAAGCTATTAGAAAGGAGAATCAGGGATAGGATTTGCGTGCTTTTGGTAAGGCATGGTAAGATTAGGGACAATCCCCTTGTGTGGCTCAGGTCTTATCTCACAAATCTGATGGAATTTGTGGAGGAGCTGACAAAAATAGTTGCCAAGAGTAGGGCAATGGATGTTGCCTCTATGACCTTGTGGTAGGCAGATCCAGAAGGTAAAGGCGTACGGGACTAATGATCCAATTCACTAGGGTGAATTGATCATTTCAGTTCCAATTTGGTTTGCCTATAGAAATCAGTGGTGTAAGGATGCAATTCTGATTGGAGGTCCATGACCATTGGTACTCTATAGGGGTTGGTATTGGGACCTGGATGAAAAAGTAGCCGGGTAATTTATCATTTGCTGATGACAAAAAGATTGGTGAAGTTGCGGGCAGTGTAAATGGCTATCAAAGAATACAAGATTATATAGATCAGATACGAGTAGACAAAAAGCAAATGGACTTTAATTGGGAAAAGTGTGACATGTTAAGTTTGGGTGGTCAAATATGAAGGGAGAGTATACAGTTAATGGCAGAACTCTTGACAACATTGATTGACAGAGGGTTTTGTTGGGTCTAGGGCCATAGCTTCCTCCAAGTAAGTAGGTTGGTAGAGAAGATATTTGGCACACTTGCCTTCATCGGTCAGACATTGAGCACAAGAGTAAAGAAGCTATGTGAAATAAGTTAGTCTGCACTTGAATTATTGTTTAAAAAAATAGTGGGATATTGTGAACAATTCTGGTTGCCCTGTTACAGGAAAGATGTGGAGACTTTGGAAAGGGTATAGATTTACCAGGATGCTGCCTGGATTAGAGGGTATGAGCAGCAAGAAATTGTATAAACTTGGCTTGTTTTTGCTGGGGCTTTGGAGGCTGAGGGGAGATCTGATAGGTGTTTAATATTCTGATAGGAAAGCCAGTCAGAATGCTTTTTCCAGAGAAGAAAGGTGATGATACTAGAGGATTTGCATTTAAGATGAGGAGATGCACATTGGGGAAGGTTTTTTTTTAACATAAGAGGTGCCTGCAACAGGCTGCCAAGGGATAGTGATGGATGCAGATACAATGGTAGCATTTAAGAAGCTGCAACATGGACACCTGAATGTTTTGCGAATGGAGAGATGGATCGCATGCAGACAGAAGAGATTTGGTTTAATGGAGCATCTTGCTCGGCACAGCCTGTTCCTGTGCTCTGCTGTTCTATGTTGGAGATTGCTGATTACTTCCCCAATTCTTCAAAGATATGTTGGCTCTTTGTGGAGGACTTACTGTTGCTCAATCTCACCTCGTGTTTGTGTCAATCTCTTGTGGTTTGGAAAGTCATATAAAGAGTATGTTGACAATGTCTTTTAAATGCATGATCAGGCAACACAAAAATTCACCAGCCCATCCGTTGTTAAAGCCAGGTTAACACATCAAGGAGCTGAAGCCTGACTGAAGCAAGTTAGCTCATGGAGCTCTGACTTATCATGACACAAAAGACATGAGTCATGGCTTGTTTCTGAAGGAGCAATCCCATTCGTTCCATTGACCCTGCACTTATTTCCCTTGACCCCTTCAAATTCTTATTTATTGCACATATCCATCAACACCCTTTCGAACCTTTTTCTATTTTGTGATATTAAAGGGCAATTTAACCTTCTACTCAGCTGTGGAAAGTGGGAGGCCCATAGAGTCATGAGGAGAGCGTGCAAACCCCACACAAACAGCACCAGAAGGTGCTGGGTCACAAATACCGCGAGGCAACAATTGGGCCTGAAGGCTCATGAAATTGCTGGTGGGAGTGGTGTGGAGTCAGGTGAGGCGACCTTCTTCCAAGCTTCAGTACTACAGAGGGCTCATTTAAATCATAGACTGGGAAGCAGGCCCCTTTGTCCCACCTTATTTTTTTTTTATTTTTTTTATTTTTCACACTATAAACCATACTGACCAAAATCCATACAGACATTTTTCTCTTGAATATATAGTGTCATTTTCTCCCCTTTTTCCCCCTTCCCTTCCCTCCCTCCCTCTCCCCCCTTCCCATTTATTCAAAGTTCAATCTATAAGATACATTAAACCCATTAAACTATGTTGTCACTTAATAAAAATCAACAAGAAAATTTTGTCTTTTACTTTTATATACTGAGTCAGTTCATTTTGTTGTCTTCTCCTTCTGTCATTTTAGGTGGTGGAGGTCCATGGTAGGATTTCTCTATTGTGTTTCATGTATGGTTCCCATATTTGTTTGAATATTGTGATGTTATTTCTTAAATTATGCTATTTTTTCTAATGGAATACATTTATTCACTTCTATGTACCATTATTGTATTCTCTAGTTATCTTCTAATTTCCAAGTTGACATAATACATTTTTTTGCTACAGTTAGGGCTATCATAACAAATCTTTTTTGTGCTCCATCCAAATCGAGTCTAAATTCTTTATTTCTTATATTACTTAGAAGGAAGATCTCTGGGATTTTTGGTATATTGCTTTTTGTGATTTTATTTAATATCTGGTTTAGATCTTCCCAAAATTTTTTCACTTTCTCACATGCCCAAATTGCATGTAGTGTTGTTCCCGTTTCCTTTTTACAGTGAAAACATCTGTCTGATACTGTTGGGTCCCATTTATTTAACTTTTGGGTAACCAATTATATTGTATCATGCGTAACCTCGTGTTTATTGTATTTCTCATAGTTCCGGAGCATAGCTTTTCCCATGTTTCATTTTTTATCTTTATGTTTAGATCTTGTTCCCATTTTTGTTTAGGTTTACAGTTTGTTTCCTCGTTCTCCTTTTCTTGCAGTTTGATGTACATGTTTGTTAGAAATTTTTAAATTATTATTGTGTCTGTAATCACATATTCAAAATTGCTTCCTTCTGGTAACTTCAGACTGTTTCCCAATTTGTCCTTCAAGTAGGTTTTCAGTTAGTGGTATGCAAACCTTGTATCGTGAGTTATATTATATTTATCCTTCATTTGTTCAAAAGATAATAATTTATTTACCGAAAAACAATTTTCTATTCTTTTGATCCCTTTTCTCTCCCATTATCTGAAGGAAAGGTTTTTTATTGTGAAAGGGATTAGTTGATTTTGTGTCAATATTAATTTTGGTAGTTGATAATTTATTTTATTCCTTTCTACGTGAATCTTCTTCCAAATGTTGAGTAGATGGTGCAATACTGGTGAATTCCTACCTTGCACCAATTTTTCATCCCACTTGTATAGTATATGTTCAGGTACTTTCTCCCCTATTTTATCTGGCTCTAATCTGGTTTTTCCCTTGTTTGATAAAAATCTGATAGGTATCTTAATTGTTCTGCTCTATAATAATTCTTAAAGTTTGGTAGTTGTAAGCCTCCTTGTTTGCACCATTCTGTTAATTTATCTCGTGCTATCCTCGGTTCCCCCCCTTTCCATAAGAATTTCCTTATTATTTTCTTTAGCTCCTTGAAGAATTTCTCTGTTAGGTGAATTGGTAATGATTGAAATAGGTATTGTATCCTTGGGAAGATGTTCATTTTAATACAGTTTATCCTTCCTATCAGTGTTACTGGTAAGTCTTTCCAGTGCTCTAAGTCGTCTTGTAATTTTTTCATTAATGGCTGATAATTTAGTTTATATAGATGGCCGAGATTATTATTTAGTTGTATACCTAGGTATCGAATTGTTTGTGTTTGCCATCTAAATGGTGATTCTTTCTTAAACTTTGTGAAATCCGCATTATTCATTGGCATTGCTTCACTTTTATTTGCGTTGATCTTGTACCCTGATACTTCTCCATATTCCTTCAATTTCTTATGTAATTCTTTTATTGATATTTCTGGTTCTGTTAAGTATATTATAACGTCATCAGCAAATAGACTGATTTTATATTCCTTCTCTTTTATTTTATTCCCTCATATTTTATTTTCTGTTCTTATCAGTTCTGCTAGTGGTTCTATAGCTAACGCGAACAGTGAGGGAGATAGTGGACATCCCTGCCTTGTTGATCTGCTTAATTTAAATTGATTTGATATATATCCATTTACTGTCACTTTCGCCAATGTTCCCTTATATAATGCTTTAATCCAATTAATATATTTCTTTGGTAGGTTGAATTTTTGTAGTACTTTGAATAAATAATTCCATTCTACTCTGTCAAAGGCTTTCTCTGCGTCTAAAGCAACCGCTACTGTTAGAGTTTTGTTTCCTTGTACTGTATGGATTAAGTTAATGAATTTACAGATATTGTCCGTTGTTCGTCTTTTTTTAATAAATCCAGTTTGGTCTAGTTTTTCTATTTTTGGTACACAGTCAGCCAATCTGTTTGCTAATAGTTTACCAATTATTTTATAATCATGTTAAGTAGAGATATTGGTCTATACGATTCTGGTGTTAGTGGTTCTTTCCCCGTCTTTGGTATTACTGTAATTATTGTTGTTTTGCATGAATCTGGTATGTTTTGTGTTTTTTCAATCTGGTTCATTACTTCCAGGAGAGGAGGAATTAATAAATCTTTAAATGTTTTATAGAATTCTATTGGGAGTCCATCCTCTCCCGGTGTTTTATTGTTCGGTAGTTTTTTTAATATCTCCTGTATTTCCTCTATTTCAAATGGTTTTATTAATTTATTTTGCTCCTCTGTTTGTAATTTCGGTAGTTCAATTTTAGTTAGAAATTCATCTATTTTGTCTTCTTTCCCTTCGTTTTTAGTTTGATATAGTTGTTCGTAGAATTCTCTGAAGCTTTCGTTGATCTCCGTTGGGTTATATGTAATTTGTTTGTCCTTTTTCCTTGATGCCAACACCGTTCTTTTAGTTTGTTCTGTCTTAAGCTGCCATGCTAGTATTTTGTGCATTTTTTCTCCTAGCTCATAATATTTCTGTTTTGTGTTCATTATGTTCTTCTCCACCTTATATGTTTGTAGTGTTTCATATTTTATTTTCTTGTCTGTCAATTCTTTTCTTTTAGTTGTATCTTCCTTTATTGCTAATTCTTTTTCTGTATTTGTTATTTCCTTTTCCAACTGTTGTATTTCTCGATTGTAGTCCTTCTTCATCTTAGTTACGTAACTTATTATCTGTCCTCTGATGAATGCTTTCATTGCGTCCCATAGTATAAATTTATTTTTCACTGATTCCGTATTTATTTCAAAGTACATTTTAATTGGCACTCAGTGAATTCTCTAAAATCCTGTCTTGCATGGAGTTTAATCTCCATCTATACATTCTTTGTGGGATGTCCTCCAGCTCTATTGCCAATAACAGGGGTGAGTGATCCGATAACAATCTAGCTTTATATTCCGTTTTCTTAACTCTTCCTTGAATGTGGGCTGATAACAGGAATAGGTCTATCCTTGAGTATGTTTTATGTCTCCCCGAATAATATGAATATTCCTTTTCCTTTGGGTGTTGTTTCCTCCATATATCCAAAAGTTGCATTTCCTGCATCGATTTAATTATAAATTTGGTTACTTTGTTCTTTCTGTTAGTCTTTTTTCCAGTTTTATCCATGTTTGAGTCCAAATTAAGCTTAAAATCCCCTCCTATTAGTATATTCCCTTGCGTATCTGCGATCTTCAAAAGGATATCTTGCATAAATTTTTGATCCTCTTCATTAGGTGCATATACAGTGAACAAATTGCAAAATTCTGAATATATCTGACATTTTATCATTACATACCTCCCTGCTGAATCTATTATTTCCTCTTCTATTTTGATTGGTACATTTTTATTGATTAATATAGCTACTCCTCTGGCTTTTGAATTATATGATGCTGCTGTTACATGTCCTATCCAATCTCTCTTTAATTTCTTGTGTTCCGCTTCAGTTAGCTGTGTTTCTTGCACAAATGCTATATCAATTTTTTCTTTCTTCAGTAAATTTAACAGCTTCTTCCTTTTGATTTGGTTATGTGTTCTGTTAATATTTAAAGTCATATAGTTCAACATAGTCATTTCATACTTTGTTTATCTTTCCTTTCCGATTCCTCATCACCACCTTCCCTTCTTATCCATTTCTGTTTTCTTTTTTTGAATGCATTGTAAGACAACACTTCTAAAACATAAAATATTTCCACTATTCCCACATCTAAAATTCCCTTAACCCCAGTAGTCCCTCCCCTCTCTGAGTATCCCTTTGTCCCTTGTCGGGCAACCACATTTCCCCTCTCCATTTGGATTTGCGAACCCGCTCGCAAGCGTCAACTGATTTCGCAGTGACTGTTATTCTTCCCCACCCAGCCCCCCCAGAAAAGATTTTAATCTTCATATATAACAAAGCTCACTCTCTTAATTTCCTCCTTACTTCCTTTCTTCCCTTTCTTTCTCTTAGTTTTTACTTGCCCTCCATAAATCTTCGTCTGCGAAGCCATGCCAAAGAAGAATTCTTCTTCTTTATAGTTTGTTGTCATTTTTGTTCTTGTTACATCTCTTCATCTCTCTCTCTGTTTTGTAGGTGTTCTGCAAATTTTCGTGCTTTTTCCAGATCCGAGAACAGTTTGCTTTGCTGCCCTGGGATAACTATTTTAAGCACCATTGGATATTTTAATATAAATTTATAACCTTTTTTCAATAGGGTCGATTTTGCTGCGTTGAACTCCTTCCTCTTCTTCATGAGTTCAAACCTTGTGTCTGAATAGAAAAAAAAATTTTGACCTTTGTATTCCAGTGGTTTTTTGTCTTCTCTTATTTTTTTCATTGCCTTTTCCAATATATTTTCTCTTGTCATATATCTTAGGAATTTTACTAGAATGGATCTTGGTTTTTGTTGTGGTTGTGGTTTAGGGGCTAATGTTCTGTGTGCCCTTTCTATTTCCATTCCTTCCTGTAATTCTGGCATTCCTCGGACCCTGGGGATCCTTTCATTTATAAATTCTTTCATATTTTTGCCTTTTTCATCTTCCTTAAGGCCCACTATCTTTATATTGTTTCTCCTATTATAATTTTCCATTATATCTATCTTCTGAGCTAACAGCTCCTGTGTTTCTTTAGCTTTTTTATCAGATTCTTCTAATTTCTTTTTTAAGTCATCTACCTCCATTTCTATGGCTGTTTCTCGTTCTTCCACCTTGTCTACTCTTTTTCCTATTTCTGTCATGATCATCTCTAGTTTATTCACTTTTTCTTCTGTACCTTTTATTCTTTGTTTTATTTCACTGAATTCTTGTGTCAACCATTCTTTTAATGTTTCCATATATTCTGTAAAAAAAAATATATATCCATGTACTTGCCCTTCCCTTCATCTTCCATTTCTCTGTGTAGAGTTTGATGTTCTTCCTACTCTTCTTCTGAGTCCACTCCAGGATCTGTGTCCTTTACTTCTGTCTCTTCTGATTTTCTTGTTGGGTTGTTCATTATATTTTGTTGGGTATTTTTGTTTTTATTATTTTTATTAGAAGTGTCTTGGTGTTGGTCTTCTTCCTCTGGGTTGGTCATCTGTTCTTTCTCTGATTTCCTTTTTTTATTCTCTTCCTTCTTGTTCCCGTTATTTTCTATGTTTTCCTGTTAAGAGTCTTGCTTTCGTGTTATACTTGTCTGTTTCAGCTGTGGAGATTTACTCCTCAGCTGGTCCCCCCCTCCCGTCAGTGTTATTTTTGTCTTGTGCATCATGCATGCGCGAGGATTCGCACTTTTGTTTGGCTCCGTGAGCCATCTTTGTACTTCTGTGTTCAGTGTTTCCACTGACCTCAGGGAGCGGGCTTCTCTCTCCACGGTGGGCCTTCTCATACAGGTAAGGCCTTCACCTTTCTCTTCTGACATCTTCTTCTTTTCTTCCCATTGTTTTTGATTTTTCTTTCTTTGCTGCCATTTTCTCCACAGTTTTATTTTTAATTTGTTATGGTTTCTTTGTTTGTGGCTTTGCTTTTTCTTTACTTTTTTTTAACTTTTCTGTAGAGGGCTGGTATTTTCTTACCAGTCACTACTCCATCACGTGACTTCCTCTGTCCCACCTAATCAATGCCAACTACATCAGCCCTCTGTTTCAATTCCTTGCAAGAGCTTGCCCAGATATGCTTTGAATGTGTGAAGAGATCCCACCTTCTCCATCTTCCCTGGCAGTTCTGACCTGATGTAGTGATCAATTTCAGGAAATAAAAGCAGAAAATGCTGGAAGCCCTCAGCGAGATGTGCAACTTTGGTGAAAAAAGAAGCCGTTAACATTCTACATCAAAAATCTGCCAGAAGGATTCCATCATCTGCATTTTTTATTTTTTCAATATTATTGTCATGAACTTGGCCTGAATGATGATAGATCTCCCGAAGGAGGCAGCTGTGAAACATTTAGGAATACGTACTGGTAGTTTTAACCAGCATATTTTAATTACACATGTCATAAATTTGTCTTAGAAAAACATTAGTTGTGAATCTATATGTTTCATTGACTGTGGAGTAATATTTTCAAGAACAATTACTGCTCTGATATTAATATGTACAAAGCAGGATCCCAGGGAACACTATGTATAGTAAAACTCCTGGTATCCAGCAGCTATGGGGGATTGGTAGATGCCGGATAAGTGAATTTGCCAGTTGCTTGAGGTTGTGTGTTCCGTGGATTGGCAAATTGATCACTAGCGGGTGCCGATTTTATCTTTGGTATTTTTTTTTTACCTCTTTTGTTTTATACCGGTTGTTCGTGGGCCGGTTCCTTGAATTTCAGATAACGAGGATTTTACTGTATTCTGACCTGGACAAACACAACCTGTGGAGCACCAGACAATTAACTCATGAGTGGAATTTGCCCAGTTTTGTGTTGCATAGCCATTCCAATGATTTGTGTGCCTCCCTTTATCTTGTCCTTTTATTTTAATTTTTAATGGAAACTATTTTACAGCTTGAGGAATACACTTTGTTGTTCTCGAGATACAGCGCAGTAGCAGGTCCTTTTATTTTAATTTTTAGTGGAAACTATTTTACAGCTTGAGGAATACACTTTGTTGTTCTCGAGATACAGTGAAGTACCAGGCCATTTTTTAATTTTTAGTGAAAACTATTTACTATCCAAATACACTCATGTGACCTATTAACCGACCAACTCCATATGTCTTTGGGATATGGGATGGGATGATGGGACCCTTGCCTGCAGATGTCCCTTCCAACAGTTCAGCGCTCATTTAGTGCAGCCAGAGAGTGGGTAACCTGATAACCTGGGGTGAAACATTAAAGTCTTCAGATGCAGTGATTGTGCTAAAAGTATAAATGCTGGGGGTGAGGGTGGGGGTGGGGGGGTCCTCGCACCGTCCATAACAGGTAAAGATACATAACTAACGGTTTGGGCCTGACCCCTTCTTCAAGGTGTGAGTGAATTAAATGGTTGGGGAGGAAGGAAGAATGGACGGGGAGGTGTACAGACCAACAGTCAAAAGGTATCAATTGGATATGGATGGGAGACAGGAGAGAGGAAAGGTGAGAATTATCCAGGAGGGGAGTGTAGCTCAATGAAGGCAGGGCTGCATGAAAAGAAGATGGGGAAAAGGAAAGAGATAGAGCTAGAGGAAAAAAGACAAAGGGAAAGATTGGGGGGTGGGGGAGTGTTCTAACAGAAACCGGAGAATTTGATGTTAATACTATCCAGTTGGTGGTTTCCCAGATGGAATATAAGGTGCTTTTCCTCTCATTTGTAGTTGGTCTCGGACTTGCAGTTCATGAGACCATGAACAGACATGTCAGCAAGGGAATGGGATGGGAAATTGAAATGAGTGGCCAGAGGGAGATCCATGCTATTGCAGTAAATAGAGCCGATGCCCTTAACGAAGCGATCTCCCAGTCTGCACCCAGTCTCTCTGATGTAGAGGAGAGGACTATGGGAGAACTAGATGCAGTTGATGACTCCTGTACATTCACAAGTGAAATGTTGCTTTACTTGGAATGACTGTTTGGGGCCCTGATTGGTGGTGAGGGAGGGGGAGCAAGTGGAGCATCTCCTATGGTTACAGGGGAAGATGCCAAGGGGGTGGTTGGTGGGAAGGGATGAGTGGACGAGGGAGTCATTGAGGGAGTGGTCACTGCGGAAAGCAGAGAGGCGAAGATGTTTCTGCTGATGGTGTCACGTAGTAGGTGGCGGAAATGGTGAAAGATAAAAGCATTGGTTGCAGGGGCTCCTCTAGTGGTAGGTGAGGATCAGGGGGAATCTTGTACTTTTGGCGCTTGGGGGCAGAGGAAGCAGTGCAGATAATGCAGGTAAGGGATAAGTTGATGATGGTAAAGGAGAAACCATTTTGTTGGAGGAGGGCATCTTTGATGATCTGGCATGGAAGGCCTCATCCTGGGAATAAATGCAATGGAGATGGAGGAATTGAGAGAAGGGAGTGGAATCCTTACAGGATGGGAAGAGATGTAGCTGTGGGAGAGGGTCGATAACTTGATAACCTGTACTAATTTCTGCACTATGCCTCAAACCTCGGGCATTTGGATCTGAGAATAGTGATGGAAAATGTTATTTTTCTTTACTGAAAAGAAATAGAGCATATAAAAATTGCACAGAGTCAATACACCTTTGAAAGAGTAGGTTACCAGACCCATAAACCTCTCCCACCATTCCATATGATCTTGGCTGCTCCATCTTGGCCTCTCTGCCAGTTCTCCATTGCCCTTGCTTCCACAATTTCCAAAAGAAAACCCTCTCTTTATTTTAATACTCCAGCCTCCCACCTTCCATTGAGATTGAGAACTGTAATGGCACTGAACTCCCAAGATTCAGCAGCCTCCATAAAAAGCAGTCTGTATGTGTGTCTGATGTCATTTCTGGCCCCTTTCCCTTGCGTTCATTAAGGCCGCTGCTTTGGAGGTCAGATCGAACAGCTTGCAAGCTGGTTAATTTTTTTCTGCGGTGATTGATAGTGGACAGGTAATGAGTCCTCCATCACCTGATGACTCCAGCAATTTGAAGTTCAGGTAAGCAGGAGAACACTATATTCAATCCTCAGGATGTGGTCACTGAAAGGGATGACATCCTTGCCCATTCCAAGATATTCTGCCCTGAACAATCTCAGAGTAACGCAATGCCACACGCAGAAGTGCTGAGATCACACAGCATCTATCGGAAGTGAAGAGATATAACCAACATTTCAGGTCTGAGCCCTTCATCAAGATACAACCGTGTAGCATGGACTTTCAGAATGCATTTCATCATTTGATTTGGGATGCCTGACTGTTGATGTTACTGAGTGAGCACAAATGAATTGACCCGCCAACTACACGATAACATTAACTTCATTACAAGGAAGCTTCCCCATGGACTGAATTGCACATTGATGTATCCCTGAGGTTTGTAAAGGGCCCTGCACAACACAAGTTCTCTGTTTTCCATCCCTCCCCTTCGTTCCTGTCCCTCAGCTGGACAGAGTGAAGAATGTTCATTTCCTTCTATGGAAGAAAAAAGATACGAACATTGAATTCTCCAATTACAGGGGACAGATTCCCTGGTTTCTTCTTCCGAGCATTCATTCATCACTAGTTCCAGCCGCCCGTTGTCCCCTCCCCATCTGCTCCCAACTATCGTCTACCTGTGTCCATCCTCCCCTGCCCCCACCTTTCTTCTGCATCGCACTGGCAATCTTCCCTCTCAGTCTTTTTGGTAGGGGCTTCATCCAGAAGATCGACTTGGACCTTTTGACTCCTCAGCTGCTGCATGACCCACTTTTAATAGTCTAGATTTTGAACTATTTGCATTTTCAGCAATAAAGTAAAAAAACACCGTTATCTGGAATTCGAGCAACTGGCAAAAAACAACTCGAAGGAAATAAACAGGTTAAAAAAAAAAATCGAAGTTTAACTTTGGCATGTCTTGCTGTTAGTTTGCCAATCGCGCAACACATAATCTCAACCAACTGGAAAATGCACTCATTTGGCATTTACTAATCCCCAGTCCAGTTTTACTGTAACTTGTTCAAGAAATGTTTGTATTGCCATTTTCAATTCCAAACTTAAAAATAAACTGAATTCTAATTCTTAAAAAACAATGTCCCTCTGTTACTCCCTCACCCGCTGCTCCCTTCTATATCTGTTACCTATCACTACTACCAGTGTCTTGCGTCAGCAAGAACGGGAGACGTGCTTTTGATCCCCAGCTAAAGAATTAAAAGGAAATGATGGGTTCCATTGAGTAACTCAGGCAGGTTTGTCTGTTAATGAGGCCTTGGTGACAATTGTCTGAGGTTCTGATGTTGTTTACCCGCAGCAGTTTATCCAGTATAAGTCAACACCTCATCATTCATTGGCATTAATAATGGGATGTCTGTTTGCAGTAGGCAGAATTCATCATGAGGTTTCCAATGTGCCTCGGGGTTGATATTTGATGTGAAAGGTTCTATTTGTTTTGTGAGATGTGAATCTTGGCCTTCAGGCCCAGGCTGACCTTAAATTGTGCCATGGAACCTTTGTGTTTACGTTGGTCTGGCTGAGAAAGAGCGACTCGTCCTCTGACGCGCATTGGGAGCCAGTTAATAGGAGGCTTTGAGCATTCCCCGACACTGTGCTCTTTGCATGGTGGAGCTGTGGATCTGAAGTTTCTGCTCTGAGTGCACCACCATGTCCAGCTACAGGACCTGCTGAGGATCAGAGAGCCAGAGGAATTGATCCCTGTGATGTGGTTGTGCCCTGTTCTCTGGCAGTGAAACTTGAGTCCTGGTTCTCATGCGGTTTATAGATCCTAGGCTGGTTCATTGTAATGCCAAGATAGTTAGCTCGGATGCTGACCTCTGCTTGTTTCCTCTACTGAGTAGATAATGCCTTTATCTTCCAAATTAGTGGCATTGTCAATGGGCTATGAGGCACTACATCAGTGAAACGTGAAGCAATCATACAGCTTGTAGGTTGCTTTTCTTTCCATTCATTTATTTATGAATTTATTGGTTGAATGATGAAATTAAAACCTTCTAAACAATGCTTTTGGGTTGGCTGAGCCACTGAGCAGAGTTGGTAAATGTGTGGGCAGGTCATGGAACTGGAGTGACTGTGGAGTGTCCAGATGAAGGAAGAATGAACCTCTGAGCCTGTGGTGGAATAGGGAGAGTTGGACAAAAGGAGAAGCTGACCACTGCCCCCAGCATGACTAACTGATATTTCTCTTCCCAATTGCTCCAAAGTGTCCTCCCTTTGCCCACATCCTGTCTTCAACCCATTCGCATTGGGACCTCCCAATATCACGTGGTGGAATTTAGCTGAAAGAACTAACAGGGACCAAGAAAGATCTGTCTGAATTCTTGAAACAATACAATTTTTTTGTACGCTACTGCTGTAAATATCTATCTTTCCTTTTGTGTTGCACTGCATTAGATTAATTTACACTCATGGTTTTTTTTTACATAACTGCAGCAAGCAAGAATTTCACTGCATCTGCACATTGTAAGTTTTGTATGATAGTCAACTCTCCTCATCTCCTGAATAGAGAGATGGTGCTGTCTTTCACAGTGGGTAAGGGTTAGTTAAAAGTAAAACACGAATATCTGCAGACACTGTGGTTGAAGTAAAAACACAGCACTAGAGAAACTCAGCAGGTCAAGCAGTGTCCTTTATATAGCAAAGGTAAAAATACAGAACTGAAGTTGGGGGCTCGAGCCTTTCTTCAAGGGTTAAAGTGCACAGTCGAAATGGTGTGATTATCTTAAAATTTCAATTTAATTTTAATCGAAACAGTATGTTGACAGGTCATTTCAGCCCAGCAGCCCCTCCCGCCCAATTACACCCCATTACATTTTTGATTGGTGGGAGGGAACCAAAGACCCCGGGGAAAACCCACATAGATACGGGAAGAATGAACAAACTGCTTACAGACAGCATGGGATTTGAACCCTGTTCCCAATCGCTGGTGCTGTAAAAGGAAATGGGCATCATTTTAAAACTTATGAGCTTTTCTACACCAATAGATTGTGGTGAACAGCATCACCTCTATTCATGAGAAGGTGATGAGAGCTTATAATTCCATGCTATGTACAATGCAGAGGTGCAGTGAAATTCTTGCTTGCTGTAGCTGTACAAATATATATAAGGTCTGCACAGATACGTAGAAAGACTAACATGTATAAGTATAAATTACACAGTGCGTCAAGAGGGAAGAGAAGATCGATATTCACAGCTGAAGTTGTGCAAAAATTGTTCCATTCCAAGAATTCAAACAGATCTTTGTTGGTCCTGAGTAGGGCAGTGCAGGGAGGTTCAAGAGCCCTAATAGCAATTAATGCCGGAATTCAGGTTTCTGCAGCTTCTGCTGGAAGATAACAGTGAGGAGTGTGGGTGAGAAGAGTGAATGAAATCTTTTGTGATTCTGGTGGCCTTTTTGAGGCAGTGCCTCACAAAGATATTTTCAGCAGATGTGGGTTTTCTGCCTGTAATAACCATATAATAGTTTATGGCATGGAAACAGGCCATCTTGGCCCTTCAAGTCCACGCCAGTTCACTCAAACAACTCCACTAGATCCCTCCCCCCCCCCCTCCCCGCCCCCCAACCTATGGAATTGGCTTCTGCATTCCTAGGTCTTTGAGTTTCCAAACCTGGCTATGAAGCAACCAATCTGCCTCTCCCACCTCCGGCAGCTCATTCCATGTACCAATCTGCCTTTCAGTACACTTTTAGAAGTTTGATTGACTATTCAACCATATGCTGAATCTCTGCAAACTCTTTCACAGTTGCCTTGTGTGTTGGCTCCAAGAACTAACCCAGTCAACCACTATCCTACCACTGAAGTCAGGTGGGTGGCCCCTTTGTCCCGTTAACCACTTTACGGTTCACCACTTTATTCAGCAAAGGTGGATCTGAGCTTCAAATTGTTTGCCATGTTAATTCTTCATGCCCATTCCCATTGGGACCTCCCAATAATATTAATTCAGTTCTTCTGTCTTCATTGCTGCCTGAGATGCTGCACATTTCCAACTGACCTCCCCTCCATGGACTCTTGTCTTCTCTGAGGTAAGGATTTTCTATAAGAATAATAAAGGGCTGTGAGCGTGAGGTGAAGAAAGTGGTGGAGTAGGTTTACTTAGGTCGACACAACATTGTGGGCTGAAATGTTCTATGCTCTAATTCCCACTGCCTCATAAAAGCGGCTACCATATTAAAGGACCTGTGCCATCCCCTTCATAACTTTTCCTACACCCCCCCCCCCACCACCACAATTGGGCAGAATTTTATTTCCCACTGTTAGCAAACTTGTGAACAGGCCTTCCGTTTGTCAAAGATGATCTCTTGATCCCACAAACCCTGCTGTTTTAACAGTACTTCTCCCTGTAATACAATGGGATTTTTCCATGACCTGCTATGCTTAACTTTGGGTTGACTTGCCTGGGTAGCATGCTGAAAAAAATACAAGCTCCACTATAGCTTGTACGTATCAACAAAAAATTCAATTTGATTCTCTTTGGATTAGCAGTATGTTTTCTCTCTCCCATCTGTCCTCAATCACTTTGTTACACCTCCTGCAGACAAAGAGGCAGATCAGCATGAGTTTACCGCTCTCTCAGGTGGCACCAGCACCACACCTGACATTCAATCTCTTCTTCGCCATCATAAACACTCGCATTGTTCTCTCCACTCCACTATTTTCTTTGCAGCTAAAAAAGCTTTGATTTATAAGTTTTTTTCTCACTTTTGATTTGAGAGTTGTACATCGTAGAAACAGGCCCAACTTGCCCATGCCGAGCAAGTGGCCGACCTGAGCTAGTCCATTTGCCTGCACTTGGCCCAAGTCTCTCTATAGTTCTATCCATATACCTGCCCGAATGCCTTTTAAACATTGCCATTGTACTTGCCCCACCACCTCCTCTAGCAGCTCATTCCATGTATCCAGCAGCCTTTCTCACAATAAACCCACGCCTCTAGATTCAAGTTCCCCTACACTGGGAAAAGACTGACGTTTTTGTAAACCTCCTGAGGTCATCTTCTCGTGCTCCAGGTGAAAACAGCCCCAGCAGTTTCCAGTCTCTCCTTGTAACTCAATTCTCTCTACCCTAGAACATCCAGGCAATGTTCCTGTGAATCTTTTGTACCCTCTCAAGCTTAATGACATCATTGCTGTTGAGTGGTGACCAGAATGGCACTCAATACTCAAGTGCAAATAATGATTCACTTTGTACTTGTTCATTCAAAGGTTTGGCTGACATTCCATATGCATTTTTCATCTCTATGTATCACCACTTTAAGGGGACTATGTGTTTTACCCCATTCCTGGGCTCCTGTCTTTTAATGTAACTCAGCAGGTCATACAGCAAAGATGTATAACCATCATTTTGGGCTTGAGTCTTTTGTCTAGCTACAAGTAAAAAGCAGGCCCCTGAAAAATAAGGTGGGGGCAAGGAGAGGTGCTCAGGCCAACAGATAAATGGTCATCGGTGGATATGGGTGGGAGGGCAGAAAAGGAAAAAATGCTGATGGAGGAGGTTTCTGAATGGTTAGGGAAGTGGGTGGGGAGCTCAAGGAAAGGAAGACAGAGGGAAAGTGAGAGAGACGAGAGGTCTAATGGAAACCAGAGAATTTGATGTCAGTGTCATCTGGATAGAGAGTGTCCAGATGGAATATTAGGCCTTATTCTTCCATTTTGTGGGTGGCCTCCAATTTTGGCAGTGCATGAGACCATGGACAGGCATTTCAGAGTGGAGATGGGGTGTAGAATTGAAATGGTTGGTGGCTGGGATATTCCCATTATTGAAACAATCTCCTGATCTGTGTCCAGTCTCTCTGATGTAGAGGAGACCACAGTGGGAGCACCAGATGCAGTAGATGATCCCTGCAGATTCACAAGTGAAGTGTTTCTTCACTTGGAAAGACTGCTTGGGGCCTTCAATGGTAGGGAGCATATCCTGTTGTCAAAGGGGGACTTACCAAGGAGGGGGATTAGTGGAAAGGCATAAGAGGATGAACGAGACTGTGTATGACCCAGGCAGGTTTAACTTCCCAAAATGCATCATTTCACACTTTGTCCAAGTTAAGTTCCTCATTTCCAGTTGTCCGAGATCCAGTTTTAACTATTGTCCACTGCATGCTATGATAGGTCAATGAATTGAGATGTCAGCTCTCTTGCCAGACCAGTGGGGAATGATCTGTTTTTATTTCAGGTTCCCAGATTTTTGTTTGTTGGCCTGTGCTCAAAATTTGTTTGCCCTTCAGTTAACCAAATTGTGTAATGAATCAATGCCATTTTTAACATTGTTGTATCTGTAGTTGGATGAATTGTTAATCATTGAGGCACGGTTAATTATATATGCTGGAAATGGAAAATGGAGCACTTAATGGCCTTTGGACCAATGTTATTTTGTTGTTATAGCTCTGAGTGCATGGAGTTATGTCCATATGTCAATTTTAGACTTATGCTGCCTGCCTTGTGCACTTTAAAAAGATTCTAATCTAGAACATCTTTCTCGAATGTCATATTACTGGTAACCTTTGGTATGGCCACTTCCAGCAGGGTGCTCTGCAAAGGCTGTTGAGGCATGAGACACAGAGTCAATGTTCCAAGCAGAAATCCCTGCAGTCTATGGTAATTTCTCCTAGGGCCCACCCATCTCTAACTCCAAGTGAGACCCCCCCCTCATTTTTTTTGGTCCTGATTCGCTTGAAACCCTGAGGAGGCAGTAAAGAGTTCATTGCGTCAGCTGTCTAGAGGCCTAATTGAGTAGGGACTGCAGAATTCTCCTCCGGAAGGACATGTTGAGTTTTAACAGCAATCTGGCAATTTTGTCACGATTGTTAAGGGATCAATCTACCTTTTCAATTCCAGATAAATGATCATTTGTATTTAAATACTTCAGTTGCCTTGGTGGGATTTGAATGTACTGGGGGCATTGAGACTTTCTCAATGCTTGAGCCCAGGGCTTCTGACCCCTGCCTTCAGTGCCTGGGGCGACAGACTGACAACAGCCCTCGGTACACTTGCCTATGTCCTCAGTTAAATCAATGGGCTCAGCTCACTCTGCCACAGCTGGGTTTTCAATCGCTTGACATCTGTTTCCATTATTTTTAATTTCTCATTTTGTGTTGTCATAACTGGTGTTCAAATGCCGGCTCTTACAAAGTGACAATGGCTCCAGTCACCCACAGTTCAAGAATATGCACTTCTATACATTCCACTCTCTTTAATGTAATGAGCCCAAAGGACCCCAAAACCCAGCAGCAATAGACATTCACCAAGATAAGTAGTTATTTAAACAAAAGTTGTTTTTAATTATCTTTAAACAGAAAACAGAGTCAAACTTTAAATTATCTCTATAAACTTAACTAACCCAACTTAACCCCCTTCTAATTCTAAGCGCATGTATATGTGGTCTGTAAATGTAAGAAAAGTTCTTTGGTTCACAGTTCAATCTTACAAGTTCTCTGGTTATAGGCAATTCTTTTACTGTGCACAGAATTAAACATGTATAAAGTTCACCAGGCTTTGGTGCTCAAAAGGTAAATGTTTACCGCTCAGGAAGGTTATTGTAGGGTTTGCAGAGAGAAATTTGTTGTTCCAGGATTTCCACAACTGAGTTACCACCATTAGCCACCTCATTGTCTTGCTGCTGAAACTTGCCCCATCAGGGTTTGCCAGATGGTAACCTCTTTCTTCAGGCTACCACCACAGAGTTCCTTTCTTTTTCACTTATTCCAAGAGAAACATCAGACAGATAGCACTTCCAGCCATCCCCCACTCTGCAATTTGTTTCAGTTCCAACCAGCTTCTCCTGCTTGTTTCAGTTGTTTGTTCTCTCTCTCTCTCTCTCTCTCTCTCTCTCTCTCTCTCTCTCTCTCTCTCTCTCTCTAAACCCCTGACCTTCTCCAGCAAACAATACTAGGTCAAACTGTTGTCTTTAGGTAAACAAAAACCCAGGAGTCACCTTTCTGTGCACTCTGTCAAAACCCTTGCAAAGACCTTTCAACAGCCAGATTATCTCCTGCTTGTTGATTCAATGAAGACATTTCAATCATCACCTACTTGTGAAATGGGCACAGCATTCTCCATCGTTTCTGTAAAGTCATTGAATTCTTCAATATTTCAAATAAGATCTGTTTTAAAGCGTGTGCATGTATGTAACCTACTCTAATTTAACCAATGTATCTCCCAAATATTCTGTTACATTAAGCACTGCAAATAACTGAGTCACTCATTTTTTTCCCCTTAAAATACCACACAATGCAATGGAAGTGACTTTCCAGCATTCTGTTTGTCCTTTGGAATGGTGATGTTCTTCACCCTTGCTCTGAGCTACTAACCAGCCCCAAATTGTTTGGATGGAATTGCAGAAGTCATAAGGGTGCGGGAAATTGAAGCAAGAGTAGGCCATTCTTAATGCCAAATGGTCAAACAGAGGCCATCAGCAAATTGGAGGAATATCATCTCATCTCCCGTCTGGGCATTCTCCAACCGGACACCAATAACTTTGATTTCTCCAGATTCCGTTAACCCCCCTACCCCAAGTCCTATCCTTTCCTTCAGCTCTCCATCCCTCTCCATTCAGAGCTACCCCCTCCCCCATTTTCTACCCTCTCACCTATATCCGCCTACAACCTCTTTTATGTAAGCCTGTTCTTCTCCCTTTTCCTCTTCCTTCGTCCTCTCTGCTTCTCTGTCTCCTGCCTCCTATCTATTTATTCAGGTGCCTGCCTGCATTTTGCTCATTCCTCGATGAAGGGGTCAGGCCAGAAATGTTGGTTACTCTTTGCTTCCTATTGATGCAGTGGGACCTGCTGAGTTTCTCATGCACTGTTGCGTATTGCATTCGACCCCTCATACCTGCACTTCCAATCATTTGGTTCATGACTGATCTCCCACTTGCTGCATTAACCACATCATCTTCAATCCCCCTTTGAATACAAAGCTATCGGCCTGTCTTGGGGCAGCAAGGCCACCTCTTGGGCTGCATATTCCAAATGTTCAGCCCTGCCAGCACTTTGAAAGAGAGAATTCTTGATCTTGGTGAGTGTGCATCTGTTGTTGGCAGAATCACAAATGGCAATGAGGAAGCGTACAGATGGGAGATAGATCAGCTTGTTGAATGTTGTAATGACAACAACCTTGCGCTCAAAGTCGGCCAAACTGAGGAAGTGATTGTGGATTTCAGGAGGAAGTCAGGGGGACATGACTCAGTCCTCATCAAGGGCTCAGTAGTGGAGAGGGTCATGAACTTCAAACTCCTGAGGGTCATCATCTCTGAGGATCTTTTTTGGAGCCTCCACGTTGATGCAATCACAAAGAAGGCTTACCAATGGCTATACTTCTTGAGGTGTCTGAAGAGATTTTATATGTCACCGAAGACTCTCGGAAACTTCGACAGATGTACCATGGAGAGCATTCTAGCTGGTGGAAGCCAGATCACTGGGAGTATTTAAACAAGAAATAGACAAGTATCTCATTAGTGAGGGCATCAAGGGATATGGGGAAAAGGCTGGAAATTGGAACTAGTGTAGAGTAGCTTAGTGTAGATTTACGGAACGGACTCGATGGGCCTAGTGGCTTGGTTCTGTTCTTTTGTCTTGTGATCTTGTGACCAAAGACCTCAAATAATCCACTCAAACTCTGACCCCCTCACATGATGGCCGCTCTGCTTATACCTCTCACCTATTTAAACAAGCCTGTTTTTTCACCACACCACCCCCCTTGCTCCAACTCCTGTTCGCTATAAAAGGGAAATTATTCGGAAAGAGATAGCCTTTGTCTATAAGTGATGTCGAGTTGTATTGAATTCATTAATGATGACCTTCTGCCAAAATTGTACTCCTTTTATCAGACCATCAGGTACAGGGATGATTTGATGGAAACAATACAATTTAAAACTGGGTCTCACCCACTGAGGTAGCAAGTTTCAATGAAAGCTAATGTCTGCTGGATGGAAATACCAAGGAGGAGAGACTATATAATTGTCTACAACAGAAAGCATAATAACCATCTTATTACAGAGAGATTGGTCACAAGGGCCTCCTATTACACAAGAGAATCATAATGTTCATTGTGATATACCTTGTACAATGCACATAAGCACCAAATCTCTTGCTTGCTGCAGCCAAAGAGGTTCTTCAAAAATTAAAAAAAACTACAATATTATACGTTAAATGAAAAAGAGATTATAAATATTAAAAATTAGAAATTCAATGTTACTCTAGTGCAAGGAAAAAGTGGCATTACAGTAATGCAGACAAGCCTCCTTGTGGTTTTGGAACAGTCCCTGTTTAGTGTAACAAGAGGAGGTAAAAGACCCTGATAGATGTTGGAGAGATACCATTCTTGAACCTCAAGGTGCTGGTCTTCCGGCTTCTGTACCTTCTGCCCAAAGGAAAGGGTGAGGAGATGTGACCAGGGTGATGGGGGGGGGCCTTCTTGAAGCAGTTGGCTGCCTTCTTGAAGCAGTGCCTCAGATGTCCACAGTGGATGAGACATAGCATTGGTATGTGTGACTGGCTGAAAGTTTCATTGTCTAATGAAGCTGAAAGTGTATGAATGGACCTTTCACCTTTAGCTCAAAAAAAGCTAAATATTTGTCTCCCAAGTGTACTGAATGGTTTCCTGTTTGACCTCTGATTTGTTAATAAACCACAACTAGAGTTTTGAATGTGTGTGTTGATCCACTGATGAGATTGACTCCTCCTCAATTTGCAGGAGGAAGCAAGGGTTCTAACTGTGCCAGAATTGGAATTGTCCCAGCGATTTTTTTTTTTCTCTCTGAAACTCCAAAGAACACCAACTGAGTGAGGTAAACGAGACAGACAGGCACAAGATAAAATGAACACAAGTATATTTTTTATTATCCAGTTCTCCTTTAATCTTTCAGCAGGGCAGAAAAAGCTAATGCAGCTCCCTGCCATTAATAGAGGCTTTTATTGGCAAAGTAGTCGATTCACTTAGTTGATGAATTGACAATGCCTGTTGAGCAAAAGGATGTCAGTGTTTACAACCAGGCACATGTGACAGCAGCAAGTTTTCCCAATTTAAAATGTCAGACCTTAACAGAGTAAAGCCGGTAACATTTATCACTGCCATGCTATAGCACAGTTAGTGCAGCGGTTAGCATAAATACTATTAAAATGCCAGTGACTTGGGTTTGAATTTGGCACTGTAAGGAAGATGTCTGTTCTTCCCAAGACCTGCGTGGGATTCCTTCAGGTGCATCAGTTTCCTCCTACATTCCAAAGGCGGGGAGTGAAGGGGTGGGGAGAGGAGGGGAGTGAAGGGGCGGGGAGAGGAGGGGAGTGAAGGGGCGGGGAGAGGAGGGGAGTGAAGGGGCGGGGAGAGGAGGGGAGTGAAGGGGCGGGGAGAGGAGGGGAGTGAAGGGGCGGGGAGAGGAGGGGAGTGAAGGGGCGGGGAGAGGAGGGGAGTGAAGGGGCGGGGAGAGGAGGGGAGTGAAGGGGCGGGGAGAGGAGGGGCGGGGCGGGGCAGGGAGGGGCGGGGCAGGGAGAGGAGGGGAGTGAAGGGGAGTTCAAATTTAAATACAAATTATTTCGAATTTGCATACACATATGTGCATTGTGATTAAAATAATATCGCTATATGGGAAAAACTTATAAACTAAAAAATGTTGGTGACACAGTCACCTGGATTAAATTAAAATTTTAACTTGGTTAACTTTATGAAGAGTTACGACCCCAAAGGACCCCAAAGGACCCCAAAACCCAGCAGCAATAGATATTCACCAAGACCAATGGTTACTTAAACAAAAGTTGCTTTTAATTACCTTTGAACATTAAAACAGAATTGCACTTTAACTTATCACTATTGACTTAACTAACCTAACTCCCTTCTAATTCTAAGCACAAGTGCATGTAAAGTGTGTGTAAGTTCAGAAAAGTTCTTTGATTCACAGTCCAATCTCACTTCTCATTCCTCCAAGTTCACTGGTTGCAGGCAATTCTTATACTGTGCACAGAATATAACATTTATAAAGTTCACCAGGGTTTGGTGCTTGAAAGGTTACCACTCAGGAAGGTTCTTGTCAGTTTTCAGAGAGAGATTTGTTGTTCGCTGGACACCCACAACTGATTCCTTTTTAATCAGCCACTTTAGTGTCTTGCTGAAGAAACTTGCCTCTTCAGGGTTTTCCAGATGATAACCTCTTTCTTTCAGGTCATCACAGAGATCCTATTTGTTTCTTTTATTTCAAGTGAAACATTAGATAGCCAGTTCTCTCCTCTTCCATGAACCACAAGGGCTTTGACCTGGCTGAACCAAGCACTCACAACATGTCTTCCAAAATGGGGCTTTCCTCAAGCTTGCCAGCTTGTCCTTTTCCAGTCTCAGCTGCTGCTACTGCTGTCTGTGAAATTGCAGAATCTCTCTCTCTCTCTCTCTCTCTCTCTCTCTCTCTCTCTCTCTCACTTGTTTTACTCTCTCTGCTTGCAAAACCAACCTGCCCATCGCAGATGTGTTACTAGTAAAACTTCCCACTAAAAGATATTGGACCAGTAAAATGTCTCACAACCACTTTCACAAGGATGACATTCTGTCCCACTGTGCTTTCACTCACAAAATGAATAATTGATAGCAAGTTCCACTCCAGACAGTCTGCGGCTCTGACATTTTTGTAAACAACAATCTATTAGGGAAGTCTCTTGTGCACTCTCCAAAGCTTTTCCAAAGGCTGTTGGCCCTGACATGTCTAGTAAGAGCAGAGCTCTAGTATTTTAAATAAGATCTGTTTTAGTGTTTGTATGTGACCTACACTGAAAAAACCTGCCCTAATTGATCGCCCTAAAAGCATATCCATATTCTGTCACTGCAGATATGGTGGAGGAGGATGTGTGGATGTGGTGGCTGGTGGGGTGGCAGGTGAAGACAAAAGAAATCCTGTTCTTGTTATGCACAGGGTAAAGGGGGCCAGGGTAATGTGCGGGTAATTGAGCATATGCAGGTGAGTGCTGACTTGACGGTGGTAGAGGGACAGGTACGTTGTTTGAAGGAGGACATCTCTGATGATCTATCATAGAAGTCCTCATCCTGGATGCAGCTATGACAGAGAGGGAGTAATTGAGAGAATGGAATGGAATCCTTACAGGGGACAGGGTGTGAAGTGGTGTAGTCGAGGTAGCTGTGGGAGTTGGTGGGTTTGTAGATGTCTGTCGAGAGTTTGGTCTCCTGAGATGGAGACAGATCGAGGAAAAGGAGAATGTTGCTAGAGACAGACCAAGTGAGTTTGAGGTCGGGTTGGAAGTTGGCAGCAAAGTGAATGAACTCAACGAGCTCATCATGGGCAAAAAAAAGACCTGGAACATTTCAGCAGGTCAGTATTGCAATGAAGTGAGTCATTAAGTATGATTATTGCTCAAGGAATTAATTATTCATTTTGTGAGTGAAAGCACGGTGTGACAGAATGTCATCCTTGTGAAAGTGGTTGTGAGACATTTTACTGGTCCAATACCTTTTAGTGGGAAGTAAAGTCTTACTAGTAACACATCTGCGATAGGCAGGTTGGCTTTGTTTGAGAGAAGTCATGCCTCATGAATTTGATCTGAGATTTTTTGAGGAGGTGACCAAGGGAATTGACAAAAGTAGAGGGTTGTCTCTGCGCACCTTAGCAAGGCCTTGGATGAGATGCACAAAGTTGGAGTACATAGGTGAGGTAGCAAATTGGAGACAACATTGCTTTGGGCATAGGAATGAGGGGGTATTGGAGCGGTTGACTTTCAGATTGGAGATTTGTTACCAGCTATGCGCTGCACGGATCATTGCTGGGTCCTTTATTGCTTTTCTTCTACATTAATGACTTTGAAGAGAAGATAGAGGACATTATTAGTAAGTGAGTGAATGGCCCCAAGGTTATTTAAGGTTATTAAAGGATATAAATCATTTAGACAGATGAGCAAAGGAATGGCTGGTGCTAGTTTGAAGAAGTTTGGTTACAAAGACATGCTTTCTTCAAAGTGGTCACACAGGTATGGATAGATGATCAAGGAAGTTTATGGTTGCTTGCCTTTGTTGGCAAGGCATTGAGTACAAAACTTGGGACATTGTGCAACAATTGTACAGATTGTTGGATCGGCCAGGCGTGGAGTATTGTGTGCAGCCCTGGTCCCCATGTTATCGGAAGGATGTGATTAAGCTAGAGAGAAAAGATTGACAGAATGGTTGGGCAAAAATCTAATCTGCTAGAGGAATAGTGGATGAGCAACATCAGTGCAGGCAAAAGGATGGCCAGTGTTTCTGATTGGCCATCTGAAGAGTTCTTGATTTCCCCACAGGACTTCCTGGGATTGTAGGGCTTCAATTATGAGAAGCGATGAAATTGGCTGGGACTGCTTTCCCAGAGAAAATGAGGCTGAGGGACAATCTTACAGTGTCTTTTCAAATCAAGAGCAGCATAGATAAGATGAATGGGTCACTGTCATTTTCCCCAGTGCAGAGGAGTCTTAAACTAGAGGGCATAGTTCGAAGGTGAGAGATGAAAGATTTAAAGGGGATCAGAAGGACAGATAGACAGATGGGAAAGATCTTGAGGGATGCGAGTCAAACACAAGCAATAGTGATTAAATTTTAAAATATATATTTTTTTAAAATATTAAAAATTAAATTTAAGCATACAGCACGGTAACAGCCCATTTTGGCTCATGAATCTGTGCCATCCAATTTTCACTCAATTAACTTACAACTTTGGTACATTTTAAACAGTGAGAGGAAACCGGAGCCCCTGGGGAAAACCCACGCAGACATAGGGAGAACGTACAAACGTCGCAGGATTCGAACCCTGGCCCCGATCACTGGCACTGTAAAAGCATTGCAATAACCAACCGTCCTGAAGTGTAGAGGCACCCTGATCGGCATGGACAAGTTTGACTGAAGGGCCTTTATTCTGTACAATGTAACTTCATGAATCTGTGTATTTAACTTAAAATTTGTACTTACTTCTTCTTCAATGTGCTCCAAAACATCTTGATTAAAGGACTATATAATATTTTCTCATGTATCGATTCTTTCATTGACATAGTTGTCTCCCCAGGGATTGCTTTTTACTGAAGAATATTAATTCTTCCTTGTATTAGAGGCTAGCATGTCTTATTATAATGCAATGGTACAGAGCACTCAACCTAATGTGTTATTATTGGACAGATTATCTTTATTGAACTTGTACCATTTGCCTCTTTGCAGGAAAAAGCAAAGATTATTGAGCCATTGGATTATGAGAATGTGATTGAACAAAGGAAAGCACAGATCCAGAGTGATAGCCTGCGAGACCTTCTGCAATTCCCATCGGATGAAGTTTCCGTAAGTAGTTAATCTGTGGAGCCTGTGTTTCCTGCCAAAAGTTTAATGAACTTGGCATGGTGACCATTGGAGTCATTGATGGACAGCTCTTCTTACAGTTGGATCAAGTTCTTGGAGAGCCATCTTTGAGCCCCGTCCTTGGGAAGCAAAAGACTAAGGAAATACGGCATGTCCGCAATGTTTCAGACAAATTTTTATTGATGCTGCATTGGAAGGTATCCTGCCCAGATCTGTCACAGCTTGAAATAGGAACCACTCTGCCCAAAGCTGAAAGAAAGTGCATGGAGTTGTGAACGTGAATCATGCCATCGTGCAAACCAACCTCCCCTCTATCGACTGAATTCTTGATTCACCAGCAATCTAGAAGAGACTTCAGCCCATCTAGTCCATGCCAAACTATTCTATCTTGCGCCATCAGCCATTGTCCCCAAAACCTCTCCCATCCATGCACTTATTCAATCTTCTCTTAAATGTTGAAATTGAACCTGCATCCACCACTTCCACTGGCAACTCTTTCCACATTCTCACCACCATCTAACTTAAGATGTTCACCCTAATGTTCCCCTTAAACATTTCACCTTTCACCTTGAACCCATGTCACCCAGTTCTTGTCTCACCCAACCTCAGTGGAAAAAGCCTGTTTGTATTTGCCTTACCGATACCCCTCATGATTTTGTATTTCGCTTTCAAAATCTTCTGTCATTCTCTGATATTTCAGGAGATAAAGTCTCAACCTATTCAGCCTTTCCCTATGAACTCTGCACTTTAAATTAGAAATGTGTCCACCTCAAAATATTTGAGGCAGGAGGAGGAAAATGCAGCCCATGTGAATTTCAAGTGGAAAAGGGGGGTAAAACTCTTTGAAGTTGTATTGATACTGACCATTTCTTCTCTTCTGAATTCTTGCTGGTCACAGTTGTTTTTGTATATGGTGGCTCAGTTTACTACTGGTCAAATTGGAAGGGAGAGGAGGAAAGACCTCGTAGATGGATGGATGTTTTGAAACGTACCGGAGGGGGGTTAGGTTAATTGGGCTCGTGGGCCAAAATGGCCTGTTAGCGTGCTATACGTCTATTTAGAAAAAGAATACTGAGGACTACTGGCAGGGACTGCAATGATGACGTTCTGTAGCCTTATGGGGGCTCAGGTCAGCACACTTCCACAGCAGAACTCCCAGCTCACAGGCAAGATGAGAAAATGCTCCTCGAGTCGTCTCCTTCCCTGACAGATTTGGTCTCCCTCCAATTTGTAAAGGAGATGGGGAAGAGCGGGCTCAGCACAGCTGAAGTGCCAACAGTTAAACAGAAGCCAGAGCAAGATGCTAGTATTTCAACTTTCAAGGAGGATGAATAGTTGGAAGAAGACTGAGTTTTTGGCATAGATTAGGCAATTAGTTATCGTCTTTTCCCAAGGGTAGTTTAGCCTAAATCTAGGGTACATAGGTTTTAAGGCAAGAGGGGAAAGATTTTAAAGGGATCTGAGGGGCAACTTTTTCCACACAGATCAAGGCTGATGGGTATGGGGAAGAGTTGCTAGATGCAATTAGAATGTTTAAAAGCCTAGATAGGCATGATTTACAGACCAAACACAGGCAGCTGGGACAACCTGTTTCCCTGTCTCTATGACACATAAAGGGAGAATATCATTTGAAGGGAAACCAGTTTTCACTAGCTAGATGATTGGACCAAGATGTGATGGACTGAATGGTCTCTAACAGACCTGAAAGTTTCTGAGTGACAGAATCCCCCAGCCTTGATCCAGGCCTTTCAGCCCATTGATTCTGTGCCAACCATCAATCACCCATTGCAGTTTACTGTATGCAATCATCCCATTGGGTTTTTTTTTAAGAGGGTCAGACATGCGGCTGATGGATGCATGTACCATCCAGGAAGTCCATGCACACACTCTCAGAATAGTTTCTCACCACTAACTTTGTTTTCCTATCTAGATCTCAACGATTCCACACCAGACAAGGACTGTCTACTCCACACTGCCTTCAGATGCTGAAAAACTGGCACAGAGCCTGTTGGTGAAAGAGGTACGAGAGAGTGAGGCAATCCAGTGAATGTCAGTTTGTGCACATGTTCTATGAGATTTCATTGCAAGGCTTGGGAACTCCAGTAAAGCAGGCCTTAAAACCCACTTCTCCAATGAAGTAATTACTCACCCAACCTAACGTCATCTTGGCTTGATGAAATTTCCTCACAGATTATTCCCACAGAGCTTGGGAGGGACAGTAAATCTGGGAGAGAGAGAAAATGTAGGAATAGATGGCAGTTCACATCAGGGTGACGCTGTGGCACAGCAGTTAGTGCAGCTGCTACATGGCTTCAGGGACTCAGGTGTTGTTCAGTGTGGAGTCTGCCTTTGAGTCCCCTTCATCACTCCACCAAGTGCTCTGGTTTCCTCCCACATCTGAAGGTGCACTGGACAGTAGTTAATCAACCATAGTTAACCATTCCCAGTGCAGGAAGGTGGAAGGTAATCCAGAGAGGTGTATGAGAGAAGAGGTTAAAGGGGTGGGGGGAGATTGGTGAGCTTGTCGTGGCGACACCTCTGCATTAGTCTCTTCAGTTTGAACTACGGTTAGTACACAACAAAACTGGAGGAACTCAGCAGGTCAGACAGAATCTGTGGAAAGCAGTGGGCCTGGCCCTTCTTCAGGAGTGTCAAGTTTGGTAAAATGCCCAGATATGTAGTTGAAGATGTGAGAAGGGGAAAGGGTGAGGAGCCAGGCTGACAGGTTGAATGCCAGTAGGAGAGGAAGAAAGGAAAGGAGCTCAATGGTGGGGGAGAAGGCAGAGTAGGAAGGAAGGAAGAAAAGAGGTGGGAGCAGGAGGAAGGAAGGTGCGGGTGATGGCCAGGGGACGGAGAAGCAAAGGAGTTAGGGATGAGGGAAAGTGAAGGTGGGTGAGAAATAAGAGAAGGGGGGAGGAGGCCACTGGAAATTGATGGTCAATATTGATGCCATCTGGTTGGAAACTGCCAAGATGGAATACAAAGTGCTGTTCATCGAATTTACATGGAGCCTCAATTTGCCCTCCGTAGATGAGGCCATGGATTGATGTGTCAGTGCGGCAAAGAATGAAGTGGCTGATCACGGGGAGATTGTTGCTATTGTAGTGGACAGAGTATTGGTATTCAACGATTCATTAATCATGATTCTTTTCTCTCTCCCATCCAATTTTGTATTCGCACAACATTTTAATTCGATGAAGTTTTAGCTGGGAATAGAACCAGCTGGTCCATGACAGTGCAAGCTTGGCATCCCAAAGGCCGCGCCCCTCCTACTCCTCCCGTTCTCAGCAGCCTCTGCAGCCGGTGGCTGATCTCGTTGCCCTCGAACACCTTTGAGCCGGAGAGTGAGATACAAGGCGGCAGAAGAGCAAGAGAGCAATGGTTGGAGATGAGAGGGGAATGATCTGAAAGGGACCTGAAAGGCTTTCCACACAAGAGGTAAAAGGAATGTGGAATGAGCAACCTGAAGAAGTGGTAGACGGGAGCCCACTTTCAATGTTTGTATGATATTTGGACAGATTAGATGCATGGGAAAGATTCAGATGGCTTTGGGCCAAGCACATGCAAATGGACGGATTCAGATAGACAACTTGGTTGCTGTGGAGAGTTTGGGCTGAAGGGCCTGTTTCAGTGCTCTGTTGTGCAATCACAGCAGTCAAGGCATCTGGATGATGCTAAAGTTAAAAGCAATTGAGAGCAAAATTTAGAAGGCTGTCAAGGAACTCTTGCTTTTCATTTGTATCCTGTGTTTTTGGATTCAATGCTGACCTTCTCTGAGAAATCCTAGATTCTATTGTTGTACCAATATTGTTATCATCTCTTTATCAGATTGCAGCATTGGCTTATCATCCACCCTCTACCTTGCCCTGTTCTTCCCTTGGTTCGCTCTCCCTCTGTCTGGCATCTGCCAGTCAACTGCTTCTGTCAATTGTTCTTTACCCCTCCCAGATCCAACTTCCTCTCCCTGCCCCTAGTCATAATTCTCACCTTTCCTCATCATATCAAATCAACACCTTTTCTCCATTGGTCTGGACACCTCCCCCTCCATTCTTCCCCCCTCCCCCTCGGTCTTTAATTAAGATGCCCACCTGCTTTTTGTTCTTGCATTGAATGAGGGCTCAGGCCTGAACCGTTGGTAATAAATCTTTGTGTCCTATGGATGCTGCAAGACTGGCTGAGTACCTCCAGAATTTCTGAGTGTCTTTTACTGCAATTGCACCATCTGCAGACTCTCGTATTTCACCCCAGTCATGCCTCTTCCACTCTGTCCTTGTTATACCAACACTTTCTCATCCATTCATTCAGTCCTGATGAAGGGTTCCTACCCGCAATGTTGACTTTTTTATTCTCCAACTGACGCTGCTCAAACTGCTGAATCCCTCCATCAGATTGTGTATGTGCTTCAGGATGCCGAGTTGGGTGGAGGAGTGGCAGGTGGAGTTCATTCTGGATAAGTGATGGATTTTTGGAAGGTTGAATTTGAAAGTGGTTCATGACAGGATTCTTAGGAAGTTGTGGAAGAACAGAGGGACCTTGCGGTCCAAATCCATTAATCTCTCAAGATTGTCATGCAGGTGGATTGAGTTAGGAAGGCTTGTAGTATGTTGGCCTTCATTAGTCATTGGATTGAGTTCAAGAGCATGAGGTAGTGTTTCAGATCTATAAAACTCTGTTTCAGCCACAATTATGTTCAGTTCTGGTCACCTCATTACAGGAAGAATGTGGAAGCTATGGAGAGGGTACCAGGATGCCACTGGATAGAATAAAACTGTTCCATCTCTTAACCATTTACAAAAACACATATATGAACTTTACAACCATAGACAGTTGGATCAAACCACAGGAACAGCCTGGCAAATATTATCTGCAGCTCCCCAATTGAGGGCTCATGCATGTTTGTTTCTGTGATTCACTTTAAACTGCTGGGAACCAGCAGTTCAGTTCCAAACTCTCTATCACAGCTGTTTTTGCTCAGCCATTACGTGGTATTACAGGCAGTGCTTGTAAAGATTCAAGTTTATGATCATCTGAGTCCATATATACAACCTGAGAAACAGCATCTCTCCACACCATGGTGTGCACGCATAGATACACAATGCACTGTCCATAAAAATCACAAATAATTGAAATAAATGTACATTTGGGATGATTACAGGATGAAGCTATTCCCCAGCCTGGCAGTCCTGATTTTGATGCTCCTGTCCCATCACTTTGATGCTAAACAGTTGAAAATACCCTGCACTGGAGGAAAAGGGTCTTGTATAATTCTTTGAGCCTTATTTGGACAATACTCCTAGTAAATGTCATCTACAGAGGAAAATTAGACCGTCTCGGCTGTTTTAATGATCTTCCGAATAGACTTCCGGTCTGATGCTTAGAAGCTTCCACACCACACGATGATGCAGCCAGATAAGACACTCCCAACTGTGCTCCTGTAAAAGGTAGTCAAGTTGGGGGCCGGTAGGCTTGCCCCCCTTAGCCTCCTTAGGAAGGGTGGCATTGCTGCACCTTCCTGACTGATGAGGAGGTGGTGTGGGTCCAGGATAGGTCATCCCTTGCATGCATGGCAAGAAACTTTGTCCTCTCTACTCTCTCCACATCATAACTGTGTCTGTGTAGTGGAAAAAGGTCGACCTTTGTCCTCCTGAAGTCCACAATAATTTATTTTAATTTGTTCACGTTGGGACTGATTTTTGCTCTCAGCATCTCTCCTCTCTGTAATTGTTGCTGATGAGGTATCATTCACAAATGTAAGGGTTGATAGTAAAAGTCTTTTTCTCAGGGTAGGCAAGTCTATAACTAGAAGGCATGCTTGCCATCCAGGTGAACGAGGGCCTCATGATCTGAACAGCTGAGGGGATTAACCTGTGGTAGAAGTTGATCATCCCCACAAATTCCTGTAGACCCTTGGTCATGCTGGGCTTAGGAAACTTCTGATGGCCTCCAGTTTACTGGGTAGGGGTGTGGCTCCTTCCCTGATTATCCTGTGGCCCAGGAAGTCAATGCCCTCCAACCCAAACTGGCATTTGGCTGGGTTGATCGTCAGGCTGAACTCGCTCAGTCAGGTGTACAGATTGCGGAGGTGCGCCATATGTTCTTGTTGGTTTCTGCTCGCCATCCAGATCTCAGCCCATTGCATCCATTAGCCACTGGAAGGTCAGTGTGGCATTCTTCAGCCTGAATGGCATTCAAAAATATTCAAACAGGCCAAACATGGTGATAATGGTGGTCTTGGGAATATCATTGAGGTGCACCCGGATCAGATGATATCCCCGCTTGAGGGCCACTTTGGAGAAGATCTTTGCCCTGTGCAGGTTAGCCGCAAAGTCCTGGATGTGTGGCACGGGGTATCGATCTGGTGTTGTGGCCTCGTTGAGCCGGCGGTAGTCGCCACATGGTCTCCAGCCGCCAGTTGCTCTTGGCACCATATGCAGGGGAGAAGCCCAATGGCTGTCCGCCCGCTGTACAATGCCGAGCACCTCCAGTTTCTTGAATTCTTCCTCCGCCAGCTGGAGCTTCTCCGGAGGAAGGCATCTTGCCCTTGAGTTGAGTGGCTGGCCTTGGGTCAGGATATGGTCCTGTACTCCATGCTGGGGCTTGCCGTGGTGAATCGGGCGTTGAACACTGCAGTGAATTTGGCCAGGACCTTGGCGAATTCATCGGTCTATTGCTGGGACCTTGGCATCTTTGAGGGGGAAGATTTGGAAAGTCTTGGCATGGACTAATTCCTGACCCTTGAGGTCACGAGTAGGTTATGGGCACGCAGGAAGTCTGACCTGAGGAGCGGCAGTTCCATTGTAGCCAGTGTGAACAACCATGAGAAAAGTCTGCCTCTCAACTGCAGTTGGACCTTGCAGGCACTAGAGGTCTGGATGGTGCAGTTGTTGGCAGCCCTCAGCATGGGGCCCTACTACATGTTCCTGGTATCCTGTCCCGACAGGGGCAGGACGCTGACTTCTGCTCCTGTGTCTACGAGGAAACGTCGTCCAGACTGGCAGTCCCAAACGTGTAGGAGGCTGTCTTGTTGGCCAGCCATCATGACCATCAGCGATGGCTGGCCCTGGCATCTCCCTGAAACGCGCATGGTGGCCTGCACCAGGAGCCTCTGGAGTCCCACTGGTCATTGGGATTGCCTCCTCTCTGGGGCTGCTGTTTTCTCAGCGCTCTGCACGGGTCTGGCAGCAGGGTTTAATGACTAGCCCCATGGAACATCTGCTCATGTTGAAACTTTCCGGGGGTCGCTGAAGTCCGCATCAGCAGTTGGATGTCCTCAGGTAGTTGCTCCAGGAATGCCTGCATGAACGTGATGCCCAGGAGGGCCAGAATCTCGTTCATGAGAGTCAACATCAGTTCTGGTCTTGGGTGTCAGGGACCACTTAATCTTTGGTTTCTTTAAATTGTCTTCCTGCAGCAATGCAGACCTTTTGTGGGGCTCCCAGCTCTGTCTAGGACCTTATAGCACCTCCATAAGCATCAGAAGTCTCATGGCTGCACTGTCTTTTCCATGCCATATTTGAGACTCCACTACAGCAGCCTCATCTTTTGATTCAGCCTCCCTTCACCACCACCCTTCCCACTCTCCACTGCTTCAGGGGGAATTCCAGTTGTTGTCCCACACGCCATTCCACCGGCTGTTTAGGATCCTCTGAACAAGTCATAGAGTCGACTGTTAAGCCACTAAGGGACACATATATATCAACCACATGGAAAAAGCCACATCCCCTCTCCAGGTGGCACTGGGAGCCCAGGCTGTCCAACCTTTGCCTTGAGAAATGGTGCTGTGGCCTGCCCTTGCTTTAAGTCATCCTCCTAGCACTGCTGCCCCACATCCTGTTGTGGACTCTCCCCGGCCCAGTTCTCTAGGACAGCATAGTGGCCCAGTGAAGAGAGGTACACTCTCGTAATGATAGAGCAGGGTGGCTGAGTGAGTGGCAGATTTGTGCAAGATGACCGAGATGGGAGTGGAGGGTTGTGGTGATGTCATGTGCTCTTCATCTTGGGGTTAGGGGTGATGCAAAGCTATGTACTGCCTGCTTCAGTTACATTTGAGAGCGTTTGTCATATCAACTTATGTCTGGAAAGTGTAAAACATTCAAATTATTCCACTCAAGGGTATTTTTTTTAATTATAGTTGTTGATGCCAAGTTCATTAGGCTTCTTCCTAATATGAATATGTGTTCTGTTCTCTCTCGCGCGCTCTCTCTCCCAAGATATGTGGAGAATATTATCTTCCTTAAGATGTCTATTTCCAGAGGCAGACAATGAGGGCCAGTGTGGGTGTCACTGATCAAGTACTTTGAAAGGCCTCTTTGATAACTGGGCTACTTCAAATTCTGTTCTATTCGTGGAGTCGAAGTTGAAGCATTTGCTTGTTAATCACTGGTTTTCACATTTGGTGGTGCATTATGATGGCTGGCAATTTAAGCAAATGACCCACTGCATATTCCAATAAACTGCAATGACAAAATAACCAGTGCCTGATTTTTGTGATGGATGTGTGATCCAGTGTGGAGCAGGCCAATTGGATGCAGAATTGGCTTGATGTGAGGAGACACAAGGTGGTGGAGGAAGCTTGCTGCTCAGTCTGCTGACCAGGGGTTTTCTGCAGGGATTGATGATGGGTCCACTGTTGTTTGCCAGCGACATTAATGATTTGGATGGCAGTGCAGTTCACATGATTAGTAAGTTTGCAGATGATGCTGAAATTGATTATATAGTGGACAATTAAGAGGTTTATCTGAGATTACGACAGGATCTGTATGAATTAGGAAAGTGGGCCAAGGAGTGGCAGATGGAATTTAACTCGGACAAGTGCGAGGTGTTGGTGGTGTGACAGATTATAGATATGTTTTTGGGAGATAAGTTGGGGCAGGTTTTTTTTTAGTGTGGGTCACATACAAACACCAAAACAGATCTCATTTAAAATACTGGAGCTCTGCTTAAGCTCGAGAGGCCAGCTCCAAGAGCCTTTGCAAAAGCTTGGGAAGTCCACATCAGCTAATTGATTGTTGTTTTGAAAAGTAACAGATGAAAGAACTCTGAGGAGTAGGTTTGGAGCTGCAGGGTGTCTGGGAGTGCTGTTTGCTGTTCTAAGAGGGTCATGTGATTTTTTTTCAAGCAGTGAGAGTCAAATAGGCTTTTCTCAGAGAGAGAGAGTGAGTTCTTCAGTCCCAGAGATCAGCAGCAGCAGCTGAGACTGGAACAGGACAAGCTGGCAATCTTAGGAAAAACCCTATCTTGAAGACAGGTTGTATGCGCTTTGTTCAGCCTGGTCAAAGCCCTTGTGGTTCATGCAAGAGGAGACGACTGGCTGCCTAATGTTTCACTTGAAATAAGGGAAACAAAAATGAACTCTGTGGTGACCTGAAAGAAAGAGGTTATCATCTGGAAAACCCTGAAGGGGCAAGTTTCTTCGGCAAGACACTGGCGTGGCTGATTAAAGGGGATCAGTTTGTGTCCAGGAACAACAAATCTCTCTCTGAAAACCGACAAGAACCTTCCTGAACGGTAACCATTTACCTTTCAAGCACCAAAACCGGGTGAACTTCAGAAATGTTAAATTCTGTGCACAGCATAAGAATTGCTTGCAACTAGTGAACTTGGAGGAATGAGAAGTGAGATTGGACTATGAATTTGGCACACTTGGCTTCATCGGCCAGGGTATTGAGTGAAGGAACAGAGAAGTCATGTTCCAACTGTGCAATATGTTAGTGATACCGTACTTGAAGAATTGAGTGCAGGTTTGTTAATCCAGCTAAGAAAAATGCATAATTTTTTTGAATATTTTATTTAAAAATTTCCATCAATGTAATTATATACTTCTACATAAGCAAAATTTGATTAGATTAAAATTACAATGATTATATGGTAATTTACGCCTTCCCCTTACCCTCTCTCCTCTCCCACATATAGCCCCCTCGCACCAAAAGAACATACAATATTAGAAGTAGATATAATATATAGTATATAGAAAAAAGAAAGAAAGAGAAAAACGCTATTATTTTGGATTGTGTAAAGGATCAGCTCATGCATTGGGATCTTACAGTATTTATATAGGAACTTTTGAGAAGAAAATTATTACAGGTGTTAAAAGGCTGGAATGGGGAAATGCATAATTGAGCTGGAGAGAGTTGCAGTATTTTTGGGAATGTTACTGGGACTGGTAGGTGTGAATTACAAGAAGAGATCAGATCAGTCGGGACATTTGTGTCAGAGGCTAATTGAAGACATTTGTAAATGTTTATAAAATCATAAGGAGCACGGATAATGTAAGTAGTCATCATCCTTTACCCGGAGTTGGGAAATGTAAAACTAGAGGGCATACATTTAAGGTGAGGGGAAAGATTTAAAACAGTGGCTTTCAAACTGCCCCCTAAACTCGTGTTCCACCTTGTGCAATCCTGATGCCATAAGTGCCCTACGATTAGCAAGGGATTGCTTAAGGTGGTATGTGAATGGAAAGAAAAAGTTTGAAAACCACTTTAATCGTTCCTAATTGACTCGTTGTGGGCTCGATTTCATAACTCCAAAGGAAATGGGCCAATGACAATTTTTCATTTTTTTTTAAAAACTTTATTTATTTGAAGAATCATTAATAGTAATACAAAATACATTCCATAAAGAAAATTTTATGTGAACATATATTTAAAAAAAATAAAATTAAAAATAAAATTTTAAAAATAAATCAAGTCCCCACTCCCCCTCCCTCCCCATCAGCCAGCTCTCTTAAGGAGAGCTAAAAATATATAAACAGAAACTAAAAGTATATAATAAATCAAAATATATCTAAATGCATATATTCCAAATATGGTAACCACTTATTAACAAAAAAATAATAATTGTCATGGAGATTATATGTAATATTTCCATAATAATACACACTTTCAATTCAGTAACAATTGGGTCCAGAGCAGTGGTTCTCAACCTTCCTTTCTCACTCACATACCATCTTAAGCAATCCTTTACTAATCACAGAGCACCGATGACATAGGGATTACTTAAAGTGGTAGGCGAGTGGAACGAAAAAAGTTGAGAACCACTGTGTCACATGAAGACTTGGCCACTAGGGCATAGGGATTACTTAAGGTGGTATGTGAGTTTATGGGGACGGTTTGAAAACCACTGATTTAAAAGGAATATAGGGACACATTTTTCATGGAGAAGATATATGGAACAAGCTGCCAGAGGAAGTGAGAGAGGTTTAAAAGAAATTTAGATAAGTATATGAAGAGGAATACTTTAGAGCGGTGCTTTTCAAACTTTTTTCTTTCCACTTACATACCACCTAAGTAATCCCTTTGCCATTGGTGCTCTATTATTAGTCAGGGATTACTTAAGGTAATCCCTTAATGTGAGTGGGAAGGGAAGATTGAGAATCACTGCTCTAGACCCAATTGTTACTGAATTATTTTGCTTGAGAAAAATTGTCATTGGCCCATTTCCTTTGGAGTTCTGAAACTGTGCACATAAGTCAATTAGGTACAATTAAAACAATGGTTTTCAAACTTTTTCTTCCCACTCACATTCCACTTTTAAGTAATCCTTTACTAATTCCATGGCATGGGGATTACTTAGGGAGGAATGTGAGTGGAAAGAAAAGGTTTGAAAAACACTGCTTTAGAAGGATGTGGATCGAACACAGGCAAATGGGGCTTGCTTGGTCAGTGTGGGTAAGTTGAGTTGAAGGTCATATTTCCATGCGATAAAATTGTGTGACACCAATGAGTTCGGTGGACCTCTCACATAGCTTAACTCTTCCCTGAGGTATCAGACTGGGATATGCCCTCGAGTCATGGAGTGGGGGATATGGAACCATGACCTTCCTTTTCACATGGGCAATTACTTCCAATAAGTTGGGGCTCGTAACCCACAGAAGTAGTTTTAAATGACTGTCAGAATGAAGGATACCTGAAAGTATGGAAAGCATTGGACGCTATTTTGAGTTTTAGGACTTGGTCGATTTTGATTGCCGATTTGTGCAGGGCTGCTGCAGAACGGGTGTTGCAAACATTTGATACACCCATGGTTCTTTGTACATGAGGGATTTCTGTCTTTACATAGTGCATTACCACACCACTTACAGAGAGAAGTTTTTAAATTTAAAGGTCTACAGATACAGTGATTGTAGCAAAAACAATGCTGGAGAAACTCAACAGGTCATACAGCAAACTGTGGCAAAGATAATGATTACCAACGTTTTGGATTGAATGGTTCATCTAGTGCAAAATGTCAGCAGGCACCAGGAAAAAAGGGTTTGGGGAAAGGAGAAGAGGAAGAACACAGGCCCACAGGCAAGAGGTATAGGTGGATGAGAGAAGGAGGGCACGAGAAAATAGGGGCAGGGATGTAGATCTGTAAACGGAGGGAAGGGGTGGAGAGCTGGAGAAAAAGGGATGGGGGAGAGAGTGAGAATGGTCGAGCAGAAACAGGTGGAAATTATGTTAAAGCATTCCGTTTGGAGTATGCCCAGATGGAATATTGGGTACTGCTCCTTCCGTTTACTGGTGACCCTGGTTTGGCAGTGCACGAGTCTGTAGACAGACATGCCAGTGCAGGAGTTGGGTGCAGAAATGAAATGCTTGGCCACTGGAAGATCCCTGACATTGATGCGGACAGAGCCATGGTACTCAGCCAAGCGATCTCCCATTCTCTGATGGAGGGAATGGGTGTACCAGATACAGTAGATTACTCCCGTAGATTCACAAGTCTTGCTTCACTTGGAAGAACTGTTTGGGGTACCGAATGGTGGTGAGGAAGAAGATGCGGGCTCGTGTGGCACATCCTGGGGTCTCAGGGAAAGATGCCATGTGCGATTAGTGGGAAGGACTGAGTGGATGAGGGAGTAATGGAGGGAACAGTCCCTATGGAAGGTCGAGAGGGGAAGATGTGTCTGGTGGTGGCTTCATGTTGTAGATGATGGAAATTGTGGAGGATATGTTGGGTGCAGTTTTAAATTTAACTCAGTTGGGCAGTTCTACATTGGCACAACTGCTAAAGCCACTGCCTCACCCTGGCAATTGGGTTCACCTTTGAGTGGAATGTGCATATACTCCCTGACTGTATAATTTTCCACTGGGTGCTCCAGTTTCACTCCACATCCCAGACAGTGAAGGGTGGTCGTTAATTGCCCTCCATGTATAGGAATGTGATAGCATCTGGGGGAGCGGGGGGAAGGGGTTTGATAGTGAGGTAAAATATGATAAATAAAATTCAGTTATTTCCCCATTCGAATCCTGCCCTGTCTGTGAAGAGTTTGTATGTTCCCCCCATGTCTGCGTGGGTTTTCCCCGGGGCGTCTGGTTGCCTTCCACCCTTTTAACGTACTGGGGGTGTAGGTCAATTGGGTGTAATTGGGCTGCACGGTTTGTGGGCCGAGGGGGCCTGTTACCGTGCTGTATGTCTAGATTTTTAAAAATAATGTGCTCTGAATTGAATTATTTATTGTCACATATTGAAAATTATATATTTTGGGTGACCCAGGCAAGTCAACCCATACATGGTAGAACAGGTAGTGCAAGAATACAAACAAATTGCAGGGTAATATGTTTTAAAAATAAAAGCACAATGTCCTGAGGTAATTAGTACCTTGTCTCCTTCTTCAAAGTAGCAACCATTCTCACATTAAAATGCAGAACAACAAGACACCTTATCAAATGCCTCTTGAAACTCCATTCACACAAGATTCACTTTGTCTCCTTTAGGATTTCCTCAATAAATCTTCTAAACTTATCGGACACAACTTGCCTTTTAAAATTCCACAATAGTTGTCTTTCCAAATGGGTATAGGGTCGCTTGCGTGAACTCTCAGGGTGGAGTGAGAACGCATTCCTAATGGAAGGATTGGAAAGGTAGAGGAGGGTGGGATGGTTGGTGCTGAAGAATGAGTCTTGGCTACGTAATAAGGCCATTTCACATCACAATCTCGGTTTAGAAAAGTTTTCATTTGGAGTTGAATGAAACCATTTTTTGGGAAAATGAGACTAGGTTGTCTTTAAAAGGGATCCAAGGGGGTATTCTATCAGAGGGTGGTGAAAGTTTGAAAGGTATAGATAAGATAGAGGGAGTTAAGTTGCCCCCATTGGTGGGAGAGTCTGCTTCCAGGGGAGATAGCCTCAAGATCCAGGATAGCAGATTTAGGACGGAGATGAGGAGGAACTGCTTTTCCCAGAGGTGTTGAAGCAATGGAGTTAACTCAATGAATATATTTAAGACAAGTCTGGATAGATTTTTACAAAGTGAGGGATATGGGGAAAAGGCAGGACGGTGGAGATGAGCCGATCATCAGATCTCATTGAATGGCTGACCAGGCTTGATGGGTCGGATGGCCTACTCCTACTCCTGTTCAGTTCTTTTGTGAATACGTGGAATGAACTGCCAGAGGAAATGGTAAAGGTGAGTTTAATTGTGATTTTAAAAGCTCTTGGGCAGGTATATCGATAGGAAAGGGTGAGATGGGCCAAGTGCATCCTGCTTAGATAGACAACTTAATCAGCATGGATGAATTGGGCCAAATGGCCTGATACTTAACATACACTTCTATGACTTGATACATTATTTGAAGAAAAAATGTATTTGAATTTAATTTTATTTTCAGAGATTAGCACCGTTACAGGCCCTTCCAAGCCACGTGCCGTGACACCCAATTAAACCCTTGTGACCAATTGACCAATGTATATTACCTTGTATATCTGGAACCTGGGAGGAAACCCATGCAATCATTTGGAGAATGTACTAACTCCTGACATTAGAGTGGCGGGTTCAAACCCAGGTCACTGGTGCTTTAATAGGATTGCACTAACCACTCTCCAGGAGTCGGGAAATCTTGCAAAGTTGTTCCCTATTGTTTTGCTGTGTTTGCTGATAATCATCTTATGTGGCTGTTTGGTTATTTATTGACAGTGCATCCGGACCTACAATTCAGACTGGCTTGTGGTCAACTACAAATATGAAGCTTGTGCCAGGGATTTCAGAACCCTGCCAAGGTAAATCAGACTTTTTTGTTGTGGTCAAGCTCTCCAGGGTCTACTTAAGTTACACCCTGAGCTCGATCAGCCCCAGGGACTCCTGCTGCTAATCTGCTCTCTTTGATCTGAATTGTGTGGGTCTGAGATTTCGAATAGAGCTGCCCCAAATGATATGGTCTCCTTGGTGATCGGCAGAAACTTTGAGTGCCAGTGTCATGTGCGCAAACTCATCCCTCTTATCCCTTTCTCTGTTTTTCTCTCCCTCTGCTTCTCTTTCACAATAGTCTTCGCAAAATCAGATTGTTAATAAGGAATATAGCCATTCAGCCCATCAAGCCTCTATCCTACTCTTGTGTTCTCTCTACAATTCCACCAATTCTTCCCCTTCAACTTGCGCAGCTCCTCCTGGAACATCGTGATTACTATATTGCTCTCCTTCTGCACCATTATGTCTTCCCATCTCCCATTCCCCCATGTTCTTGTGTTATTATTGTCCGCTCATTGATGGGTCTCTCCCCAAAGCCCCAAGGCCATTCCCAGTTTGTCACATTCTGAGGTCAATCCAAGGATGTTGCTGATAGGCTGTAAAGAAGAGTGAGGGGTCCACTTTCCTTTGGGGAGGGGTGCTACAGTCTCAGAGCTGTGCAGCACAGAAACAGGCCCAACAGCCCTGTGGTAAATCTGTGTCATTCTGTCAATCTCTCACTACACTTTTCATCTGAGATTGAATATCCAACCCCAGTAACATGGGAGTGCAGAAATCAGACATTACGAAAAGCGAGATAATTTCCCTGTAATTTCAGAATAAACCTTACACTTGTCCCATATGGTCTTTTTAAGTTTATATCCATCAGTTCACAGGATACCTCTTCAAATTTAAGGCTTCAGCAACTTTTTCATAAATGTAGCTGTCAGTGCTGCCGGAGTCTATTAAGCAATTGACAGTTTCACCATTCACCATTGATGTGCCAGGTAATGAAGAGATCAAAGGCAGTGTAGTTAAACACATATCATGGCTTTTATTAGTAGAAACTGGGTAGTACAATAATGAATGATAATGGTTGCGTACACAGTTATAGTCAAGGGGAGTGCCCTTGGTGGTAGAGATAATCCATGTCCAATGCCAGTAGTGCAGACTAAGCATAGTTCGAGATTGACAACATGACACAGATTTATCACAAACCCATCATGTCCATGCTGATCCTTGCTTCCGTCAATGCTAATCAATTATTCTTGCACCAGGTCTAATCTTCTCTGCCTTGGTGATTCCAGTGCTTCTTAATTGTTGCTTGGTCCCTGTAGTAACGTGAGGTCTGCAACCCAATGTATGGTTCCATCTCATTGTGATGGAACACTTCCTGCTCATTTTGCCCAGTACAGCCCTGCAATCTCTCCGGAGACCAGTTGCAAAGATATTCCGCCACCCCTTCAGGTAGTCAAGTCAGACGAGAAGATGGCATGGACTGTGCTTCTAGTGATGTCTTTCCCAATCTACAGTTGGTCCAGCCCACACTTGAAGGTACACAGAGTCAGTGGCCACCGCACCAGCTGCCAACTGCTCTCTTTATCATCCCAGGAAAGAAATGCCTCACACCACCACTCTCTGCAGCACCTGTGTTTGGTCAAGGCATTGGGAGCTGAGAAGGGGAGTGGTTACGACGCCTCACCACGGGGTTTATCTCTCTTGCATAATATTGCCACATTATTCTTAACTCTTGACTTTTAAACGTATTTTAATTATTGCTTCCTGTAGCAAAGTGCACCAGCCAGAAAACCTGCCAATGCAGCTCTTTGAAATTGATGAAGATGCAGAGGAGGTAGGTGGTTGTTTTTATTTCGAGACAGTGAGATGAGGGGAGTTGGTGCATATGATTGGATAGAGCTGCTGAGGTGCAGGCAATGAGTGGATGGTGGATGTGACCTTGTGTAAACAAAGCAATTTATGAAGCCAAGCGACTAGATCCTGTTCATTTAACCCTGTAACCAATTAGCAGCTGGGAGTTTTGTCGCGAGACAGATCCTCTGTTTGTTTTTCTTTTCCTTTTTTTTAAGTTTAATCTCACTGGGGAGTATGTCTGCCCTCCCCGGGTCGATATCCAAATTGGACATTCTTTGTCCTCCCTGCTCCATAAACAGACATCTGTTCCTTAACACCGAGACGTGGTGAAATTAAACCAGTCCATGTTCCTCTCCACCAAAGAAAATGCCCTCCTTTAAGAAATGTTCTCTGTCACTGATTTTAAGAGCTCAGTCTTGGAGAGATTAAAAACTCTGACCCTGTAGAACAGGGGTGTCAAACTCAAATTCACGGAGGGCCAAAATTAAAAACTTGGACTAAGTCGAGGGCCGAACTAAATATTTATTGAAATTTTTCAACATCTGTATGTTTTCTCTTCTTTCAACATATGTAATGTTAAACTTTAGGATATAACTTTAGGAGGATAATGTTACAGGTCAGGAGTAGGTAGCTCAAGTTCACCCTTTGCTTGACCAGAGGGAAACCTATTTGGTCCCTGTGGAGATGTAGTCAGCATTCACAGGCTGTGTCCATTTTGGCCTGCATCAGGATTCAGCATTTCCTGCTCACTCCTCAGGCTCTAGGCCTCTATTCACCCTCGACCCACCATCCCTCTTCCTGACCCGTCCTTTACCCAACCTCTACTCACCCCTCATTCCACTCGCTCTGCCTCTACCCACCCCATCCTATACACGCCCCTCTACTGTCTCTCCCCTCAACCTGTTCCTCCCTCTACCCATCTCTCACCCTCTAATCACCCCTCCCCTACTCGCCCTGCCCCTCCCCTTTTACCTCTTCCCTATCCACCCCTCCTTCTACTCATCCCTCCCTCTAACTGCCCCTCGCACCACCATAACTTCCTCTGCCCATTACTCCTCACCTACACCCTCTGCCCATCCCTGCTTACCCACCCACTCAGGCCCAGCGCGCTGCCGATCAGCCTTTGCGGACAGCCACCATCTCTTTCTTCACGTGCAGGGGCGAACCAGCCGTCCCTGGGGTCCGCGCAGGTGCAAGCGCTGAAGGCCGTGGCGACCGGGAGAACTGCGCTCACGCTGTGGAAGGGCCGTCCGGTGCCAGTCGCGTGGGGCTCGCGCTGCCCAGGGGCCGTGCGCAGCCTACCATGCCCGTCGCGCCGACAGGAAATCATAGGCGCTCGCCAATCCGCCGCACCGCTCGACAGGTGGGAGAAGTGACTGGTAGTGCGGGGAGCCTTCCAACTGGCTTGCCGGCTGATGACATCGACAGACTTCTCGTGTTACAATTTCTCGTATTACAATGGGGAAGGATGTGCAATGAAGGGGGGAGGATGGTGGGGGTGACATTACCAAAAAACAGCATCGGCTCTCGCTGCAGGGCGGGCCACCTCTAATACATTTTTGAAATGATCTTGCGGGCCAAATATTTGGCCCGCAGGCCAGAGTTTGACATGTGTGCTGTAGAATGAGATCAGACAGCATCTGGGTACAACAAAATGCATAAATATTTTCTGCTACCTTGTAGAATAATGCTGATTCCTATTTCTCCCCCCCCCCAAAAAAAAAGCACTCCTTTAAGCTTTTTACACATGATATACTTAAATACAACGTGATAACACCAACCTCCCCTCCACAGACTCTATCTGTACCTTGCACTCTCTTGGGAAAGCTGTGAACATTATTAAAAGGTCCCATCTAACTCCTGTGACAGCATATATAGAGGTATATGGGAGATAAATTGGGAAAGGTTTGTTAGAGCAGGTCACACACAAATTTTTGCAGAAGCTTTTGCAAGATGCTCAGACTCCTGATGGACTGTCATTTGCAAAAGGCAACAAATGTAACAACAGGCAGTAGCATCTTTGTGTGGAAAACAGAACTTACTGTCTGGAAGGTCATGTGATCTTTGTAGGCAGAGACCAGAGAAAAAAGCTTTGCTCTCAGAGTTGGAGGGTGAGAGAGGCACAGACATCAGTTCCAGAGGGACAAGCTGGCAAGCTTTGGAAGACGGCCTGGTCAGAGGAGAGGACTGGACGTCTGGTGTTTCCCTTGGAATAGGCGAAACAGAAAGAAACTCTGTGGTGACCTGAAAGAAAGAGGTTATCATCTGGAGAACCCTGAAGGGGGCAAGTTTTGTCAGCAAGACACTGGAATGGATGTCCTGGAACAAGAAAACTCTCTGAAAACCAACAAGAACCTTTCTGAGTGGTAACCATTTACCTGTTGAGTACCAAAGCCTGGTGAATTGTATTAATATTGACTTCTGTGCACAGTACAAGAATTGCCTGCAACCAGTGAAATTGGACTATGAACCAAAGAACTTTGCTGAAACTTACAATCGCATTACACACACGTGCGCTTAGAATTACAGAGGGGTTAAGTGAGTCAATAGAGATAAATTAGTTTGATTCTGTTTTCATGTTCAAAGGTAATTAAAAGCAACTTTTGTTTAAGTAACCCTTTGTAGTGGTGCATATCTATTGCTGCTGGGTTTTGGGGTCCTCTGGACTCGTAACACTCCAAACGCACTCTCTTCTCCCTTCTCCCATGGGGCAGAAGATGCATGAGCTTGAAAATGTGAGCCCCACAGATTAAAGCACCATTTCTTTCCTGTTGTCACCAGACAAGAAAAAACTTCTCCCTCCCTTTCACAGTTCTGCTTAAGCATACCCTGTACTGAAAGACTTTTGGTTCGTCTCCCATTAGGTGCTGCCTGACCTGCTGAGCGTTTAGAGCATTTCCTGTTTTTATGTCAGGTTTCCAGCAACTTCATTTTCTGAGTAATGTCTAATAAACTAACGTGTAGTGCTCCGCGTAAATTTGGCTGAATGGGGTACTAACAGCAACCTCTCACTCAGTGTCACCCAGACCAAGGAGCTGACTGTAGACTTGAGAAAAGGAAAACGAGAGTTCTATGAACCACTGGCCATTGGGGAATCATTGGTGGAGAGGGTCAACGTCTTTCAATTCCAAGGGTTCACTCTCTCCGAGGATCTGTCCTGGACCCATCATATTAATGCCATTGTGAAGAAAGCATGGCAGCACCTCTACTTCCTCAGGAGTTTACAGAGGTCCACTATGTCATGGGAAACCTTGGCAAACTTCTACAGATGTGTAGTGCTGACCATATTCAAGGATTCCTCCTCAAACCTGAATTAATTAATAGGCCACAGCTGTCACCTTCTTCATCAAGACCTCTGTGGATGAGTGCGTGCCCACGCGTACATACTAGGAGTACCCCAACCAGGTTCACAACCTGCTGAGCGCAAGATTGATGGTGTTGAGGACCTGTGCTCTAGATCTCTACAAGAAGTCCAGTTAAGACGTACGGAAGGCAACCTCTGCAGCAAGGAGGCAATTCCAAGGGAAACTAGAGACAGAGTCAGATCCTCACCAGTTGTGGCAGGGATTACAGGCTATTACATCCTACAAGGCAAGGCTAAACACCATAAATATCTGTGATGCTTCACTACCCAATGAACTGAATGCCTTTGATGTTCACTTCGAAAAGGAGAGCTCAACAGTCTCAATGGGAATCCCTGCAGAAGCTGTCGGCCCTGTGAAATCTGTCTTTCGGGTGGCACAGTGAATGTAGCAGTTCGCGCCACGCTGTTACAGTGCCAGTGACTGAGTTTGAATCTCGTGCTGTCTATGAGGGGTCTGTACATTCTCCACATCCCTTTGGGTTCTCTCTGGGTGCTGCAGTTTCCTCTCGCCCTTCAAAGCATATGGGGGTTGAGGGTCAATTGTGTCTAATTGGGTGCCACGGGCTCATGGGCCAAAAGAATCTGTTATCATGCTGTATGTCTAAATTTAAAAAATAAAAATGTTAACTTAAATTGAAAAATCCTTCAAAGGCGTCAGGTCCTGATAGCTTACCTGGGAGGGTACGGATAATCTGTGCCAACCAACTAGCCAGAGTGTTCATGGACATTTTCAGCCTCTCGGAGGTTTCCACCTGCTTCAAAAGGGCATAGAAAGAGCTTCCTCAATGGCTATCGCCCAGGAGCACTCACGCCCACTGTGGTAAAATGCTTTGAGAGGTTGGTCCTGGCCAGAATTTACTTGTAGCTAAGTTGCAATCCGCCTACCACCACAATCACTCCACAGTAGAAGCACTATCACTGGCTCTACACTCATTTCTGGACCACCTAGACAATAGCAACATCAGGCTACTCCACATCGACTGCAGGTCTGCATTCAACGGCATCATACCCTCAGTGCTGGTCAACAAGCTCCAAAAAGTGGACCTCTGCACCCCCTCTGCAACTCACTTCCTCATCGGAAGACCACTGTCAGTATGGATTCCTCCTCACTGACAATCAACACAGCACACCTTAATGCATGCTTAGCCCATTGCTCTACTCACTCTCAGCCCTTGACTGTGTGGCTAGGTACTATCCAAATGCCCTCTACAAATTTGTGATGACACCACGGTCGTTGGCAAAATCACAGATGGGAATGAGGAAGCGTACAGGAGGGAGATGGATCGGATGTTGCGTTATCACAACAGTCAAGTTAGCTGAACTAAGGAGCTGATTGTGGACTTCAGGAGGGGGAAATCACGACATGAATTAGTTCTCATTGAGGGGTCAACAGTGGGAAGGATTAAGAGCTTCAAGTTCCTGGGTGGCAACATCTCTGAAGGTTGGTCCTGGGGCCTCCATGTCAATGTAATCATGAAGAAGGCTCACCAGTGGCTAAACTTTGTGAGGAGTTTGAGAAAATGTGGTGTGTCACCAATGACTCTTGCAGGTGTACAGTGGAGACCATTCTGACTTGTTGCATCACTGTCTGGTATAGAGATACCAATGCATAGGACAGGAAAAATACCACACAGAGTTGTGAACTCTACCACTGCCATCACAGGCACCCGACTTCACTTCAGCAAGGATATCTACAAGAGGTGACATCTTAAGATGCCAGCCTCCATCCTCCAGGACCCTCACCTCCCACACCATGCCATCATACTACTACCACTGGAAGGAGGTACAGGAGCCTGAAGACAAACATCCAGCATCACAAGGACTACTTTTTCTCCTTTACCAACAGATTTCTGAATGGACAATGAACCATGAACATTACCTCACTTTAGTAAAACATGCAAGTCTGCAGATACCATGATTGAAGGAAAAGCACAACACTGGAGAAACTCAGCGGTTCAAACTGAACTTTAAATAGCAAAGATAAAGATACAGAACCAACATTTTGGGCTTGAGCCCTTCATCAGGGGATGAGCGAAATGTAGGCAGGTGAACAAACCAGCAATATTTGCACTGCAATGCTTCTGCAAAGCAGCGATCTTCAGGACAATAAATTCTGATTCTGATGGTGGAAAGTGTGCAAGAGATAGTGGACTCAGCCCAGCCCAACACATCACAGGCAAAACACTGAGAACGTGGAACATTACCGACGGAGAGCAGCAGCAATTATTGAGGATCCACATCGCTCAGCACACGCTCTGTTCTCGCTGCTGCCATCAGGAAAGAGATCTCGGTGCCGCCAGGTTCACGACCAGCTGCTACCCCCTCCTCCAGACTCCTGAACAACAGTCTCATTCAGAAATTCATTTCAAACTCTGACTTCGGTGATTATTTATTACTGTTCTTTCTTTGAGTACCATTTACAGTTACCGATAATTAGAAATTCTGCCTGGTCGGCAGAAGCAGCTCTGGGTTATAAGCACTGTCGTGTATGTACTCTGGCAATCAATGTGAACTTCGACCTTGTTAACCCTGTTGCTTATCTTTGACTATTTTCCCCAGGATGTGGCATCGATTTGCTCACAGAAAGGTGGTCATATCAAAGAAGGGTGGCTGTACAAAGCCCACATGAACAGCACCATCAGTGTAACAATGAGGGTAAGATCACATCTTCTGGTGTTGAAATGAATGTGCAGGGTGCAGTGGATGTAGTAGTGACTTCATCTTGTTCTCTGCCCTCCAAAAGGGGACTTGTAGAAATCTGTTTTCAGGCTTCCCGTCTGTAATCCCTGCTGCAATCTCCTCCTTGTTTCAACTTGTTCACAGGGCTGGTGAGTCATTAGAATTGCCCCCAGATTAGAAAAGGGGATAATAGTTGTTCTCCTGTTTAGTGCAAGTGCTGGAGAAAGGCTGTACATAATGCAGCACCCTTAGTCGTAAAAGATAACCAATATTTTAGCTGTGCCCTCACCGGCAGGCCTGAGGCCTGAAGCGTCAACTGTCTTTTACTTCCTCCAGATGTTGCATGACTGACTAAATTTCTCCAGCACTTTTGTACTTTGCAAAATAATTGTAGATTTTTGAAAGAAAATGTGATGGTTTTTGCAGTTCCAGAGATTTAGACATAGATTTGCGTCATAGAAATAGAACTTTTGTCCCCACTATCTACCCATTTGTCTGCATTTGGCCCACATCACTCAAACCAATAATCTTTTACTGATAGTGTTAATGCTTCTCCATTCCCATGGTTGAACTGGCTGTCTGCCAACCACAATGACCATATTCAACATGAGGTAGAGCACGCTTAATTATGTGTTTTGTTCCGCAGTTTCAGCCCTTAATTCAGCTTTGCAGATGATGCAATGTCTGTATTGCAGTACTGAACATTTAAATTATGCAGTTTGATTAATTGAGAGAGAACTTACCTGATTAAAATGATGGTCTGTTCTTTTGTAGGTGTTTAAGAGAAGATTCTGCTACCTGACGCAACTCCCTGATGGCTCATACAGCCTTTGTTTTTGCAAAGACGAGAAGGGGTTTAAGGAGTCCAAAGGATCGATTTTTCTGGATTCTTGCATTGATGTTGTGCCGGTATAACTTCTAGATCTTTGCAAGTTAACATTTCAGGAGGTCCTTGAGCTAAATTGAATGGGAAAAAGTAAATTGTGCAGAGAACGTGGACGGTCTGTGGAGAGATAGAGGAAGGTGAAGTGAGTGGGCAAGGCGTGTGATGTTGGTTAATGAGAGATCATCTACTTTGGAAGCAAAATAATAGACCAGATTATTATTCAAATGGTGAAAGATTGAAGCGTACCATTGTGCAGAGATCTTGGGAGTGCTTGTGCATGAATTGCAAAAAGTTGGCCTATTTTTGGCTGCAGTCTCTTGTCTCCATTAGTCTCCTCACTTTCCCATCAACTCCCAGTAGAGGCTACCACTCTCCAACACACCTGGGCCAATTAACCTACTGACCCACGTGTCTGGGATGCAGGAAGAAAGTGCAGCACCCAGGGAGAAACACAGGATAGCAAAGAGAATGTCAAAACTCCACACAGGTAGGATCTGAGGGCAGGAGTGAATGCTGATTGCTTGTGCTGCTTCACTCGATTTTCCTTTCCATTTTTAAGCTCCTCGATCAGATAACTTCTGAACCTAATCCTCAGGAAGATGGGACGACTTTTATGTCACCTGCTCAGTTTCCAGCACACAGAGTCTTTTCTGCCCCTTCTCCACAGCTGGTCCAGAACTGAACTCGGTGCTTAAAACTGTGCGGTAGTTTGTTTATTCCAAGTCACTTTTAAAATGCCTCAATCAGATCTGAGCTACAGCAGGACTGTGAAAAATCCCAAGCCTATTTTGAAATGACAGAAATATCCTCAATATTAATAAAATTTCTATCCAATGAAAACTGGCTGGATATTTGGGCGCCATAGTTGGCGTAGTTCAATTTAAATTTAATAGTTCTGCAAATCGTGCTTTAGGACACCCAGATTCCTTTGTCCCTCAGGTGTCAATGATGGAGCACCCTTTTAACCTCGTTTTGCATAACTACCATTGGCTGGTCACCTCAGCTGCTCCAAGTGGCGTGGGCTTCCACAATCCAGTTCCCCTAAAATGCACATTGGCTTTAATAACAGCAGAAAATGCTGGAAACACCCACGTCTGTGGGATGAGCAACCAAGCCAGCGATTCAGGTAAGCGAAGGGTTGTGTTGACTCTTCCTGCAGAAGCAGCCTGACCTGCTGAGTGTGTCGCCAACATCTATTAGAGTTCAAACATCTGTAATTTTTTAAAATCTCCATGTAAGCTTCATTTCATTTTTACGAACTCTTGGTTTTGACCCCCTCCCTTCCCCCATAAGTGGAAGTATCCTCTATTGCCACACGGCCTAATCTCTTATTTTAAACGGGGCAGCAGGGTTAGCACAATGTTTTTACATCTCCGGCAATCGGGGCTTGGGTTTGAATCTGGAGCTCTCTGTAAAGAGTTTGTATGCTCTCCTTGTTTCTCCATGGGTTTTCCCTTTCCTCCTAACATTCAAAATGTACCGGGGGGTGGGGGGGGGGGGTGGTGTTGTAGGTCCATTGGGTGCAAATTGGACGGTATGGGCTCTTGGGCTGGCCTGTGACCTTGCTGTATGTCTAAATTTATGTTAAACAAATTTAAGACCTGTTTGTCAGTGTTTCCTACTGGGCAGAATGGAGCCCCCTGCTTGTTCTGCCTTCCCGATCAATTCTGGTTCCATTATTGTTTGTCATTTTCACTTGCAATTCGCTGCCTCTATGTCCAATAATTTTTGTTCTGTTGCCCAGAACTGTGACCATTCTGTGTCTGGTCTAATCGTTGGTTGAATTTTTGCTCCTTTCTGTCATTCCCATGATGATCCAAGGAGTTTCTCTTTATGCAAGTGCCTCAGTTTATGTGGCTTGAACTGTTTCCCAATCTAAAGCAACACAGCTTGATCGATGGTTTCTGGCCGTTTTTTTTTTAAACTGGGAGCTACCAAGGATGTGGACTTTTTCCATGAACCAAACAAAAATATATAAAGGCATTAAGAAAATCCTGAAAAGAGCTCTTGCTGACTGTTAAATCTTTTGATAAATTCACTCAATTGGACTGTGTGGGGAATCAGCTGGCCTTCCTGGCTGCTTCCTAACTAACTCCAGCACCAAAGATCCACCTGCACTGTTGTAACATCACACTTTTTGTACAAATTGCAGTTGTGAATATTTATCTTTTCAATATTGCTTTTCTCCTGAGTAATAATTTAATTTATACTTGTGGTTTATTCGGATGTTTTACATACGCAGCTGCAAGTATTTCAGTGCATTTGTCTACGGTACTTGTACGTTTGAGAATGATCTCTCATTATGTCGCCATCAAATAACTGGAACTATCTCTATCTGTATGACTGCTTTCACCCCTCCAGTGTTCCAAGATACGCCGCTACGGCTTTGAGCTTCGCATGCAGGAAAAGTGCAGCTGCCACTTGGCAGCGGAGAGCGAGCAGGAAATGGAAGAGTGGATATCAACACTGAGAAAAGTTATTCAGAGCAACTTTGATGGCTTGATGTCAGAGAGGAGGAACGGTGAATCGCCTGAGGCGGGACTGGGTAATTCACACCAGTGTTGTGTTGTTGAGGCAAAGCAGTGACTTCAGCCAGCCTTGGGGCAGCAGAACCTTGGCAATTCAGGCAGAATGATGTCTTATTGGCAATTAGGTTTTTACATAGAACTTGCGTGAAGTTCCTGTTCTGAAGTGTCTCCCTACCTTCTGGGAGTGGGCGTTCACACAGGAACGACCAAAACTCCAACAATCCGTATCACACCATGCGTTTAGATAGAATACTCGAAGTGCGGTATTTAAGGAAGCTGGATGTCCTATTAATTCGCCCATTGTTCACGGATTACCTGCAGTTCAGCTTCGACTGCAGGCGATCTGTGAAAATAACTAGGGGTCAAGGAGGTAAAATGTTGTAATGGGAATGAGTTCTTATTCCCATTCTGATCATTTGAATCAGACTGTGTTCTGCGAAATTGGGAACAATTTCCTGAAATGCAACGGCTGTGGGTTTTTTTTTAAAGCGCCAGAGTGTACCTAGATATTGTGTACAGTCTTGTTGGTCTTACCTCATTCAGGATGTACTTGTGATAGAGCAAGTATCCTGAAGATTCACCAGACTGGTTCCCGTTATGACTTGTTTGCTTTGGGAAGAGAGATTTAGTAGCATAAGCCTTAAGGTAATTGATTCAGAGAGAAGTCTGCAGATGCTGAAAATAGGAGCAACTCACAAAGAAAGTGCCAGAAGAACTCAGCAGGTCAGGCAGCATTCATGGAAAGGAACAGATGGCCGATGTTTTGGGCCAAAGCATTTCTTTGGAAAGAGGAAGATCCGGGCAGGTGCCCAAATAAAAAGAGGGGTGGAGAAGGAGATCAGGCTGGCAGGTGACGGGTGAATGCAGGTAGGGGGAAGGGGGGAGAGGAGAGGAGCCATGATAGAGGAATGGACCAGAGGACTGAGAATTATACACAAATAGGGGAAGGGGCAGAGGGCTGAGAAAAGTGCACTCTGAATGGGGAACGGGGCAGAGGGCTGAGAATGGTGCCCTCTGATAGGGGAATGGGGCAGAGCGCTGCGAAAGGTGCCCTCTGATAAGAGGAAGGAAGGGATGTAGTGGGGTTGGAGGAAGGAAGTTGCAGTTGATGGGCAGGTGTTTGCCCCATGTGATGGACAAGCCCAACCTGATCGTAGATACATCAATGCCTCAACCTCCAGTTAGCTCAATCTTGGATTTTCTGAAAGTGTGTGTTTAATTTCTAGATGAAGACTCGTTCAGCCAAGGAAAACCTGAAAGCATGATGGAGAGTTTGGAGAAGAGTATGCATCCCGAGTTAATGAAGGTATTCTGGCTTCTCATTTCTTGATGGATTCCATTGGAAATGCACACTGCATGATAATATTCTGTAACCTGAAATGGATTCTCATCTTGAAGCTGACCTTGTGGATTATTTAACCTTTTTATGCATCTTCAGATAACTGAGGTTTAATAATTGACAGGCCAGATTTTTGACCTTGTGGAAAGGTGAAAATCATCTCATTGTGTAAGGGTTAGTCTTTGGTCCACATAGACATAGTGGGGCGAAGGGCCTGTTACTGTGCTGCATAACTCGGTTCATCCTCCTCAATATGAACACCATCTATCAATGCCTTTTCGGTCAATTTGTAATGCACATGGGGTTGTGTCAGTAAGCAGGACGAGAAGTTGACGTGAATTCCTGCTCCAATGTTCTCATTTTTGAAATACATTACAACTCCAATAATCCGAAATGGTTGTGACTGGGCCCATTTCGGATAAACGTAATTTTTTCAGCAAACTGGTCATTTTAAAAAAACTGCCCAGTACCAACAGCAAATCACTTGTAACAGTGATTAAATATCAACAAACAACAAGGGAAGGCTTTTTATGGATTAAAATAATGTTTAATTCTCACCAAAAAAAATAATTGCTGGCTGCTGCCGACCACTGACACTTTCCCACCAAGGCCCCACTTGTGCCGGTGCCAGAGAGTCCTGCTGCTGCCGGTGCCAAGAGACCGAGATCCCCGGTCAGTTCGGTTCTGAAAAAAAATTCCAGATAAATGAGGAATTGGGTGTAATTGGGTGACCCAGGCTCAAGGGCCAGAAGGGCCTGTTATCAGGCTGTATTTAAACAATGCACAAGTTTGGCAAATAAAGCACTCCACAAAACTACTGAGTCGATCAGTTAGAATGGAGCAGGTGGAAGATTATTATTTACTGGTAAAACACAGAATTCTGTGGACACCGTAGTTGAAGTTAAAAACACAAAATGCTGGAGAAGTTCAACAGGTCATACAGCGTCCTTTACGTAAGTAAAGGCAGAGCTCTTCATCAAAGTATGAGAAAATGTTGGTGAGTGTTGGAATAAAAGAGTGGAAGGGAGAAGAGTGGGGGTGTGTGGCAGGGCAGGAGATAATGTGGAGAAGTGAGGGAGGGGTTAACAACACTGAGGGGGAGGGGGGAAGGCAGGGCCATGTAGGTGAAAGAATTGGAAAGGCAGGAAATGGGGGTGGGGGAAGAAAAGGCGATCAGGTTTAATGGAAATCAATGTGCATGCCATGTGGCTGGAGGGGTCCCAGACAGAAAATAATGTGTTGTTCCTCCAACCTGCGGGTGGTCGAGATGGGAAAGTACATAAGGGCAGACGTGCGAGTGTGGGAATGTGACTCGCCTCTCCGATGTAGAGAAGGCCACAAAGGTGCACCAGATGCAGTAAACAAGTCCTCTGGATGTACAGGTGAAGTGTTGCTTCACGTGAAAGGCCTGTTTGGCGCATTTTAATTTGCACCTCCTGTAAGTATGGGGAAGGTGCTAGGAGTGCGATGGGTGGGGAGGATAAGTGCACAAGGGAATCACGGAGGGGACAATCCCTGTAAAAGGCTGAGAAGGGAGGAGAAGGGGCAACGTGTCTAGTGATGGGATCCTGTAGTAAATGCCAGAAATTCCGGCAGATAATTTGTTGGATGCGGAGGCTGGTGGGGTGATAGGTGAAGATGAGGGGGATTCTATGTTTGTTGCATTGGGGGGCAGAGGGGGCCAGATCAGATGAGCAGGAAATGGAGGAGATGTGGGTGAGGGCTGAGTTGATAGTGGTGGAAGGGAAGCCACATTTGTGGAAGAAGGGAAACATTTCAGAAGCTCTGGACTGGAAAACCTCATCTTGGGAGCAGATGCAGCAGAGACAGAGAAATTGAGTGAAGGGGATGGAGTCCCTGCAGGGGGCGGGATGTGAGGATGTTTAGTCCAGGTAGTTGTGGGAGTTGGAAGAGGGGCTATAGTATATGTGTCGGTGCAAAGCTGGTCTCCCGAGGTGGATCAATGTATTCACTGATGTGTGATCACATTTATTAATCTTCTCCTGATGTCAGTGCTAAAGATGAAAAATCACAAAATATCAATAGTGAAGTCCATGGACATATGAAACCTCAGCCTTGAATTGTGTGGTGCAGAAAAAAATCGTGACGTTTTCTCTCCTTAACTCCTTCCAGTATGCCCGAGAATCGGATTACGCCAACAAAGTCAGCCGGAATGAAGGCAGATGCAAACTCTTTTCGGTGGATGTGGAAGCACAGGTAGAAATGTCAGCAGAGTGATCTGTGCTGCAGTGCTCGATTCCGGGGTCGCCCTCTGAGGTTTCTGCATATGTTGAATCACTTTGATAATTTTCCTGAATTTGTTTGTCCGTGAATAATTTGGATTGGTAGAAGTGCTTCATTATATTTATTCCAGGACAAGTGGTCATGAGTGAACACCGAGAATCTAGAGGAACTCATTGGATACGGCAGCATCCCTGAATTAAAATGATCAGTCAACGTTTTGGATCTTGCTGAGACTTAGTCAAAGGTTCCCAACACAAGGTGTCCATTGACTATTTCTCTCTGATCTGATCTACCCCCTCCAGCTCCTCTTTGTAAACTCAAGCTCCCAGCACCTGCTCTTCCTGTGTTTCTCCGGCCAGGAGCATCTCAGACAAATGTTGTTTCTGCAACTGTGGCTTTCTGTTGTGCAATCCCGTTCCATGGTGAAAGATAAATTTTATTTTCTGTGGTCAACTTAATATGGGGGAGAGGGGGTGGGGGAATCAGCTGTTTATGGTGGAACAACCACTGTGGTGTTAGCACTGAGGGAGTAGCCAGAGTACGAGTGAGAATTATGAAGGGCTTTGGTTTGAGAGGATCTGGAAGGCAGAGGCTGAGGTAGTGATGCAGGAGTTGAGGTGAGGCAAGGACAACCCTGTTGAGGAACAAAAAGATTCAGCAAGGAGGCACAGGTAAGGACAGGTTTTTCTAACTTTTTTTTCCTATTTTTTAGACAGTGGGAATGGTAGCCTGTGCAGAGACAGGACCCCATCAGTACCCCTGATGACTTCATCGGTGAGATGTGCATCCAACTGCAGCTCCTTACAAACCGTGTTAAGGAATTGGAGTTGGATAAGCTCTGTATCATTCAGGAGGGTGAGGGGGTGAAAGACAGGAGTTATAGGGATGTAATCACATCAAGGTGGCAGGAGGAAAGTACTGGATGACAGACAGGAGGGAGAAAAGGAACAGGCAAGCAGTGCAGGGCACCCCTGTGGCTGTTCCCCTCAAAAATGTATACCGTTTTGGATATGGTCGGGGGTGGGTTGACGTTTCAGGGACAAGCCATGGCAGTCAGGTGTGTGGCACAGAGTCTGGCCCTGGGTTTAAGAAAGGGAGGGGGGTGGGGGAAGAGGTGATCTGTAGTAATAGGGAATTCCATAGTTAGGGGAAAAGATAAGATGTTCTGTGGAAGAGATTGAGAATCCAGATGGCATGTTGCCTTCCAGATGCTAGGGCTAGGATATCTCCGATTGATTTCAAGGCATTCTCAAGAGGGCGGGTAAGCAGCCAGATGTCCTGGTCCATGTAGGGGCCAATGACATGGGTAGGAAGGGTGAAGTCCTGCAAAGAGAGTCAGGGAGTTGGGTGTGAAGTGGAAGGGCAGGACACCCAGGTTTGTGATCCCAGTATTGCTACCCATCCCATGTGCTAGAGAGGTTAGAAATAAGAGGATAATGCAGCTTAACAAGTGGTTAAAGAGATAGTGCAGTAGGGAAGGCTTCAAATTTCTGGATCATTGCGCTTTGCTCCAGGGAAGGTGTTATGTCTATGGGTGGAACGACTTGCACCTGAACTGGAGTGGGACCAATATCCTTTCAGGAAGATTTACTGGTGCTGCTCTGGGGGTTTTTAACTAGATTTGCAGGGGGATGTGGAGCAGAGTACCAGAGCAGATAGGGGAGAGGAGGAGGAACAAGATGATATTAAGACTGCATATAAAGACAGGAATCAAAGGGTTGTGCATGGTGGAAAGAATGGTCTCATGTACATCTACTTCAATGGCAGGATTCTGGTAGGAGAGGTAGCTGAGTTTAGAGCAGGCATAGCAAATGAAGTTATGGCATTGTGTCCATTAATGAAACTTGCAGGAGGGGCAGGATTGGTAGTTCTTGGGTTCTTTTGTTTCAGACATGATAGAGTGGGAGGGATGAATGTTGGTTGTCAGGGGAAATGTCAGAGCTGTGCTCAGACAGGACCGCCCAGGGGCTTTTTTACTACTGAGGTTATAATGAGTTGAGCTGAGGAATGGGAAAAGTATAACCACATTAATGATGGTGTATTATAGACCATCCAATAAATAGTCAGCGAGAATTGGAGGAACATATCTGCAGGGAGATAGCAGGTAGCTGCAGGAAACAGCTGAAAAGGGTGAACGTGGGCTCAATTTTAACATTTAGGATAGATATATGCAGAGATATGGAATGGATGCTGAGACTAGCACATACTAGAAGGGCCAAGGGGCCTGTTTTCCATGCTGTAATATTCTATGATTCCAATTTTACATTACAGGTATGCAATCCTTTATCTGGACATCTAAAATCCAGAAAGCTCCAAAATCCTGCAAGTGGGGAGAGAGTCGGGTGGCGGTGGGGGGTGGGGTGGGGGGGGGCGCAAGACCGACAGTGCGAGTCAGGCGGAGTGGGGGGGGAGGTGGGGGAGATCAGCAGCATAAGTTGGGCGGGCGAGAGACCAGAGACCGGCAGCGCGAGTCGGGTGGGCGAGGGGGAGAGAATGGCAGTGCAAGTCGGGTGGGTGAGGGGGGAGACAGGCAGGCCGAGGCAGGCGGGCAAGGGGGTGGGAGGGTGGATGCGGCAGCACAATTCGGGTGGGCTTAAATCTGGCTTTCCGAAATCCAGAAAAATCCGAAATTCAGAACACACTGTCCTCCAAGGTTTCCCGATAATGGATGGTATGCCTGTACTTTCATTTTCATCACATACTTTGAACAGTGCTTGGAAGTCTTTGAATTTCCTGTTGAACTCGGCCTATTAGATATTATCTGCAAATGTTCAGGATACATTTTAACAGTGAACATTTTTACTTTGTTATTGAGGTACCCTTTCACAATCAAGGCCAAATTTGAAGATCCGCTCATAGAATAAATTAGACTGAAATGAAACATGCATGAAATTTGCCCACCACATCATACTGATGTTTGCAAATTCTTTCCTGTCTTCCACACTTCTTAGAGCTTCCTTTCATTGAAAGCAGAGTAAAAAGGCCATGTTAGTGTGGCATAACTTCCAAGTTGATCAAAACCAGGCTCCTTTGTGTCCTGAGGAGCACGGATAGACCAAGGATGCTTGAACTGTGCATCAGCTACCCAGGTGCTTCCCTCTATCTTGTGACCAGAGTGTAAAAGGTGCCCACAGGCTCCAGTGCAAAGGGCACCTGGCTGATTGTTTTTCTGTGATCCACATGTCGCCTGACAAAGACTGGAAGGTTTCACCGTCACTGGAGAATGGTTAAAACCATAAATAAGGTAGTAACTGAACTTCCGTACTTCAGGTGAAACTTAGCAATGACATCACATCATGCGTATGCTTGAGAACGGAAGGGAATGGAGGAATACAGCCAGACCAGAGCAAATTTTTGAGAAATTTGGCGCATTTTAATTTGGATATCTATGTGTGATCTTAACTGTTGAAATCCTTGTGTTTTTTTTTAAAGAAACTAGATTTTTCAGGCATTGAACCAGATGTGAGGCCGTTTGAGGAAAGGTTTGGTAAACGTTTTCTGGCAAAATGCCACAACTTGACTTTCGCTCTTCAAGGTCACGTCAATCAGCAGAGAGAGGGTAAACTGACAAACGTGAGTTGTGTTCAAAATAATCTACTCTTTATGGTGATCTTTTCTTGTAAGAAATACTTATTTTAACATTGTGATTGGACAAAATATAAAATATAAATGAAACAAATGATACTTTTTCTTGTTAATAAAATTGCTCCCATTTAAATGTAGTGAAGATTACATAGGTGAAGAAATGTTACACATTGCTCTGGCATTTCGAAGCATTTCACTGCCAATTAGTTACTTTTGAACTGTTGCTACTGTAGAATTTTATTGGACATGTAGCAGGGAACAGGCCATTTTGGCCACGAGCCCATTCAATCCAATTAATCTACAACCCTGAAATGTTTTGAATGGTGGGAGGAAACTGGAGCCCCTGGGAAAAACCCACACAGACACTGGAAGAATGTACCAACTCCTTACAGAGAGCGCAGGATTCAAATCCCGGCCGTGGTGCTGTAAAAGCATCATTAATCCCTATGCTAACCATGCCACCCCATTATATGTTAGCAAAAGTAGAGGATACTTTGCACAGTGAATTCCCATGGGCAGCGATGACGTGAATTGTTGGTTAACATGCTTTCTGAACTTTCACAGCACAGAAGGAATTTGTTTAACTCATTAAACATAACCAAGGACATGGGAAGAGCTACCAGTTACTCTAATGTCCCTGTTTCTTTGATCACAGGACTGCAAGCTGCACTGATTGGGCTGCCGGTGGCCTCATTTGCTACCAAATTGAGGCCTCCTGTAAATTAGAGGAACAACACCTTATATTTCATCTCAGCAGTCTTCAATTAGACAGCAACAATATAGACCTCCCATTTCTGGTAGCCACCGTACGTGGTCTCTCTCTTTCCCTCATCCCACTCTCTTTTCCTTCAGTTTCTCACCCACTCCCTTCTTCTTCTGATTCAAGAGCTATTTTTCTTAGCCCTCTGCTCTCTCTCACCTGTATCCCCCTTTCACCTGTTTGCCTAAGCTCCTCCCCTTCCCCCATCTTTTTATTTGGGCATCTGTGCAACTCAGCAATCCTAAATAAGGGTTCAGGCCTGATACATTGACTGCATTTTAGTTTCTATGGATGCTGCATGACCGGCTGAGTTTCTCCCCCACTCCTGTGTACTGAACTGCAAGCCTTGATGTTTCAAGAGTGCATTCAGATTTCTTTTTGAAGTTATCAGTAAATCTGCTTTGAGAGAGAGCAGTCTGAATCAGACCACTGGTCCTTGAAGGAAAATGAGTTAGCCAAATTTTTCCAAAAGGCTTGGTTCCTGAAAAAAAATGGGGAATGATAGACACCTTCAAGCTGAACACAAAAGATAATTTTAGATTGCATAATGATATTGACACATTGGCCTAAAAATGTTTTGCCATTGATTTTTGTTTTTATTCAAAGTCTGTGTCCCAACAGTAGTCAGCCAGCAGTGGTAGATTCCAGTTACAACACGTCATTTTCTGCCTTTGCACTTGGACGTCTTCCCTGCTGATCTTGGTGCCCGTCAGTGACGAACAGAATGAAATGTTTCATCGGGACATGGTGACCATGGAAAAGTGGTAGCAGGGCAACTGGAATCCATCACTCCTGGCCGACTATTGTTGGGAAACTGACAGGAGAGGCATCAGTTAGTGAGTACAAACAAAAATCAGTGGCAAAACATTTTTAGAGACTGGCAAAATGTCCCCGAGAGTAATTACTGCATCTCAGGCCAGAAAGCAATTTCTTTTAGTTTTGTGTGTAATGCAATGGCAGATATTGCCATATTGAAAGGCTCTGAGTACGAGATTCCTGCCAAAGAATCCTCTCAGACTGCAAGGGGATTTAACATGGCTCTTTGCCATCTTGCTTCTGGTGACTCAGTTCATGGTGTACCTGCATCAGAATCTCCTTTCACCTGCGAGGACACCACGAATCTGGCTTCCTTAATGTGCAAGATTCTTTTTTTTTAAACTTTATTTAAAATTTTATGACATGAATAAAATAAAAATTACATTTAAAGAAATAATAAAAAATAAGATAATAAAAATTAGAATACTACATCATTAAACTACACAAATTAACCCCCCCCAGTAATTATAACACAACATTAATCATCTAATTTAAAATTAGTCCAACCCTCCCCCCAAAATAAAGAGTGAAGAATGAATTAACAATGTTGTAAATAAAATAGAAAAAACCCCACTTACAAAAAAAGGATAAAACTTAACAACAACAAAAATATCAATACTAAAATAATACCCTTAAACATATATTTAAATCAAACATAATACATGTATTTAACAAATGAAATCCACTTTAAAACTAAGTTCAAATATTAAAATCATATATCAACCACATATCTGTTATACAAAAAAATCATAATTAATAATACATAAATACAGAATTTCCATTAATACCAAGTTTCCTTTATAATTCATCGAGAGAACAAAAACATCCCTTAGAAAAATAATCAGATAAACTTTTTATTCCCTTCCCCTCCCCTTATATAAAAAAAGAAAAAAGTTAACTCTTATAAAATTCTCCATATTCTCCATTTATAACATCTTCAAAATTCTCTATTGAAATTAACTTAATTTTATTAAACTCTTCTCCCTCAATGTATTTGTACTTAATTTTCTTCTTTTTCATCTTATCACCTTTCCCCTCATCTTCCTCTTCATCTAATTCAACATCCTCAATTTTTGACTTATTATCTTCTGTGACATCATCCTCTTAAAAAAGAAAGAAAAAAGAGAAAAACCCCCCCCCAAAAAAAGAGAAAAAAAACCCCCCCCCAAAAAAAGAGAAAAAAAAGAGAGAAAAAAAACCTCCTAATTCCCTTTCAATTACAATCCGAAAACAAAAAGAGTTTTAAAAAAAATATTTATTTAAAAAAAATAATTTAAAAAAACCTTCATTTCTTAACCCAAAAATTAAAAAGAAAAAAAAAACAGGTCGGAGGTCACAAATACCTCCTCCTGTTTAAACTGCCCAAAGCGGTAACTCCCCCAAAATATTGGGTTTGAGATAACTCACAGGTAGCTGATGACTTCTGGAAACTAGTGCCCACCCAGTTCCCTCTCCTAACTCCCAATTCATTAAACTATCATCATTATTTAAACTATTTAAACTCTTCTCAAAAAAAAATAAAAGATTTATTTTTTTAAATCAACGTTACCACTTCGGTCACCATTGCTTCCATTTCTTTTAAAAAACTGGATCCCACCTTACATCTCTATTCTCTTTGGAGACCTTGAAGGACGACATCGTTCCTGAAACTGCATGATTGGTAGAGACTGAGCAAAGTCCATAACCTCTTTAGGATTGTCAAAGAACTTTGGCTAATTTCCATCCTAAAAAATCTTCAGTACTGCAGAATACCTGAATGTTGCCTTATGTCTTTTTATCCACAACCGTTCTTTCACAGAATTAAATTCGCGTCGTTGAAACATAATTTCTTGACTCAAATCTTGATAGAAGAAAACAGGATTATTCTGAACCATCAAAGGAGATCTATTTTGCTGGGCATTTCTAATAGCCGTATGTAAAATTGTCTCTCTGTCACAATAATTTAAACAACGGATCAAAACAGATCTTGGATTCTGTCCTGAAAAAGATTTTCTTTTTAAAACTCTATAAGCACGTTCCAGTATTAAACCTTCAGGGAATTTATCCTGTCCTAACACTCGTGGAATCCATTCAGTAAAAAATTTTCTTGGATCTGGTCCTTCTATGCCTTCTGGCAAACCAACAATTTTCACGTTGTTCCGTCTAGATTGATTCTCCAAATAATCAACCTTTTTTGCTAAATTTTTATTTTGGATCTGCAATGTTTCAATTATTCTATTTTCATCTTGCAGTTGATCCTGTGCATCCACTAAACCTTGATCACACATTTCAAATCTTTCAATGGTTTCAAGCTTAAAAGCTCCATTAATGACTTCCGCCATGGCATTAATCTTGGAAATAAACAGGTTCACAAAATTAGCTAAGTGACTCGATACAGAATATATCTTGTCTTCAAGATCCTTAACAGACATTTCAACAGAAGTAGATTCAGGCATAATGGGGTCTTGCTGTTCCTTAGAGACCACGGGATCTTCTGTCCCTTCCCTTAATTTAGTATCTTTTCTAGCAGTTTGACTTTGTATAAAAATCCCTCTCAAAGTCCCCCCAGCAATGCCAGGAGACTGAAGATCAGAGTTATCTTTAAGCCAAATCTCTTTAATCATCTTCACTGAATCAATGTCTGGAAAAACCGTTGTAATTGAAGATGCATTTTGCAGCGCCACCACTGTAGCAGTCGAATGACAGCTCTTTAACTCTCCAACTGGTGGCGCCCCAGCTGATTCAACTGTCAAAGTCTCAGTAACAGCACTCACAGTGGCCGTTGTGTGAAATACTGGCACCCGTCCAGCCCTTTGTTCTGAAAGCTGTTGAGTGCGACCTTCAGAGAGCCTCACCAGCTTAAAACGGAGCTTCAATGCCGAACTCTGTACGTCTTCCTCTGGATCCATTCTACGCTGAGTCCTGGCTTCTTGTAAACAAGTAGGCTCAGACAATTTCGGAAAATGTAGTTTTTTAACAGTCTGTTGATGTTTTCTTTTACCTTTTTTTTGCATATAAACCATTAGGCACTAATCCAACACCTCTTATTATTTATAAACTTTTAAAAGAACTTTAACGGGCACTTAAAGACAAAACAATAAATCAGAGTCAGGAGATGTCTGGAAGGCACGTCTGTTCCCTACGCCATCTTGCCACACCCCCCAATGTGCAAGATTCTGACTGTATCTTGAATATGCACAGTGACTGAGCCTCCATTTCCCTCATTGTGTAGGGAATCCCTCTGGGTCAAGTAAATTCTCTGCATCCCTTTCCTCAGTGGCTGATCCCAAATACAGAGATTGAAATGGATGGTCTTCCAGACACTTAAGGCAGTGGTTCTCAACCTTTTTCTTTCCACTCACGCATCACTTTAAATAATCCCTTGGCCATCAGTGCTCTGTGATTAGTAAGGGATTGCTTAAGGTTGAGAACCACTGCTCTCGACCCAATTGTTACTGAAATATTTGGCTTGGGAAAAATTGTTATTGGCCCATTTCCTTTGGAGTTATGAAACTGTGCACATAACAAGTCAATGAAGGACGATTAAAGCAGTGGTTTTTAAACTTTTCTTTCCACTCACATACCACTTTAAACAATCCCTTATTAATCACAGAGCACCTGTGGCAAAGTGGATAGTGAGTGGAAAGAAAAAAGTTGAGAACCACTGCACTAAGGGGGTGGGGTAGGAAAGTGAATGAACCATGTTTTGGTGAACAAGCTAGAATGCAAGGAGGTTGGCCTTCTCCCTCCATGTCCAACATTTGCATGTCTATGAAGTGCAGACGGAAGGAAATGAAATCCACTTTGTGTCATCATTGGTAAGCACTGAGAGAGTTCAGTGCTGTCAGAGGTGTAATCCTTCACTATCCCCACCCTGATTTTACCTGTCTGTCTGTGTGGCTTCCTTTTCTATTACAACGGGGAACTTGAGCAAAGAGACTGCACCTTGAATTGCATCTGAGCAAGTTGCTGCAAACTGGAACCAACACCGAATTTTCCACCTTCAGGAAGCTCCCTCTCATTCCCTGTACCAGAACTGCTCTACATCTGTCTCCATTAATACAGGGCTCGTCCCACAACCCTGGTCTTTCCAACACATAATCCACTGTTCCCATTGACTTTACAACTTGCCCCAAGAGCAACCTTCTCTAAGAAATTCCCTTCATTCTCCCCATCTCTCTGTCCAATATAAAATTGCCTTTCTCTTTCCCAATTCCGAATCTGTGAGTAATGTTAACTCTTCTCTTTTTCTATAGCTTCTGGCTGACCTGCTGAGTGCTTGCAGCATTTTCTGTTTTTATTCCAGATTTTTAGCATCTGTATTTCACTTTTCAGAGACTGTAAATAACGGCTGTCTTAGATGAATGCAAGTTATTTCATGAAACCTTTTTGATGAGAAGGAATTAGTTCTTCCCAGTCTCCAGCCTGCGTTTATCTTTCAATCTTTGCTGTCAGGTAGTTGATGAAGTTGGTGCATTTCCCAGCGGGTCACCCATCATCTATGGGTAGCAACAGGTATAACTAAAATTTTAAAAGAAAGTCAGCAGATCTGGCAGCATCTCGAAGCAACAAAGGGGAAGCAACACTTAAGGATTGAGGCCTTCGTCAAGACGCCTGCCTACTCTTTGCTCAAACCTTGACGAAGGCCTCAATCCTTAAGTGTTGCTTCCCCTTTGTTGCTTCGAGATGCTGCCTGATCTGCTGACTTTCTTTTAAAATTTTAGTCATACAGTATGATAGCAGGCCATTTCAGCTCACGGGTCAGTGCCGCCCAATGTACACCCAATTAACCTAGCATCCTCGGTTCGTTTCAAAAACCAGAGCCCTCGGAGAAAACCCATGTAGACATGGAGACAACATATAAACTCCTTACATACACGTGGGATTTGAACCCTGTCCCGATCGCTGGAGTTGTAAAGGCATTGTCCTAACAGCTATGCCAACTGTGCTACCCAAGTTGTTCCAGTCCATTTCTGAATGGTATTACAATCACAGCATTTGCAGACCTTAATTCAGTCTATTAAGTTGTGTCTTTTGAGATCTTACTCTGCAAAAAGTGGCAGATTGCATTTGCTACATTTCAATAATGACTATATGTTAAAAGTACTTTATTGGGGCTGTTCGATCCTTCCTTGTGCTGGAAGGAGAATGTGCTAAATAAATGCCCTTCAGGCACTTTCAAGGATTGTGCAGAGTGATTACCTTGTGCACACCTGTATTTACAATATCACTATGGCAATGTGTCCACCTGCAGGTCGAGCCTTTTTTTGTGACGCTTGCGCTGTTTGACACAACTAATAACTGTAAGATCTCGGAGGATTTCCACGTGGACCTGAACCCACCAGCTGTGCGTCAGATGCTGCAGGGCAGCTCAGCGGAAGGAGGTGAAAATGGGGCAGTGCGCGAGGACCATTGTGCCACAAGTGGCGGCTGCCTGAAGGGAGTGGACGAGAAGCTTCTACATTACCCAAAAGAGGTAGCATCACTGAGGCAAAGGGACATATTACCACTAAAATAGGGGGTCCCAGAGGGTATCTACACCAAATCAGGTGTCACTGACCTTGAAGGGAGGGTCACTGATACAATGAGGGTCTGTATCCCCAAAGCAGGGGTCACTTACACAATAACGGTATGTAAACCCAAAACAGGGAGTCACTGGTAGAGTGAGTGTTAATTACCCCTAGAACTGGGGTGGGGGGGGGGGGGGCAGGTTCACAGAAAGTGTTCATTACCTCAGAACAAGGGGTAGCGGTACAGTGAGTGTTCTTTATCCCCAGAACAGAGGGTCACTAATACAGAAGGTGTTCATTTCTCCCAGAACAGGAGGTCACTGCAAGTGAATGTTCATAACCTCCAGGAAAAGGAGGTCACTGCTGCAGGGAATGTTCATTCCCCCCCCCCCCCCAGAACAAGGGGTCACTGGTACAGAGAGTATTCATTACTCCTAGAACAGGGGCCACTGGTACAGAGAGTGTTCATTACCCTCACAGCAGGGGCTCACGGTGCAGTGTGTTAATAAATCTACAAGGAGTTACTGGTACAGAAAGTGTTCATTACCCCCACCCCCCCCATAACAGAGTAGAGTTGGTGTTCATGTGCAAGCCCAAAACAAGGGTAATGGACATTGATGTTATGAGGGCTTATTACCCCTTGAATATTATATGGGTCCATACCTCCCAGAATTCAAGATTCAATGTCATGTAATAAAGATAGTGCAATGTTATACAATATCCATTTTAGTCTGCCGAAAGGCAGACAGATTTGTTATTAGCAGAAATTGCCTGAAGCGCCTCTTACAGTCAGAGAAAGAGAAGCAAAAGAGAGTTCCTCGCAGAGACACCATGTGTCTGTGCATTCACCTCCAGCACTCCCTCAGCCACAGAGTCCAGTTCAAACCATCAACAGCCCGAGCCCCAGATCCAAACCTCCAACATGATCAGGAACCCTTCAGTACTCTCGTTACCCTCTCACATCCCAGTTCCAAAACCTTGTATCCCTTCACCAGACTTGAGCCAGTCAGTCTCCAGCAGTCCACAGCCTGGTGTGAATCCCTTGTCCGCAGTTGGCAGCACCCTACAGTCTGCATGGGTTCCTCACCTAGAGACAGCAATAGCCCACCGCCTCTGTGTTCTTCAGCCTCAGAGCCCCTCACTGGTCCATTGCTGAGGTCACCATCCCGTGGGCTCCTTCTTAAGTGCTGGGGGGGGGGGGGGGGGAAGAAGGGTTGGGTCCTCGATTTCTAGTGCCCTGGGCCAGTCCTCCGCTTCCATGGTGTCTGTAACCCCTCGTGGCTGCTTCCAATCATAGGCGCCGCAATCATGGGCGGAGACCCCACAGTTGCAGAATTTTAAAATAAAACCACCTTTGGCTCCTTTAAGAGGTAATTTAAAGACTACAGAGCTGATGGAAGTTGAACTGGATGGCAGGTCCCTGTAGGAGTGCTGGAACTCTGCTCCCCACTCTCCGTGGGTTTGCACAAGCGGCAACACCACTCTTTAATGATTTTTTTTGGATAAGGGAGTCACTGACGAAATAAAGATTCATTACTCCCAGAACAAGTGATTGCTGGTACAGTGAGGGTCCATGAACCCCAGAACAGACATTAATACAGTGAGAGTTTGTTGCCCCCAAAACTGTGGTGGTCACTAACACCAAGAAGGTATATTTCTCCAAATATCTGATTTAATTTTAACTGAAGATTCAACAAGCTGCTGAATTTACACACCCTTGCTTCAGTGCTGAGGCTGGGAGGTATTTGGTGGAGTCATGTGCTCTCAATCAATTATTGTTCACCTTTGAGATTTGTGAAATAGCTTGAAAATATTTCCAAAACGTTCCAAACCTTCCATCCTCAAATTTGGTTAGCTGTTTTACATCAAACATAGAACACTACAGAACAGTGCAGGCCCTTCAGACTTCAATGTTGTGCTGACCCTTGCATTCCTTTTTAAAAACAAGGTCTAAACCCTCCCTACCCCGTAACCCTCTATTTTATTCCCTCTACACTCTGCTTTTTACCTGCAGGCCAATTTTATTTATCCACACAGCCAAGGTTCCACTGATCCCGTTCCTCGTGACTTTCCAAGAGACCTCGTCAAATGCTTTTCTAAAACCTATATAGACCACATCTTCTGCCCTAGCCTCATCAATTTCTTTTGTTATCACCTCAAAAGCCTCAAATAGGCTTGTGAGGCACGACCTTCCCTTCACAAAGCCATGCTGATTATCCTTGAGTGGACTGGACTTCTCCAAATGCTCATTTATCGTATCCTTAAGAATCCTCTCCAATAGTTTACACACCACAGATGCAAGACTCACCAGTCTATAATTCCCAGGATTCCCCCATCATCTTTTTTAAAAAGGAGAATTTGCTATTCTCCAATCCTCCTGCTCATCCCCTATAGCCAAAGAAGATTCAAAGATCATAGCTACTGCCCCAGCTATCTCTTCTCTCACTTCCCACAGCAGCCTGGGGTATATCGTGTCTGGCCCCAGGGACTTATCAATCTCAATGCTTTTAAGAAGTTCCAACAGTGGATATTTGCATGTCCTACTCTAATCTTGTCACAGAAAAGGGAAAAAGTCATACAGGGAAACTAAATTGGGATTTGCACAACTTCTCAAATTGTCCTTGTGTGAATGCAATCAACAATATGTTGAGCTACCAATTCTGGGTGCAATGGCTATGAAACCTTTAACAAATGATATCTTTCTACCATGATCGTGGAACCACTGTTTTGTGCACAGCTTGTTAAAACATGGCAGTCCACAGTTGTCACCAAATGAGCCTTTCTTCAGAGCTCTGAAAGGTGGTTGGGTGGCAAGGAAATAAATTTCTCAATGGTGTCTTATTCCATAGCCTTGCAATAATATCCCCTTTTAAGCCAAAGGCCAACATTCTCAAGAGTAAAGAATGAGAAATTGGATCAATTCAGGACCTTCACTTACCATTCAATGATAAAGTACCATAGCTTGTCCTTGACCTCAAAGGAAGGTTCCCAGTGGGACCCAGATCCCTGTGATGCTGGCATCACTTTTTAATGCCAGTCTCCATCAGCTTCCTATTGTGCTTGCAATGAACCTACTTGGTCCAAGAACTTGTGTCAGTTTATAATTTGTGCACTTTCAACGCTGATGTCTTTTGTGTGTATTTGTCACAGGGGATATTCTCAGTGACTGCCCCTCACCCAGATATCTACCTCGTGGCCCGGGTGGAGAAGGTGCTGCAAGGAGGAATCGCGCAGTGTGCTGAGCCCTACATTAAAAATTCTGACCCAAGCAAGGTACGTCCAGTGACTTCAGTTTCATGGCCCCTTTACAAGGAGGGCAGCTCCCTTTATTACAGGGTTGCTTTATTTAAAAAAAAAATTAGACATACAGTATGGTCACTGGCTCTTTCGGCCCATTTTCCCATGCTGTCCAATTACACCCAATTGATTGACACCCCTGGAACATTTTAACGGTGGGAGGAATCTGGAGCACCCAGAGGAAACCCACGCAGGCATGGGGAGAACCTTCAAATCCCTTGCAGAGAGTGCGGAATTCGAATCCCAGTCGCTGGCACTGACTGTGCCACCCATTCATTTTGCTCAGTTTCCCCACATTCTATTTGAGGGGTGAATTGATTAAAAATCTCAAAAGTTTGTCTTTTCCCAGGTGAGAAAGTTGCAAGAAGGATGACAGCGTTATGAAAGGGGAATGAAAATGAATTGTTCAATGTACTATACTGAGATATAGTAGAAAGTTTTATTTTGTGTGGTTTTTTTAAAAAATTTTTTATTTTTCACACTATGAACCATACTGACCAAAATACACACAAACATTTCCCTCTTGAATATACAGTGTCATTTTCTCCCCTTTTTCCCCCTCCCTTCCCTCCCTCCTTCAACACCCCCCCCTCCTCACTCACTCAACATTCAACATATATGATACATTAAACCCGTTAAACAATGTCATCATACAATGAAAATAAACAAGAAATTTGTGTCTTCTACTTTTACATACTGGGTCAGTTCATTTCGTCATAGTCTTCTGTCAATTTAGGCAGTGGAGGTCCGCGGTAGGACTTCTCTATTGTGTTCCATGTATGGTTCCCAAATTTGTTTGAATACTGTGATGTTATTTCTTAAATTATATGTTATATTTTCCAATGGAATACATTTATTCATTTCTATGTACCATTGCTGTATTCTCAGGCTATCTTCTAATTTCCAGGTTGACACAATACATTTTTTTGCTACAGCTAGGGCTATCATAATAAATCTTTTTTGTGCTCCATCCAAATCGAGTCCAAATTCTTTACTTCTTGCATTACTTAGCAGAAAGATCTCTGGATTTTTTGGTATGTTGCTTTTTGTGATTTTATTCAATACCTGGTTTAGATCTTCCCAAAACTTTTCCACTTTCTCACATGCCCAAATTGCATGTACTGTTGTTCCCGTTTCCTTCTTACAGCGAAAACATCTGTCTGATACTGTTCGGTCCCATTTATTTAACTTTTGGGGCGTGGTGTATAGCCTGTGTAACCAATTCTAGTGTATCATGCATAACCTCGTGTTTATTGTATTTCTCATAATTCCAGAGCATAGCTTTTCCCATGTTTCATTCTTTATCTTTATGTATAGATCTTGTTCCCATTTTTGTTTGGGTTTACAGCTTGTTTCCTCGTTCTCTTTCCCTTGCAGTTTGATGTACATGTTTGTTATAAATCTTTTTTATTATCATTGTGTCTGTAATCACATATTCAAAATTGCTTCCTTCTGGTAACCTCAGCCTGCTTCCCAATTTGTCCTTCAAGTAGGTTTTCAGTTGGTGGTATGCAAACATTGTACCATGAGTTATACCATATTTGTCCTTCATTTGTTCAAAAAATAATAATTTATTTCCCAAAAAACAATTTTCTAATCTTTTGATCCCTTTTCTCTCCCATTCTCTGAAGGAAAGGTTATCTATTATGAAAGGGATTAGTTGATTTTGCGTCAATATTAGTTTTGGTAGTTGATAATTTGTTTTATTCCTTTCTACATGAATTTTCTTCCAAATGTTGAGCAGATGGTGCAGTACCGGTGAATTCCTATGTTGCACCAGCTTTTCATCCCACTTATATAGTATATGTTCAGGTACTTTCTCCCCTATTTTATCTAGCTCTAATCTGGTCCAATCTGGTTTTTCCCTTGTTTGATAAAAATCTGATAGGTATCTTAATTGTGCTGCTCTATAATAATTCTTAAAGTTTGATAACTGTAAGCCCCCTTGTTTGTACCATTCTGTTAATTTATCTAGTGCTATCCTCGGTTTCCCCCCTTTCCATAAGAATTTCCTTATTATTTTCTTTAGCTCCTTGAAGAATTTCTCTGTTAGGTGAATTGATAATGATTGAAATAGGTTTTGTACCCTTGGAAAGATATTCATTTTAATACAATTTACCCTTCCTATCAGTGTTAGTGGTAAGTCTTTCCAATGTTCTAAATCGTTTTGTAATGTCTTCATTAATGGCTGATAATTTAGTTTGTATAGATGGCCTAGATTATTATCGAGTTGTATTCTTAGGTATTGAATTGCTTGTGTTTGCCATCTAAATGGTGATTCTTTCTTAAACTTTGTGAAATCCGCATTATTCACTGGCATTGCTTCACTTTTATTTGTGTTGATCTTGTACCCTGATACTTTTCCATATTCCTTCAATTTCTTATATAATCCTTTTATTGATATTTCTGATTCTGTTAAGTATACTATGAGGTCATCTGCAAATAGACAGATTTTATATTCCTCTTTTTTTAATCCCTCTTATTTTAATTTCTGTTCTTATCAGTTCTGCCAGTGGTTCTATAGCTAATGCAAACAGTGAGGGAGATAGTGGACGCCCCTGCCTTGTTCATCTGCTTAATTTAAATTGGTTTGATATATATCCATTTACTGTCACCTTCGCCAATGCTCCTGTATATAATGCTTTAATCCAATTAATATATTTCTCTGGTAGGTTGAACCTCTGTAGTACTTTGAATAAATAATTCCATTCTACTCTGTCAAAGGCTTTTTCTGCATCTAAGGCAACCACCACTGTTGGTGTCTTGTTTCCTTGTACTGCATGGATTAAGTTAATGAACTTGCAGATATTGTCCGTTGTTCTTCTTTTCTTAATAAATCCAGTTTGATCTAGTTTTACTATTGTTGGTACACAATCTGTTTGCTAATAGTTTAGCTATTATCTTATAATCTGTGTTAAGTAGAGGTATTGGTCTATACGATGCTGGTGTTAGTGGATCTTTCCCCGTCTTTGGTATTACTATAATTATTGTTGTTTTGCATGAATCTGGCATGTTTTGTGTTTCTTCAATCTGGTTCATTACTTCCAGGAGAGGAGGAATTAATGTCTTTAAATGTTTTATTGAATTCTATTGGGAGTCCATCCTCTCCCGGCGTCTTATTGTTCAGTAGTTTTTTTTAATATATCCTGTATTTCCTCTATTTCAAATGGTTTTATTAATTTATTTTGCTCTTCTTCTTGCAATTTCAGTAGTTCAATTTTAGCTAGAAATTTATCTATTTTGCCTTCTTTCCCTTCATTCTCAGTTTGATATAGTTGCCTGTAGAACTCCTTGAAGTTTTCATTGATCTCTGTTGGGTTATATGTAATTTGTTTGTCCTTTTTCCTTGATGCCAATACTGTTCTTTTAGCTTGTTCTGTCTTAAGCTGCCAAGCTAGTATTTTGTGCGTTTTTTCTCCTAGCTCATAATACTTCTGTTTTGTCTTCATTATGTTCTTCTCCACCTTGTATGTTTGTAATGTTTCATATTTTATTTTTTTGTCCGCCAATTCTCTTCTTTTTGTTGTATCTTCCCTTATTGCTAATTCTTTTTCTGTACTTGCTATTTCTTCATCTTAGTTACATAACTTATTATCTGCCCTCTGATCAACGCTTTCATTGCATCCCATAGTATAAACTTATCTTTCACTGATTCCGCATTTATTTCAAAGTACATTTTAATTTGTCGCTCAATTAATTCTCTAAAATCCTGTCTTTTAAGTAGCATGGAGTTTAATCTCCATCTATACGTTTTCGTTGGGATGTCCTCCAGCTCTATTGCCAATAACAGGGGTGAGTGATCCGATAACAATCTCGATTTATATTCCATTTTCCTAACTCTCCCTTGGATGTGGGCTGACAACAGGAACAGGTCTATCCTTGAGTATGTTTTATGTCTACCCGAATAATATGAGTATTCCTTCTCCTTTGAGTGTTGTCTCCTCCATATATCCAAAAGTTGCATTTCCTGCATCGATTTATCCATAAATTTGGTTACCTTGTTCTTTCTGCTAGTCTTTTTTCCAGTTTTATCCATCTTTGAGTCCAAATTAAGGTTAAAGTCCCCTCCTATCAGTATATTCCCCTGCGTATCTGCAATCTTCAAAAAGATATCTTGCATAATTTTTTGATCCTCTTCATTGAGCAAATTCCAAAATTCTGAGTATATCTGACACTTTATCATTACATACCTCCCTGCTGGATCTATTATTTCCTCCTCTATTTTGATTGGTACATTTTTATTGATTAATATAGCTACTCCTCTAGTGTTCCAGTTCAGTTAGATGTGTTTCTTTCACGAATGCTATATCAATTTTTTTCTTTCTTCAGTAAATTTAACAGCCTCTTCCTTTTGATTTGGTTATGTATTCTGTTAATATTTATAGTCATATAGTTCAACATGGCCATTTCATACTTTGTTTACCTTTCCTTTCCATTTCCTCATCACCACCTTCCCTCCTTCTCCATTTCTGTTTTCTTTTTTTGAATGCACTGTAAGACAACACTTCTAAAACATAAAATATTTCCACTATTCCCACATCTAAAATTCCCTTAACCCCAAATTCCCCCCCCCTGAGTTGCCCCTTGTCCCTTTCCAGGCAACCACATCTCCCCTCTCCATTTGGATTGCGAACTCGCTCACAAGCGTCAACTGATTTCGCAGTGACTGTTATTCTCTCCCACCCAGCCCCCTCCAGCAAAGACTGTATCTTCACATATAACAAAGCTCACCCTCTTAATTCCCCCCTTATTTCCTTTCTTCCCCTTCTTAGTTCTTACTTATACATTATTTTTCTTCTTTATTTGAAATTTGTCATCATTCTTGTTCTTGTTACATCTCTTCATCTCTCTGTCTGTTTTGCAGGCATTCTGCACATTCTCGTGCTCTCTCCGGATACAAGAACAGTCTGCTTTGCTGCCCCGGGATAACTCTTTTAAGCACTGCTGGATATCTTAACATAAATTTATAGCCTTTCTTCCATAGGATCGATTTTGCTGCGTTAAACGCCTTCCTCTTCTTCAGGAGCTCAAAACTTATGTCTGGGTTGAAAAAAAATGTTTGACCTTTGTATTCCAGTGGCTTTTTGTCTTCTCTCATTTTTTTCATTGCCTTCTCCAATATATTTTCTCTTGTCGTATATCTCAGGAATTTTACTAGAATGGATCTTAGTTTTTGTTGTGGTTGTGGTTTAGGGGCTAATGTTCTGTGTGCCCTTTCTATTTCCATTCCTTCGTGTAATTCTGGCATTCCTAGGACCCTGGGGATCCATTCTTTTATAAATTCTTTCATATCTTTGCCGCCTTCATCTTCCTTAAGGCCCACTATCTTTATATTGTTTCTCCTATTATAGTTTTCCATTATGTCCATCTTCTGAGCTAACAACTCCTGTGTTTCTTTAACTTTTTTATCAGATTCCTTTTTAAGTCATCTACCTCCATTTCTATGGCTGTTTCTTGTTCTTCCACCTTGTGTACTCTTTTCCCTATTTCTGTCATGACCATCTCTAATCTACTCACTTTTTCTTCTGTACCTTTTATTCTTTTTATTTCATTAAATTCTCTTGCCTGTCATTCTTTTCCTCCTTCCATATATTCTTCAAAAAATTTCCTATCTATATACAGTCCATTCCCTTTATCTTCTATTTCTCTGTGCAGAGCTTGATGTTCTCCCTCCTCTTCCCCTGAGTCCACTCCAGGACCTGTGTCCTCTACCTCTCTTCCTTGTATCTTTGTCTCTTCTGACTTTCTTGTTGGGCTGTTTATCTCAGTTTGTTGGATTTTTTTTTATTAATGGTGTCTTGATGTTTGTCCTCTTCCTCTGGGCTGGTCATCTGCTGTGTCTCTGATTTCCTTTTTTCTTTCTCCTCCCTCCTGTTCCCGTTATTTTCTGTATCTTCCCACTGGGAGCCCTGCTGTCGGGTCTTACTCAGCTGTTCAAGCTGTGGTGTTCCAATCCACAGCTGGTCCCCCCTTCCGTCGGTGTTGTCTTTGTCGTGCGCGGTTGCGCACCTCTGTTTGGCTCCGTGAGCCATCCTTGTAGTCCTGCGCTCAGTGGGTCGCGAGCCTTTGGGGCTTCCACTGACCTCAGGGAGTGGGCTCCTCTCTCCACGACGGGTCCCTGCTTCTTTGTACAGGTAAGGACTTCACCTTTCTCTTATGATGTCCTTCCTTTCTTCCCGTTGTTTTTGGCTTTTCTTTCTTTGGTGCCATTTCCTCCACACCTTTATTTTATTTGTTGTGGTTTGTGTGTCTGTGGCTTTGCTTTTTCTTTACTTTTTTTCCTTCTTTTCTGGAGAGGGCTGGTATTCTCCTGCCGGCCACTACTCCATCACGTGACTCCTTCCCATTTTGTGTGGTATTCATGCAAGTACAGACAGTGGTTTTCAAACTTCTTTCCGCTCATATACCACCTTAAGTGCCATTGGTGCTCTGCGATTAGTAAGGGATTACTTAAGGTGGGATGTGAGTGGGAGGGAAAGGTTGAGAATCACTGCTCACAACCCAATTGTTACTGAAATATTTTGCTTGAGAAAAATTGTCATTGGCCCCTTTCCTTTGGAGTTATGAAGCCATGCACATAATGAGTCCATTAGGTATGATTAAAACTGTGGTTTTCAAACTTTTTCTTTCCACCCACAAACCACCATAAGCAATCCCTTACTAATCACGGAGCAGTGATGGCACAGTGGTATGTAGGTGGAAAGAAAAAGTTTAAAAACTCCTGGTATTGACTATTATTACAAAAATTAGGAGCAGGGTGTGGGAAAAAAAAACATGTATACAACATAAAAGTACAGTTGAAAGAGTGCAAGGCATCATCATTAACCAATGAATAGCAACCAATCAAAATGCTCTCCATGGTACACATGTAGAAATTTTTCAGTCTTTGGTGACATGCCAAATCTCCTTAGGAAGTATAGCTACTGGCAAGCCTTCTTCATTATTTCATTGGAAGCTTCAGGACTGATCCTCAGTAACATTCATTTCCAGAGTGATTTGAATCATTCAGAATACAAAGGCATTTAAGTTCCCTTGAGTTCCCCCCCAATGTGAGATCGGTGTCAAGTCTGTGGGTGATGACAGTTCTGTTGGGAACTCGGACCCTGTTGGATTGGGGCATCTGACATTGGACACTGGCAGGGAAGCCTAGTGGGGTTGTAACCAGTGCTGGAATTGAATTGATTCTCTACCTCAAACACCCTGCATCCTCCATCTCCAGGGATCCTGCAATCACTCCCACCACTGCTTTATCTCTCCCCAATATCAGTGCCTATGTGAACTCCCACCCCACATCTCCATCACCTCCTGACCCAGTTAATCTCCACACAAATACTCATTGAGTCCTGAGGATTCCTCTGCAGACGTGCACATGGACACCCTCTCTCCTGTGGGAGTACACCGTATACCTCCTGCCACGCACTCGACCTCTCATATCCCTGGAGTTCTTCCACTACTCCTTGCTACATCCCTCTTCCATCCCTCCATGACCCTCACTCGACTATACTCCACTCTCGGTATTGCGCTGCCAATGGTCCCAACTTAGTCCAGCCCCCCATCCCTGACCACCTCCCCCACAAACCCAGAATCAGACTGTGCTACACACAGAATGGGCATGTGAGCATCTATTGTGGGCCAGATTTGATGGGGTGGCATTCAGAATCATTTGGTGTTATTGTCAGTGCTGTGCTACCCATCATTACATCTGGCCCTTTGTGTGCGAATATCTCTGACCACAAAGCCGAGACTGTGGTTTATTCTAACCACTGTACCTTGAGGTCCTATTGGATTTTGATGCAGATTTCAGGTTTATTGTCAGAATATGTACATAACATCACATACAACCCTGAGATTTTTTTTCCTGTGGGCCAGGCAGAATTACCACTTATTGATAGTACGGAAAAAATGTACAAGTAAGAGTCCTTAAATGAATCCCTGATTGAGTTTGTGGTTGAGGAGTCTGATGGTGTTCCTGAACCTGGTGGTCTGAGTCTTGTGGCACCTACATCTCTTTCCTGATGGCAGCAGCGAGAACAGAGTGGGTGCTGATGCTGTGGTTCTTTGATGATGGCTTCTTCTCTCGGATGGCAGTGTTCTCTCTAGACCTTTTCGATGGTGAGGATGGTTTTGCCTGTGATGTCCTGGGCTGTGTCCACTACCTTTTTCAAGGTTTTACACTCAGGAATATTGGTGTCACCCTCCCAAACTGTGATGCAGCCAGTCAGTGCACTTTCCACCACACCTCTGTAGAAATTTGTCAGGGTTTCTGATCTCATATCAAATCTCCCCAAACTCCTGAGGAAGTAAGTGGTGCTGGCATGCTTTTTTCATGATGCCATTAGTGCGTTGGGACCAGGAAATATTCTCCGAGATAGTGACTCACAAGAACTTAAATGGGCTTACCCTCTCCACCTCTGATTCTCCCAATGATCACTGGATCGTACACCTCTGCCTTTCCCTTCCTGAAGTCAACAATCAGCTCTTTGCATTTTGGTGACACTGAGTGTGAGGATGTTGTTGGTGCACTGTTTGGCCAAGTTTTCAATCTCCCTCTTGCATGCTGACTCATCGCCCCTCTTTATACAACCCTCTCCCGTGCTGCTAAACTGTAGATATGGAATACCTTCTTTGGGACTGAGTTCATTGCTCAGGTAATTCATGTGGGATGGAGCTGCTTCCAAAACAGAGAGTGAGGATGTTGTGTCAGCCACGGGAAAGAGGCCACGACAACCCAAACAAGAGGGTTTGCTGCAAAGAACTAGTGGCACAGAGGTGGCTATTTATTCCAAGTGAATACTTGTCGCTGTGTGTCTCTGCCCACACAGTTTATTTCTGCCCATTTGCTCGCTCAGGAGTTTTTCTGCACATTTTCCTTAAATGCGTCAATGCTTTCAGTTCAGCTGCTCTGGCCTTCAAACCACCATTCGTACTACCACCTCCTCATTCCACACTACCAGTTTATTCTTCTGCCTTCTGATTCACTCCCCCTGCCCACCCCACCTCCCTCCCCCTGCTTGCATGTGGGATGTGGGAAGAACCTGGAGAGATCCCCTGAAGGGGCGGGGGGGGGGGTCACAGGGGTGACGTGCAAACTCCACACACGCAACACAGCACATGAGGTCAGGATCGAACCTGGGTCACTGGAGTCATGAGGCAGCCTGTCACTCCACCTCCCCCTCCCCCACCCACCCAGTTCTTCCACCTCTGCATCCTTGCCTCGCTCTACAGTTCTCTGTCACCTGCAGCGACCAGAAATGGGTTTATATATGTTACATGTTACAAACATTTGTGGAATTGTTCACCAGCTCCTAGTCTTTTTTTCCCCAGGATCAGCTCAGATTAAAGGCTGTAGGTGTCAGGTGGGAGGGGAAAGATGTGTGAGGAACCTGAGGGGCAGATTCTTCAGGTATGTAGAAGGAGCTGCCAGAGGAAGCAGTAAAAGTGGGTGCAACAACGGCATTTAAGAGACAGACAGATACATGGGTGGGAAAGGGTGGGAGGGATATGGACCAAACACAGGGAAATGTGGCTGGCTCAATTAGACAACTTGTTAGCATGGACAAGTTGGGGCAAAGTGCCTATTTCCGGGCTCTACAGCCTTGTTACTTACTCTGACTCGAATGATCGTCAGGATTACTGAGCAATGCCAGTGTTTGTAATGCAAGTGACCACGGTGTGGGATGTGGAAGCTAATCATCAAGAACAGTCCCCAGGCTGTGTGGTTCTGAACCTTTCTCTTCTATCTCCAGGCTGCTCAGAAAGTGCTCAAAGCTGCCAGGCAGATCTGCAGCAAGCTGGGAGGATACAAGATGCCCTTCGCTTGGGCAGCACGGTGAGTGGTCCATTCAAACTCACAAAGACTGTGACTGCACAAGAATGGAAGCAGAATGTCGGGGACACTGAGCAGTGGAGGCAGCGTCCTGGGATGGGTGGGTTTTGGTCGGGGGGGGGTGCGCAAGGTGACATTTCAGGTTGACGTCCTTCAACCTGAATCGGAAGGAGGACTCCTGACCTGAAAAGTTGACCGACCATTTCTACCCATGGATGCTGCCTGACCCATTGGGTCCTTCAGCTTCTCACTGTCTGAAGGAGAGCAAGTATAGTTTAGGTTCTCTGCCACGTAAACAGAGTGCGCCTTCCAACCACTTTGGGTTCTGCGGAAAGGGCATCAGCCAGTGCTGTGACCTTTTTCTCCCTCACGTCAATGCCTTGCCAACTTAAAAACCAGAAAAAGTCTCACGTCCAGCAGTTGTAGCAGATCCCCAGAAACACCTGCGGGTTTTCCATTTTATCTCTGTATGGAATCTTGCACACTCATCAGCAGACTACATTCATCACCTGTGGTCTCGCAGTGTCATTCTTCAATCCATTTGTGCAAACAAAATTCTATGCACGACGAATTAAGCCTTAATCTACTTTTCCTTTGGTGTACTGATTGAGTTGGCCATGTTAACCAGAGCAACAGAACTGTAAAGATCCATGATGGCCACAGGACCATTTCAAGAAGTCTTAGTATACTGCAGAGTGGTCTGAAACAAGGTTGTGTGTTAAAATTGATCAACATAAGGAAATGTGATTTTAACACTTGTTTCAAACCTGGTTTCATATGACAATGAGAAGGAAGGGAAGGCTGGGATTTAAGAAGTGCCTTCCACCATATGGGAACAATGCTCTGTTAGAAAGCAAAAAAATCTGAATGCAACGGCAGAGATTCTCCACCCTTGTGTCACAAACCTTGCTTTTGTAAATGGTCCGTGAGCGGCTCCAAGGCGCTGACTCCAATCCTTCTGTAGGCTTGTGTCAGATCCATCTCGCTCCATAAAAGTTTAGCCATTGCAAGCGGCTGGCAGATGGGCGGGCTGATGACATCATCAGCCCGCGAACTCTGACTGTTCAGTGAACACATTGTGCCAGAGTATCACGGAATTGTAATCGTCAGTGTGGTTACCACCCGCCGCTGCACCTTCGGGGCCCCGGACTTGCCGCTCCGCTCCCTCATGGCGGGACAGGGTCACAAAGCCAGGGCCCCGAAGGTGCAGGGCGGCGGCGGCCACACCAATGAAGACTATTTTCACTGACAATTTGCAATATCCAGAACCATGAACTCACAGGGTGAGTGAGAGTGAAATATAAACACTGCAAAAATTATCAATGGCCCACTTCTTTACCCATAATCCCCCACGCAGCTGGAACTGCTCTGCATTCCCCATGATGATTCCAGCTGTGTGGGGTATTATGGGTAAGAAAGTCAGCCATTGCTCGCCGTGTATTTATGATGGGTGGTTTGGCAACAGTCGCCTCACCTACAGTGGCTCTGGAGGGCGCGCTGAGGTCCTGCTCCCCATAAAAGTGGCGCTGGAGCAGCCTTTTAGGGGTGCTCTGTGAAAAGGTAAGTTAAAAATTTTCTCGGCGAGTGGAGCTCGCCTTGAACTGGTGGCCCTCCATTAAAAACACTTGGAGATTATAGCCACTGAAACTCTTTTTATATTAAGTTTCTCCTTAAGCAAGAGTTTGGTAATTGACCCTTGTGTTTTCTCTCTCTTCCAGACCAGTGTTTAAAGACACAGAAGGTTCATTCGACACAAGTGCAAAGTTCTCTCCTTTTTACAAACAGGATAGCAACAAATTGTCCACTGAAGATTTACTGAAAATGCTAGCAGACTTCAAAAAGTGAGCATTATTTTTCCTTTCAGAATAATGAAGGGTCTTGGAAATTGATCTTAACAAAAGCTTCTCATTGGTCTTAGGGGATTGAAGAGTAAAATAGAGCAGGGGAGTAAGTCCATTGAGTCTACACTGACCAACTGCAAGCAACCGCTATTTTCCCCACATTCCCATCAACTCCCTTCAGGTTCTACCACTCTCTCAAAGGCCGAGAGCAACTTACAGTGGCCAATTAAGCGACCAACTCCCCACGCTTTTGGTACGTGAGCGGAATCCAACACGCTTTGCGGACAACGTGGAAACTCCATGTGGGGTTGGGATTGAGCCTGAACTTCCGGAGATGTGAGGCAGTGGCTCTAAATCCTCCCGCACTTGAGAGTGACCAAGATTAGGGAAGGCCCCACCTCTGCCCTGTGCTGCTTCTGTTGAGCACAGGGACTTATTGGTCGGTCATCCATTTCATCTTCAATGAAAGGTTTCAGAGGTGTTGTCTGGAAGGTAGCTGCTCTTTATTAAATCCCATGTGGGGTGGAGCAGTAAGAGTCAGATTGCACGGGAATGGGTCCTTTGCCCCACCATGTCCATGCTCACCTTGTAGACCACTACACCAATTCTATTTGCCCATATTAGGACCATATCCTCTGCCTTGCTGATTGAAATTGGTTTGGCACATTTCGTCTCGAACGATGAGAAAGGTTCTACAAGCAGTCCACAGGTCACGTTTAACATTCATTTGGGCCTATAAAGTAGAAGAGCAAAGTTTACCACAAATAGAGTGGCAATTGAAAAAATCAAGAAAAATCAGTTAGTACTAAGCAAAGGAACCATGATAGCAACACTGTTGCGGTTTGTAAAATACGCATATAACGTGTGCATTACATGCATAAAAATACGGCAATTCTTCATACCACTAGACCATGAGATGGTTAATATTTACTTTCTTTTCTCTATTTATTATTTAAATGGAATACTAATTAAAACATTTGGATAAGACGTGATTTGGCAATGGCAAGACATTGATAAAAGTAAATCTGAAAAGCTTCAGCCAGGGCTGCTGCAGTGAAACAGACTTCATCTCATCCTACTGCGAACCTTTTGCCAATTACTCTGAAGTAAAGCACGAATGTCTGCAGACACTGCGGGGGAAGTTAAAATACAAACGCTGGAGAAATTCAGCAGGTCAAATTGTGTCCTTCGTGTAGCAAAGATAAAATACATAACCATTGTTTCAGGCTTGAGCCCTTCATCAGGGTGTGGAAAAATGTCGCAATCAAAAGGCAAGAGGGAGGCGTGGTCCCAAAGGCAGGAGGTAATAGGTGGAGGGGGGGGGAAGGGATGACTCAATGAATGGAGAGGGAAAGGGGGGTGGAGAGCTGATGGAGTGGGAGGGGGAAAGCGAGAGCTGGTTAGCAGAATTCAGAAAGGTCAATTGTTAATGCCATTCGGCTGGAGAGTGCCCAGACTGAACATTAGGTGTTGTTCCTCCTCGCTCTTCCCTGAGCTCTTCTCCAGCTGCTTCTCCTGTTTACAAAGGAGGCTTGGTGCCATGAATTGCTTAAGTTCCACTTCCTTCAAAATTTAAGTTTTTAACTTTAATACTTCATATATAATTGGTCCAAGTAAAAAAACATTGCTGCATTTTAGCTGTTCCTTTTGGCTTCTTGACCCTCAAAACCCAAACTGTGTTCAGTTATATTTTCCTCAAGCAGCCAAGATTCTTGGCATTGTGCCATTGCTGAATTATGTTTTATCTAAACATTTGCCACTAATTATTTGACCTTTCATCTTCTCCGAGATTCCCATCTGGCTACACATTAAATATCCAGTGCAAATCCAATCTGCTTTCTCCCCAGCATTAACCAGTTCTGTTAACTCTTCAAAGGCCTTCCCACTTTTCTGCTCTTCCTCGTACCTTTCTAAAAATTCCTGAGAATGTTTATCCAGTTCAAGTCTCTTTGTTAAAGGGCCAGACCATATGTGGTGATTGCACTGGAACCACTAACCGTGTCTTGAACCAAAGGACAGTGATTTAATTTGCTTTTCGTGTTGCTCGGTCATCTGAATGCTTGCAGTGTTTAAATATAATGATGTGAGTGATGCAGGAGTAATGGTGAACTTTCATCTATGGTCAGTGCCAACATATCACTCACTGAATGTCTCCTTTCCCAGGAGACAACTCCGATAATCTGGTACACTTGGTAGAGGCTTGCCAATTTTTCCAGACTTTGGATGTTATTCCTATTAAGACAGAAACAGGAGTTATTTTTCTTTGCACTGTTGTTCAACAAATTTTTCAATGAATCCAGTGGGTATGAAAGGAATGGGAATGTGCAAGCTCTCCAGAGAGGCTCAGAATGGAAATCCACCAACGGTCTGAGACCCCTGCTCTTTGTGATTTTTATTAATGACCTGGATGAAGAGGTGGAACGGTGGGTCATTAAGTTTGTAGATGACACAAAGGTTAGAGGAGTTGAGGTTGTCGAAGGCTACAAGAGGATATAGACAGGGTGCAGAGTTGGGGAGAAAAGTGGCAGATGGAGTTCAATCCAGATAAATGATCCATTTTGGAAGGTCAAACCAGAAGACTGAGGGCAGGTGTGGGAATGAACAGAGGGACCATGGGGTTCAAATCCTTAAATTCTTCAAGGTCGCTGCACAGGTTGATAGGCCTATGGGATGTTAGGCTTCATTAAAGGGGGATTGAGTGCAGGAGTAGAAAGGTCATGTTTCAACTCTACAAATCTCTAGTAAGACCACATTTAGAGTATTGTGTTCAGTTCTGATCGTCTCATTATAGTAAGGATGTGGAAGCTATGGAGAGGGAGTGGAGCTAGGAGTTTTCTCTTTGGAGTATAGAAAGATGAGAGGAAACTTGATTGAGGATACAAGATTATGAGAGGCATAGATAAGGTGGACAGCCAGCACCTGTTTCCCAGGGTAGGAATGGCAAACACCAGAGGACAGAAGTACAAAGTAAAGGGAGGGAAGTTTAGGGGAGACATCAGGGGTAATTTACACAGAGAATTGTGGGTGCCTGGAGTGCCTTGCCCTGGATGGTGGTGGAGGCTGAAACATTAGGGGCATTTAAGAGACTCTTAGACAGGCACATGGATGAATGAAAAATAGAGAGCTACGAGTGAGGGTGGGTTTAGTTCTTTTTGAAGGAATATATGGGTCGGCACAACATCAAGGGCCGAACGGCCTGTACTATGCTGAAGTTGTCTATGTTGTGGATCCCAATTCTAACTTTGGCCATTTACTGAACCCTGGCCACAGCCATACCTGACCTGCACAGCATACTTTCACACTTCAGCTTGTTTTCCAGACCAATGAATGTAGTGTTTCTGAATGTAGATTATTGGAATGTTGGTATCACCTTTGGCTTTGGTGCTGTTCTGGATGCATTTGTTGGCTCTGTCTCCACTTTGTGATGTTATACTGTCCTAACAAATGGGAAGATGTGGGATGATGTCAAGGAACATAAGCAAAATAAATGTCTTAATATGGGAAATAGCACTGAAAGGTTTGGTATAAGCATCTCTTTGGTAAATTTATCCTAGTGTGGTTTGCTTTCAAATGCATTGAGCCAGTCAGGTCTGTTAAGCGCAGAATAGTTAGAAGAGGGAAAGGATATTTAAATGAGAGACTGCTTTCCACTTTAATAATAACTCCATCTTGCCCATTTCACACTACATCTGCCATGACCTTGCCCACTCACTTAACTTGTTAACATTATCCTTTGTGTCCTCCTAGCAACTTCCAATCCCACCCATATTTAAGCTTTGCCTGCACAGACTATTCAGTTCCTGCACCTAATCTCCATCTATGTAATAACTAGCGAAAGCCAATACAAATAAAGAAGTAGACATCCAGATGCAAAAAAGATCATCTGTGGTGTTATTTAATGACTGTCAAGAACAGAAACATGTATTCATCCATTGATCCCCTGGAATTCCAGATGATTTGGCAGTTGGGAATACAACTCTGTGAGTCAACAAGTCTTCAAAGTTGAATTTGTTTGTATCATCTGTTATCTGATGCCACAGCAGCAATCCTGTGTGGAGTTTGCACGATAAGCCAATGGGTTTTCCCCGGGCATGCTGGTTTCTTCCCACATTCCAATGGATGCAGGTTTAGTGATTTCATTAGCTGCTGTAAATTTGCCGCATTGTGCAGGCAAGTGTGAGTATTTTAGGGATATTGCTGGGAGTGTGGAGAAAGGTAAGTGAAATTAACCGAGGTGCAGCATAAAAGGGGGGTTGATGGTCACTATGGAGCTGGGTGGGTGAAGAGCCTATTTCTGTCCTGAATATCTCTCTGGCTCAGCCACAGGATGAACAAGATGTGGGAGTGTGTTCCTTGTTGAAAGGTGCAGAATTGAGTTTTCGGTAATAGGCTCGCAGCTCAGCGACTGAGAATTAAAATCAGTAAAAATGTGATTGAATTGATGAAGAAAGAACTTGTATTTATTCAGTATATCAGGACACACAGGCAGAGAAGTATCCTGGATCAACAGATTGTGTAGGAGCAAGAACGTGGCCGTATAATGTATGTTGAGTGATGTCAACAGAGGAAGCTGTATGTGGCAACCTGTGGCCTGAGTATTTCATCCCTGGCAGGGAAACCTGGTGGCATTTTAAAAAAAATTTAATTCAGGCACCCTGCATGGTAACAGGCCATTTCGGCCCATGAGCCAGTGCTGCCCAATTACAACCCCTGATACGTTTTTGAATGGTGGGAGGAAACCAGAGCCCAGGCAGCCACGGGGATAACTTCTTACAGACAGCACTAGATTCGAACCCCAGTTGCTGGCGCTCTAACCGTGTTCCCCAAATGTTGAGAGATCCACATGATCTTTAGGATAGGACCTTGACACCTCTCTCAGTAGGTTGAATGATTTGTCTTCAGTTCCATGCTACAGAGCCAATGCTAACACCCCCTTTTTTAAAGAGAGACACATGAAATACTTGCATCTTTGTGAGCCTGTAAGGAATTATAAATTCTGAATATGATAGACAAGATGTGGCTGAGTTAACAGTTCATTCTGATATTCTGACTTAGGGCGGAGAAAATATCCAAACTTCAGGTGATTCCAGGAAACCTTGATGTCGACATCGAGTGCGTTCCACCTGACATTTCTAGTAAGTAGATTTCTTCTATTCAACTATTCACCTTTGACCTGGTGATACAAGAGACTGCAGCTGCTGGAATCCGGAGTGAGAAGCCAAACTGCTCGAACAGATCAGGTAGGTGCGTGGAGGGAAAAGGAGAGTTGGTGTTTCGGATCAAGACCCTGCATCAGTCCAGAGGAAGAATCACAACCCGAAATGCCGACAGATTGTTGCCTCCACAGATGCTACCTGATCCACTGAGTTCCTCCAGCTGATTTTTGTTGTTTCAGCAAAAGCTGCATTGTAACTGCAGACTGTGAAATCCATCTCCTTTTCCTGATTTAGATTGTGTAACTTCATCCTACGTCCCTGTGAAGCCATTTGAAAAAGCCGGCTGTGACTGTGCGATATTTGAAGTTGAAGAATTTGTCCCGGATATCGCAAAGTACATGTATCCCTTCACCACCTTCAAGAACCACATGTATGTTTATCCTCTTCAGCTGAAATATGACAACCAGAAAACATTTGCGAAGGTAGTTTGCTTCAAATTGCGAGAAACCAATTCCTCTCGTTTGGCAAGTGGCTAATTTTTTTTTTTCTTGTACTGATGTATCTCTCCCAACTTTTAGGCAAGAAACATTGCTGTGTGTGTGGAGGTGAGGGACTGTGATGGAGATGAATCATACCCATTGAAGGTGAGTAGGTCAGAGGTCTCAAGAAATACACAATGTTCAACTTGCAGAATTGTGGGGATGGGAAACAGTTGAGTAACATAATCCTAGAACATCAGTCTTACAGAGACAATATCTATGGGGCAAACTTTATTCAGATTCATGTTTATAGTCATATGCATGAAGAGAAAGTTTGTTTTGTGAGCTGGATATCTCATGCATGGTACAACAGATAAAGGCTGTGCAATGATACAGGGAGAGATCAGCTGGTGGAGAGAAAAAGGCAGCATGGTTGGTGGTGTGGTTAGTGCAGTGCTGTTACAGTGCCAGTGATTGCGACCGGGGTTCAAATCTCATGCTATTTGTATGTTCTCCTTATGTCTCCATGGCTTTTCCCTGGGGGCTCTGGTTTCCTCCCATCCTTCAAAATATACTGGGGATGGGGGTTGTAGGTCAATTGAGGGTAATTGGGCTGCACGGGTTGGTTACTGTGCTGTAAGTCTAAATTTAATATTAAAAATATTAAATTTAAAGGCCACCCATGTGGGCCTCATTTAGCAGTCAGATGACAGCAGCCAATAAACTGTCCTTGAACCTGATGTTGTGCAAGCCCATGAATCTTCCAAATAGCTTGTGGAGATGAGGGTGTTAGTGTGTAGTGTGGATCTGAGAATGTCAAAGGACAGAATGGATATCAAAGGAAAGAAGGGTTAGCTGTGAGTGAAGAGATCAGCCCCATCATACTGATTGGCAGAGCAAAGAATGAGTGGCTGGCTCGTTTGCTTATGTTCTTATTTGTCGAAGTTTTTAAAAGATTTGTTTAATGTGAGCTGCTCTAAATTAACTTGCAAATTGTGTTGGGATGCTAGAGCTGGTAACCCACCATTTGTGTGCCATCTGGCTTATGAGGCTCCAATTATAGAGTCATACAGCATGGAAACAGGCCCTTTATCCCAACTTGCCCATCCCGGCCAAGCTAGTCCCATTTGGCTGTGTTCAGCCTGTATCTCTCTGAATCTTTACTAACCGTATACCTGTTTCAATGTCTTACAACCATTACAAATGATCTGCTTCTACCACTCCCTCTGGCAGCTCATCCCTTTAACCCAGGGCTCCAATTTCCATTAATTCTCTCCCCCGGTCTCTTTCCCTCACTCTTACGTCTCCCTTACTCCAGCCCCCCACCCTCTTCCTCCTCCTGTCAGAGAGCTACCCTTAGCCCTCTGCCCTCTTCCCCCATCACCTCTCAGCTTCTTCTTTCCATCCTCCCACCTGTATTCACCATCACCTCTTCCATGTTGCCATTGCCTCTCCTCTCCCCCCCCCCTACCTTTTTATGCATATATCTGCCTGATTTTGGACATGCTTGACAAAGAGCTCAGGACCAAAGGTCTTTTACTTCCTGTGGCTACTACATGAACTGCTGAGTTTCTCCAGCACTTTTGTGTGTTGTACTTGACCTGAGCATCTGTAGATTTTTTTTGTTCACCCTCTTCCAGGGCCCCAGCATGTTTATGGGAGCGATGGATCCGTGACATTAGTGCGTGAGAGGAAGTATTGGGCCTTGGAGTGGGTGACAACAGGAGACCTGGTTCCGCTACTCCTCTTTACACTCTGGGACCTGGTGAAGCGTCCTCACTCTCCCACCATCTGTTGAATGTCCTCTCATCTCAGCCTCTCCCCCAGATTCCTTCACCCTTGGTGTACATAATCTTGGTGTACTCCCTTTTCCCTTTAATCTTGATCAGAGCTCCTGACTTGAAACATTGATTGACCATTTCTACCCATGGATGCCATCTAACCTGCTGAGTTCCTTTTCCACCAGTTAATGTGAGTTTCACAAATAAAGCGCAAAACTCTGTAGGCTCCGTGGTTGAAGAAAAAACACAAAGCTGGAGAAACTCAACTGGTCAAACAGTGTCCTTGAAATAGCAAAGGTAAAAATACAGAACTAACATTTTGGGCTGGAGCCCTTCATCAAAGTATGGAAAAATGTCGGCAGGCGTCCGAACAGCAGTGAACTTCACATTGTTTTGATTGAGGTGTGTATTGAAATAGATCTAGCTGACAACAAAAGTGTGAACCTTTTAATCACTGCCCTCAGTGTATCTACGGGAAGCCGGGAGAACCAGTGTTCACGTCCAAATCCTGTGCAACGGTTTTACATCATCAGCAGAGCCCGGAGTTCTACAGCGAGGTAAGGCAACATGTTTTCTGGGCACGAAGCGAATGAATTTGGCTCTCCGTAACTCCCAACCTCAGGCAGCCCTTCAACCGTTGTTTCCCTGTCCCTCTAGGTGAAAGTTGAGCTGCCTGTGCATCTTCATGAGAAGCATCACCTTCTGTTCACCTTCTACCACATCGGCTGTGACATCAACAGCAAAGGGACAACTAAGAAGCGAGAAACAGTTGAATCATTGGGTAAGTGTGTGCAGTCAGTCAAGTGACCAAAGCTAAAGGTGAGGTGGAGTCTGACCTTCGCCTTCACTTCCCTTGATTGAATACTTTCTGCATGATTATATTTCCAATCAATCTCTGATAATCCACCACCTTCACGTCTGTGCTTGTAGATTATCTGGGTGATGAGATGTTAGTCCTATTAACTTCCAAGATTGCTTTGCTTTCATCCTGTCCACGTGTTAAACAGTTGATTAATAAATTTACCAATGGGCACTCTGAGTTTAAGGGGAACTGGAAGTATATAAACACTCCAGATCGCTCCTTGAGATTGTTGTGAAGCAGCGGCCAGTTAGTGCAGCACTGTTACAGGGCCAGCAAGTGGGGTTCGAATCCTGCGCTGTCTGTAAGGAGTTTGTACGTTCTATCCATGTCTGTGTGGTTGTCCTCTTGGGGCTCCGGTTTCCTCCCACCCTTCAAAATGTACCAGGAGTATCGGCCAGTTGGGTGTCATTGGGCGGGATGGGCTCATGGGCCGAAAGGGCCTGTTACTGCACTGTATGTCTTAAAAAAAACTGTTTCTTTCATGAATTAGTGTCAATGGGCCGCTGACAACTTGGTTGAAAACACTTTTGGATCGTAGCTTTAAGGAGGACAGAAAGTTAATGAAGTGTGAATTCAAGCGTTTTAGGCCTTTGGAGTCAGAAAGCATGGTCACCAGTATGAAGCCATTAAACCAGGATGATCAGGAGGCTAAAATTTGCCAGGGCTGAACTTTTGGTTGTAGATCTGTCTTAGTGATAGATAATGTAGTTCGTTATCGACTGTAATAGCTGGCATGTTGCACACAACTATGAGAGAGTTTTTAAAAAAACCCAGTAGTGGTGGAATAAAGACAGAGCATATTTAGAGCATACTTAAAGTGTTGACTTTGTTTTACCTCAGGATTCGACACTCTAGAAGAGTCCAAGACCCCATCTTCACACTAACACAAGGCTAAATATCCAACTTAATAATCCTGAAGGCAGTTTGGTTGTATTTCTGGCCACCATGATTAACCTATGACTAGGTCTCTATCGAATTGTGATTCACAAGACCTGGCTACGATAGGATTGGTTATTATCAATCAGCGTTGACCCCATCTCAAAAGTCCTTCATTTATTAAATAGTGCTTTAGGACATCATTGTGATTGCAGAAGATTGATTAAAATGAAAGACCTCCCTTTAATAGGGGCCAAGTTACATATATCAATTGTTCTTGATCAACAGGCACGAGAGATGAAGAGTATGTAGAGTTCCCCAAATATCTGTGCCTTGGGTATCACCCATATGCAATGAATCTAGAGTTCTTGCAGTATTCTGGAAGTGGGATTAATTGTCCATTATTTATTTGCCCCTCAAGCTTGTCCCACCACTCAATATGACTATGGCTTATGTACTCCAGTTCCCAACTTCCCCTCTGCGCCAGGTTCCCCATTCTCCTCAATTTCCATGATCTTCCAAACATCTATCTCCACCTTAAAATACTACAAATGAGCATTACAGAGCCCTCTGGGATGGCAAATACCAGTGATTCACTGCCAACAGTGTATCTCACTTTGGAATAACTGTCCTTTTATATTGTAACCATGTTCTTTCCTTTGAGATTCTCCCGTGGTGAAAACATCTCGGCATCTCTGATTCTCCACGTCGCCTCCACAGCCTCTTGTCACTATCTTCACCAGCTCCATCTACCCATCATCCTCTCCTCACTTGGATCCACCTATCGCCAGCTCCTGTCGCCACCCCTTCACCTCTTTTTACTGCCTGTCACCCCTGTATTCTTTCAGACCTTGACCCAAAACATTGACTGTCCATTTACCTCCCCAGATGCTGCCTGACTTGCCGAGTTCCTCCAGCTGCTTGAGGTTTTGCCTCCAGATTCCAGCATCTGCGTTCTCTTGTGTCTCCATCTCGACATTCATCTTGTCCAGAGCCCTTGGGATATTGTATATTTGTTTAAGGTCACGCTTCTGAACACCAAACAATGCAGACCCAACCTGTTAAGCCTCTCCCAACAGTACAACATTATAATTGTTATGCTGGTTAATGCAGAGTGTAAAATAAGCATTAAGCAGGGTGAATTTTCTTTTAGATTTATCTCTGATGCTTTATGTCAAAGTGCATCAAATGGGATAGATACTGAATTTTGCAGCAGGTCGCTTTTCTAACATGTGGAACTCGATGTCCAAATCCAATGCTCCTTGTAACCACGTGCTTTTGTGCTCTGCGCAGTTGGTTACGCCTGGTTGCTGTTATTGAAGGATGGTCGAGTGGTTACCTCTGAACAGCAGTTGCCAGTGTCAGCTAACCTTCCTCCTGGGTACCTGGGCCATGACGATTCTGGCAAGAAGGTGAGACATTGTTTGTGCTTTCTGGAGTGATGGAGGCTGAGGGGCAACCTGATTTAAGATCATGGAATTATTAGAAGCATAAATAGGGTGGATTGTCTTTTTTTGCAGGATGGAAGTTTCACAAGACTAGAGTGCAGGAGGCAGATGTTTAAGGGGAGAGGAGGGAGAAGTTAAAGGAGATTTAAGAAGCAAGTTCTTTTTTTTTTACACAGTGATGGGAGTCTGGATGAAGGTGATAAGCAGATACAATGCCAACATTTTGGAGGTACTTAGACAGGAACGTGAACAGACAGGGGATGGTGGCACATGGACAATGTGCAGACTGATGAAATTCATTCAATTAGGCATCGTGGTCAGCATGGATATGGTGGGCTGCAGGGCTGTTCCTGTGCTGTGCTGTAATAAGAGCACTTGTGAGTGTTGGCCACTGATTGGAGCCAGTCGCCATGTTTGGACATGCAATTTTTACATATCCCTTCACCGAGTTATAACACTGTCAACGATCACAACTTGTGCTGCATGAGATGAGGCTACTCCAAGACATCAACAGAACACTAGGCCAAGGAGGGACAGACTTAAAAAGTAGACACTGCAAGAGGAGGCAGTTCACAGGTTGGAGGGAGAGGATAGAATTGTTCAAAGAACTGGGATAAATGTCCTTTGCAGCTCTCCCTAGTCTGTCCTCTTTTGGGAGGGGATGGGCAGAATTATTAGATAGAGAAGGAAGGAGAGAGATCTACACTGGAACAGTAAAACAAGAAAGTCTGCAGACACAGGGGTCGAATGCAATGCACAGACTGGCTGGAGGAACTCAGCAGGTCACACAACGTCCACAGGGTAGTCAGCGTTTTTGGCCTGTGCCCTTCATCGGGTATAAGCAAAAACAGACAGGAACCTGAATAAAAAGATTGGTAGGGGGGAGGAAGGGGGAACAGCACAGGCTAACAGGTAAGAAGTAATGATTAAAGCTGGGAGGGTAGAAACTAAGAAGTGATAGGGAGATTGAGGAAAGAAGGAGAGGAGGTGGGGAGCCGGAGGAAAGGAGACAGGAATTGTGAAAGAGTGAGACAAGGGTAAGAGGGTGTAACAGAAATTAGAAAGGTTGATGTCAGTGACATCTGGTTGGAGACAGAATACAAGGTTTAGATCCTCCAATTTGCAGGTGTCCTTGGTTTGGCGGTACACAAGGCCATGGATAGACATGTCAGTTTGATAGTGGTGTGTGGGATTGGCATGGTTGACCACTAGGAGGTTCAGACCTGAAACGTTAGTCTCACTTTACTTCCTGTGGATGCTGTGTGTGTATTACGTTGGAACAGTTGAAGCCCACAGGGATCAGAACCGCTGGTCTTGGCATAATCAGGGGAATGTGGATACTGGACTGACTGGTCTAGCGAATGAACATTTTGCCCATTGCTCAGCTGTGCAAAACTTGCCTTGATGCAAGACTGAAGAGATGCTCATTTCCGATGAAAGTACCCAATTCATGTGAACTTGGGCGGATATATTAATGAGGGAGTTGAGCATTTCTGGAGGTAGTCTCTCCTGATTGATATGTACGCACTTCCGTTTCAGACCCACTTGAAGAACACTCCTGATCAGCTAGCGCAGTGGTTCTTAACCTTTTTTCTTTCCACTCATATACCACTGTGTGATGAGTAAGGGATTGCTTAAGGTGGGATGTGAATGGGAAGGGAAGGTTGAGAATCACTGCTCTAGTCCCAATTGTTACTGAAATATTTTGCTTGAGAAAAATTGTCATTGGCTCATTTCCTTTGGAGTTACGAAACTGTGCACATAACGAGTCAATTAAGTACAATTAAAACAGGGATTTTCATACTTTTTCTTCCCACTTTAATCAATCCCTTACAGAGCATCTACGGCATAGGGATTACTTAAAGTGTTATGTGAGTGGAAATAAAAAGGTTGAGAACCACTGAGCTAATGAGACCAAAGGCAGATCAACTGCCAACTTATCTCATTTAGGCCTTTCAACGAGCTGAGTGGTTCCACTGTACTCATTGGTTTGGAGGAGTCCAATACGTAAGACATGGCATCTTCCCAGGGCACGGTCATGCATATGTGTTTGGTCCTTTGCTGTTAATTGGCACAAAATCCTGGATGAATGTTGTGTCATGTCTGAGCAAATCTGGAAGTTGCATTGGTTTTGACTGCCTTCCCGCTACTTCAGCCTAGCCGTGGTTTGGCATTTTCAGTATTTGACATGTTCACTGGATAGGGCGGAACTTCTCTCCCTAGAGTGGAGGAGGCTGACAGGGAGACCATGTAGAGGTATATAAAATCACAAGGGATACAGATAAGGTGAAAGGTTGCAGTCCTTCCCCAGGGTAGAGGGCATAAATTTAAGGCGAGAGAGAGGCAAAAAAATTTTAAGGGACCTGAGGGGCAGGTTTTTCATCTGGTGGGCGCATGGAACGAGCAGTCAGAGGAAGTGGTTGTGGTGGGTAAAATTTTAAAGGCATTTGGACAGGCACGTGAATAGGAAAGCTTCAGAAGGATATGCCTGAGCTCAGGCATATGGGACTAGCCAGGGTCGACAACTTGGTCGAGAACAGACTAATTGGGCTGAAGGGCCTACTTCTGTGCCATATAACTCCATGATTTCTGCTTCAGTGATCACTCTGCAGTGTTGCCACCTGACAGGAAAGGACAATTGTCCAAGATTATAGTTGGGAGAGCCAAGGGAACACTCAGGCCTTAACAGGAAAGGAATGCCTTTTCCCTAAGAATGGTTCTTGGGGAAACACTGGCACTCAGCACTGATTAATGCTGTTGATTTAATTTTTTTTTAAAAATTAGTTAAAGTTTCTGCTTTCTCCATCTGCCTCCTGATCACTGAACTTGACATTTTCAAGAATCTCGAAGAGACGAACCCAAATTCACAGTCAGTGCTTGAGTGGACACGCATTTTGGTTATCTAAAAGCTGTTGTGGTCCTCAGATGACTAGAACTGAAGTTTCTTTTACGCAGCTCTGAAAAATGTCAATATTTAGCTACTGACCTTTTTTTCATAAGATGAGTTTGGGTTGGCTTTTTCCCTTTCATAGTTTGTGATTCATCAGAGTTTATTCAGTTGTTAACTCTTGGTCACAATTCAAGTCTTGTCACAATCCGACTGCAATTTTTTAGTTTTGCTGATTTGGACAGAGATGCAGTGTACACCAGTTATGGGACACCCATAGGGTAAAATGAAAGTGTGCTTTATTCTACTGGTCTGTCACTTTGTTAAGTAATGGTGATTTTGTCCTGGTCATACCCTTCCATTTTGGGGTTAGGTTCTTCATGGAGGTTAGTCCTCGATTCTTTTCTCAAATCCATCACACATCTGTACAGAGAAGTGGTTCTCAGCCTTTTTCTTTCCATTCACATACTACTTTAAATAATCCCTATGCCATCTGTGCCCTGTGATTAGTAATGGTTTGCTTAAGGTGGGATGTGAGTGGGAAGGGAAAGTTGAGAATCACTGCTCTAGACCCAATTGTTACTGAAATATTTTGCTTGAGAAAAATTGTCATTGGCCAATTTCCTTTGGGGTTATGAAACCTTGCACATAATGAGTCAATTAGGGACAATTAAAACAGTGGTTTTTCAAACTTTTCCTTTCCACCCACATACCACTTTAAGCAATCCCTTACTAATCACAGAGCACCTATGGCATAGGGAATATGTGAGTATGTAAGTGGAAAGGTAAAGGTTGAGAACCACTGGTGTAGAGGGCCCCTTGTGTTCATAGCTAATGAGAATGGAATGGGTTCCTTCACTTACCCATTACCCATGCTCTGAGGCCAGTTGGAATATAGGACTACTCTTAAAGTTCATCACAACAGAGCAGGAATGTTCAGCTGCAGGATGTGTATAGAATATGTGATATGAATAGATTGACAATGAGATGATAAGCAAATTCATACCATATCCCAGTACAATGGTCGGCATCTTCATGGATCTCACAATAATTGGTGCTTTCCTGAGCCATTCTTACATCGACAATCATTCATTTGGAGGTTGGACTGTGTTGCAGTGGATAGAAGTCCTGCCTCACAACACCAGAGACCTAGATTCAGTCTGGACATCAGGTGCTGTCTGCATGGAGTTTGATGTCCTCCATGTTACTGCATTGGTTTCCATGAGGTGTTCCGGTTTTCTCCAACATACCAAAGATGGGTGGATGGGAAGGTTAACTGGCTGCTATAAGGTGCTATGTACATGTGTGTCTATGTCCATATATGTCTTTATTTCTGTGTGAATGCATGCGTGAGTGTATGTGTGTATGATATTGTCTAAGATTGAATACAAGTCCATGTGCCTGAGGGTCCATGTCAGTGAACGTTTGTGCACGTCCCTGTGTGTGTGGAGTAGAATCTGGGGTGAGTTGAAGGAAATGTGGGGAGATCAAAATAGGATTTGTGCAGGAATGCTGTCCATGGGTGCTTGATTGTTTGGAGTCAATGGGATAAGGGGCCTGTTCTTGTGCTGGTTGATTCTTGTGCTGCCAACAAAATCACACCTGGTCCAGTCTTGCTGAATCATTGCATTGTTAAGTTATGCTTCTTAAATCTTTGCAGTAGGAATAAAAAATCTGTAAGCGTATTGTGTAAACTGTGTTATGAGCCCAGAGGACCCCAAAACCCAGTAGCAATAGATATTCACCAAGACAAATGATTACTAAACGAAAGTTGCTTTTAATTAACATGAAACCTGAAAATAGAATCAAACTTTAACTTATCACTATTAGCTTAACTAACCTAACTTAACTCCCTTCTAATGTATGTAATGTGTGTGTAAGTTTAGAAAAGTTCTTTGATTCACAGTCCAATCTCATTCCTCCAAGTTCACTGGTTGCAGGCAATTCTTATACTGTGAACAGAATTTAACATTTATAAATTTCACTAGAATTTGGTGCTTGAAAGGTAAATGGTTATCGCTCAGGAAGGTTCTTGTCGGTTTTCAGAGAGATTTGCTGTTCACTGGACACAAACTGATCCCTTTTAATCAGCCACGTCAGTATCTTGCTGAAGAAACTTGCCCCATTAGGGTTTTCCAGATGTTAACCTCTTTCTTTCAAGTCACCACAGAGTTCCTTTTTGTTTCTCTAATTTCAAGTGAAACATTGGACAACCAATCCTCTCCTCGTGTATGATCCACAAGAACTTTGACCAGGCTGAACTAAACACTTACAACCTGTCTTCAAAATGGGGTTTTCCACAAGCTTACCAGCTTGTCCTGTTCAAGTCCCAGCTGTTGCTGTTGACTGTAAAATCGCAGGACTGAATTCTCTATCTCTCTCTCTCTCTCTCTCTCTGAGAAAAACCTGTTTGACTCACTCTCTGCTTGCAAAACCACATGACCTTCTTCGAACAGAAAACAGCACTCCCAGACAGTCTGCGGCTCCAAACCTACTCCTCCAAGTTCTTTCTTCTGTTGCTTTTCAAACCAACAGTCCATTAGTGAAGTCCCTTGGGCACTCTTCACAGCTTTGCAAAGACTCTTGGTGCAGGCCTGTCTGGCTTGAGCAGAGCTCCAGTATTTTAAATGAGAACTGTTTTGAGCTGTTTGTATGTGACCTACACTAAAAAAATCTCCCAAAATCATATCTATATACAATATAAAACACAACCTATTCTGTCACAACTGGTAGCAACACAGAATAATGATTAATTGAATCGTGGGCCCTATTGTCAGCCAGTGAGAGAATGTAGAGGTGATAAACTGCACCACCCCTGACCACTTTGAGAATTTATGTGTGAACTACTGCTCAACGGCCACACTTTCATGTAGTCACTTTTCTTGGCGCTTTGACCCCAGTCAGAAGTATGTGCTTCAGATCTGACTGCAGGGCTTTCATTTAAAATTTGAACTGGGAATTCAAACCTGTCTTATGACTTGGTGCATATCCTTCCTGAGTGTCTTTGGGTAAGACTAAATGAGATGCACCATGGCACTGTTCTAACAGTGGAGGGATTCTTTCAGTGTCTTACCCAGCACTATCTATGTAACTCCTGATCCTTGCTGATGGGTTAGAATCATTGTGGGGAAGGTTGGAGAGGGTGCAGTGGAGATTCACCAGGGAGGGAGTGCTTCAGTTCTGAGGAGAGGTTAAGAGGGGAGGTGACTGAGTTGCTTAATACCATGAGGAGTCTTGGTAGACTGCAAGAAACATTTCCTTACATTGGAGGTAGATGAAACTAAATTTAGAATGAGGCAGAAGAGATTGAGAGGAAACCAGAGAGGAGTTTCCACCCACCCAATCCTAGAGAGTGTAGCATTCCTGGAACACACTGCCAGAGTACTCTTGAGAACACTTGAGAAGTCCAGTAAAGCACTTGACTTGCCCAGGCATCAAAGGCTAGAGGCCAAGTTTTGGAAGATGGCAATAATACAGGTAGGTGCCCTCTGGTCTGAATATGCTATAAGACTATATGAGAACATGGCCCTTGTACTTGGATAAGACAGTGCATGGACCACAAACCATTGTTTATAAAACACCTATGATGTTCTGAATTGCGGTTGAAATATTTACTTTATTTTCCTTTCTTGCAGCACACAGTTCCTGACATTAAGTGGGTAGAAGGAGGGAAACCCTTACTGAAGGTGAAAAGTCACTTGGTCTCTACTATTTACACTGAGGTAATTATCTCTAGTGTCATGTGCAGATAAATTTTCAAGCATTTCTGTGCTGAGATCTTTGCAGAAAGGCGGGTGGATTGAGTCTATGCTGGGGCAACTGATATTAAGACCCTTGGAGAAGGTGGACTGGAGATTTAAACAAATGTGTCCAGGTCTGAGGGAACATGGAACGAAGTGCTTAAAGCGTCGGATAATAATTAGTATACAAGCTACGGCAGTGTTAGACTTTGGAACAAACAAACAATCTGCTACAGGAACACATATGATTGAGTGGCATCAGTGGGGAGATGGGGTTGGGGGGGTCGGGGAAAGAATTGTCAATAGCTCAGGTTGAAACCCTGACTCGAGACTGATCACGGAGAGAGGAGATAGCCAGTACTAGGAGGGGAGGATGGCAGCAGTGAGACAGGTGCTCGTATGGGATTGGTGAGGGTGAGAGGTGGAGTAACAGAAGCAGGCAATTTCCCAGCATCTGCAGACATTTGTATTTCACTAAAATGATAAAGGGTTCTGATATTATAGGAAGGATATTTGCATCAGCATGAGGTTTGATAACCATGTTTAAGAGGGAGCATCCTGAGAATTGTTCTGGTGTGGTGTGTCCTATCTAAAGGATTGCAGAAGCCTCTGATTCACTGGAAACTTTCACAGAGAGAGTGGGTTAAAATTTAAATGGGAAAAAAACTGTCAAAACCACTGGGTACTGGGTGGCATGGCAGTTGGTGCAATGCTCTTACAGTGCCAGCGACCCAGGTTTGAATCTGTGCTGTCTGTAAAGCTTTTATTGCATTCTTGTGAGCTGTGTGGGTTTTATCCAGGTGCTGTGGTTTGCTCCCACCCTCCAAAATTGTACAGGGTTTGTAGATTAATTGAGTGCAATTGAGCGGCATGGGTTTCAGCAGCCAGATTTGGCTGCTACCACGCTGCATCGTTAAAGTTAATTAAGATTGTTGGGTGGGACAAGTATTTCCAAAGAGTCAGTCTGGGTGTGTAGTCATTTGGGCTTCTGCACCATTTGCCCTGGAGTCTGGTGATGGCATTGGCCTGCACCATTTGCCCTGGAGTCTGGTGATGGCATTGGCCTACACCATTTGCCCTGGAGTCTGGTGATGGCATTGGCCTGCACCATTTGCCCTGGAGTCTGGTGATGGCATTGGCCTGCACCATTTGCCCTTGGGTCTGGTGATGGCATTGGCCTGCACCATTTGCCCTGGAGTCTGGTCATGTAATTGGCCTGCACCATTTGCCCTGGAGTCTGGTCATGGCATTGGCCTGAACTTTTCCTGGTGAACAGGAAAATCCAGGACTCAATGACTCAAAAGGATTGAGAGGCTGCAAAAATGCCAGTGAAGTGTTGAGGTGATCTTTTCTCAGCAAAGCAATAGCTGGAAGACAGGAGTTTCTCCTCCATGTCTGCACAATCCATCGACTGGTATATAAACCAGCCATTTTCAATGGGAGCCCAACAGCCCCCCTGAGGGCCCCAGCACACTTAATTAAAAGCCTTGTTTTATTTTCACCCCATGTAACTTTTTTTTAATGTAATCAGTAGGAGAGAAGTTTAGAAGAAACCAAAGCCTGTCTGCTTCACAGGGAAGGGGGCCCATAAGTTTTGAGCCGAGTCCTCATGGGTCAGAGCCAAAATAAAAAGGTTGAGAATGGCTCAGATATCAAATTTATTGTCAGAGAATGTGGATGACATCACATACAACTTCGAGATTCTTTTTCCTGAAGGCCAGGCAGGAACTTGTTAGTAATGTAAAAAAAACTGTGCACATGTAAACAATTAAAGAACTGTAAAGAAATTTGCAATACCGAGAGGAGAAAAAAAAAACAAAGTGCACAAGTGAGAGTCCCTAAACGAGTCTCTGATTGAGTTTGTTGTCGAGGAGTCTGATGGTGGAGGGGGAGGAGCTCTTCCTGAACCTGATGGTTGGTTCAAGTCTTGTGGTACCTAGATGGTAGTAGGTAGAGCAGAGCGTGTGCTGGGTATTGTGGACCCGTGATGATTGCTGCTGTGCTCTGAAGGCAGCATAATATTATCCATGAGGTCGCAAGAGATTGCAAATGTTTGAACCTGGAGCCTAGAACAAACTGATGGAGGAGCTCAGGGTGTCAGGCAGGATCCACGAGGGGAAGGGAACTATTAGTGATCTGAATTGACGCAGCATGTACACTGATGCTCCTTCATCAACTCCCTTTCTCAAGTTGATCTGATCACTTGGAGTATGGCAAAACTAAGTTCAAAGGTGATGAATCCAAACAAGCGCATCTTTTCGAACTTCAATTTTTCCATATTCCATTCTGCATTTTTACTTTTCCATTTAATTTTATAATATCTCTTCTCAGTCATCTCCTTTCCAAGATCAGAAGCCCAGCATTTCTCCAGCCTTCCTTCATAAATGTGTGAAGATGTGTCCTGGGGCTCTCCCACATCTCTCCGTAGGCTTTGTCCAACTTCCTGCCTGTCACCAAGTCGAACTGGATGCAGCCTGGCTGGAACTTTACATGGTTTGAGCACTGCCTGTGTCTGTTTTGCCCAATCCTATCACCTGTGTGTCCACGTACGTTAGGAAAGATCAAGCTGCCGTGGCCCTCCACCATATTCCATCCCGGCATGCATCCCACTTGTCAGGAGAATGGGGCAGGAGGAAATGATGGATGGAAAAGATGTGTCTATGTTTGGTTTGTACCGTGACCAGAAGTCGGTGTCTGTCAGGCATGTACTTCACCACCTGCTTTTGGCATATTCCACTTAATATCAGTTCCATCATTATACATAGTGGGAAGGAAATGGTCAATCAGACAGAGAAGGGTAATAACATTGGTCTAGATTTTCGAATTGCCTTTGGCAGGGTATCATATGAAGACCATATGGAGTGAGTGACGAGCAGTGAAATGGACAGCCACAGCAGACAGCAGTGAGAAAGGTGTAAGAGTTGACTCTTCAGTGAGAGCAGGAGCTGGGCTCCCACAAGGATGAGGAAGGACAGCCCAGTCATTTACAATCCATGTCAGTGATTCCAACTTTTGGAATCAAAAGCAAAAAAAAATTTCAGGTTGCACTAAATTGGGAGCATCCCTAAAGCAGCACCAACTTGCAACAACCTTGGAGAACAGAGGGGTGCGATTAGTAAGCGAATTTCAGTAACAAGCTACATTTTGATGAGAAATGTAAGTCACACGTTACAAAAGAAATGGGAGGAAAAGGTGAAAGGATGCATGGAAATGTTAATAGCAAACTGAACGCTAGTTCCATTTCTTGAGGGAAAGCATTGAAAAGTTGGCCACAAACTTGCTTGGAATCTGGGTTGGATCATTGTTGGTGCATAATGAAGTGTTTTATAGTGAAATCAATATAGAGGCAGTGTAAAGAATAAAGAAGATTAAAAAGATGATTTTAGAATGGGGAGGTTGGAACTACAAGTAAAAATCTTCAGTGAAATGGAAAATACCCAAGTCTCAGCAAGTTTGTCAAGCCAAACACAGGTTATATGTTTGATGCAACTGGAGGCAAGGAAGAAGGTTGCATGGTGTTTGAATCTGAATATCATCCACAGCATTGTTATACTCCAGCAAGATGTTCCTCTGACATTCACTGAATGTGTGACCTCTGCTTTGTTCACAGGACCAGGACCTGCACAATTTCTTCCACCACTGTCAGGTGAACCAATCGGCAAAGCAGGAGATCAGTAGTGACCTTGTGAAGTACTTGAAGGTAACAGATAGCCTTCCTATGTGGGGCTAACGTGCAAGGCAACAATGGTGGTTAGGGTGCACTTGGAGTATTATGTGCAGTTCTGGTTACCACTTAACAGGAAGGGTGCGATTGTACTGGGGATTAAGCAGGATCTTCCCTGGATTGGAGGACTTCAGATTGGATGGGATGGACTTGCTTTCCTTGGCACAAATGAAACTGAAGAGTGAACTGATAGAAGTGTATGACATTAAGAAACGTAAAGGTAGATGGTCAAAATATTTTTCCAATGGTAGGGGTATAAAAACAAGGGGGCATATCTTTAAGGTGAGAGGAAGGATTTTTAAAGGGGATCCAAGGGGTAGGTATTTTTATCCAGAGTGTGGTTGATACTTTGCAAATGCTGCCAGAGGAAATGGTGGAATCCGAAGTAATCATGACATATATGAAATATTTAGGCACAGACTTAACTAGTTGTTGTTTGGGTTCATGTGGGTCCCACAGGTTAAGCACCAGACCAGTGCAGGTACAAAACACATGTTTATTTCAGGGATGGAATTGAGACAACAGGGCTGATCTGTTAAGCAAACTTCTACACAAATAAACAATCTTCTTCTTTGGCTTGGCTTCGCGGACGAAGATTTATGGAGGGGGTAAAATGTCCACGTCAGCTGCAGGCTCGTTGGTGGCTGACAAGTCCGATGCGGGACAGGCAGACATGGTTGCAGCGGTTGCAGGGGACAATTGGTTGGTTGGGGTTGGGTGTTGGGTTTTTCCTCCTTTGCCTTTTGTCAGTGAGGTGGGCTCTGCAGTCTTCTTCAAAGGAGGTTGCTGTCCGCCAAACTGTGAGGCGCCAAGATGCACAGTTTGAGGCGATATCAGCCCACTGGCGGTGGTCAATGTGGCAGGCACCAAGAGATTTCTTTAGGCAGTCCTTGTACCTTTTCTTTGGTGCACCTCTGTCACGGTGGCCAGTGGAGAGCTCGCCATATAACACGATCTTGGGAAGGCGATGGTCCTCCATTCTGGAGACGTGACCCACCCAGCGCAGCTGGATCTTCAGCAGCGTGGACTCGATGCTGTTGACCTCTGCCATCTCGAGTAACAATAAACAATGTGCAGGGGGTAAATATACACTTTGGGATAATGAGAAACTGGGGAAATTACAAGAGCATACACATTCAACAATCACAACAAGGTAATATTACGTGCCCCCAACCCAGTGTGGAAGGTTATCACCTTCCATACCATGAGGAGTCCAAAGAGGCAGAACAAAGCGGCACATGCCCTTTATAGTTCTGGGGGCCAATCGTAAAGGTCAGTGTGGCCAATGGCTTGAAGCCAAGTGCAGGGGCTCAGGCAGGGGTGAACTGTGGTGATACACCTGGGCCAATTGGGTGAAGGTCAGGATGGGTGGGCTGCCTGAACTTCAGCACCTGGTGATTTAGGTGGGCCAATTGTAAGGGTCTCCTTAACAGCTTTGACCTTGACTGGCAGGTCGTTTGTCCTCTGAACAGCAGTGCAGCAGTGCCACTCGGTGGTGGATGCTGCCTCTCCATTACACTAATTGTGACTTAAAGAAGAGTTGGTCCAAATATGGGATTAGGACAGATGGTCGGAAAGGTCATCCTGGATGTGGTGGATCGACAGATTCATTTTGTCCAGCATAACCGTATGAAAGATCCCTGCCAGTTTGGGGTGGGATAGGAATATACTTGTATAGCATTGTAATGTGGTAGCAATTCTCAGCATCCCTCCTATGTGAGACTCCAGCTTCTTGTATACTAGCAGTGGCTCTCTGCCACACACAACTGCCTGAAGCTGAAATGCTTTTCTCGGCCCAGGAGGATTGCTTTCACTTTACATAGCTTTCTATTTTTGGAGTCTTCCACTCTCCGAGTGGAAGTGGACAAAGTATGCCAGAGAGGAAGATGACACAACCTGGATGGATGATGTGGTAGGTGTAGTGCTGTCTAATGGTCATGAGGTTTCACAGCTTTTGGCTGAGGTTAGTGCCAAGTCGAAGCAGAAGCAGATCACTGGCAGCTTTAAGGATGACTTGAAGATGTGTACGTGTTCAGGAAGAACCTCTGGAAAATGTTCAGATCTATTAAAAAGTGATCATATTTTAGTCAGTGCATTATATTTTATGAGGCCCTATTGCAGTGTAGGAGCAGGGATGACCAATGGAAATCTTCCAAGTGAAGTGGAGATTCCGGACGGAGGATGCCTGGGAGCTGTAGGAAGGCCTGCTGCAAAACCAACTCTGGTGCAGTAGGAGGCAGCAAGCTACACTCCCAGATAAGTTCAATGCCAGATTTGACCACTGCACTGTCCCACGTCCCCTGATGATCCTCCAACTGTGATGTGCTGGCTGCCTTCAAAAGAATGAATCCAAGGGAAGCGTCGGGTCCAGATGGAATACACTGCTGAGTACTGAAAATCTGTCCCGACCAACTGGCTGGCATATTCACGGATGTCTCGAACATCTCACTCTGGCAGGACGTGGTACCCACCTGTTTCAAATGGACTTCAGTTGTGCCAGTGCTCAAGAAGACTGTGGTAACCTACCTAAATGACTGTCGACCAGTGGCACTCCTATCCAATGATGAAGTGTTTCGAGAGACTGATGTTGAAGCATATCAGTCCTAGTATATGTGGTGACATGGATCCATTCCAATTTCCCTATGACAGCAGCAGATTTGTGGCAGATGCCATCTCACTGGCTTTGTACAAAGCCCTGGAACACCTGGACAGCAAAGATGCATATATCAGGATGCTTTTTATCGACTATAGTTTAGCATTTAACACCATCGTCCCCTCAAAACTGATCAGCAAATCCAAAATCTGGGTATCAACACCCCATTGTGTAATTGGATCCTGGATTTCCTCACCTCCAGACCACGATCAATGAGGATCGTTAAGAACATCTCCTCCACAATATCCATCAATACCAGAGCACCACAGGATAGCATTCTTAGTCTCCTGCTCTACTCACCTCTGTACGGTTCGGCAAGACAAAATTACCCTCTACAAATTTGCTGTCAATACCATGGTAGTGAGTTGTATAAAAAGAGGTGATAAGTCAGCAGACAGGAGGGAGATTGGAAACTTGCTCAATGATGTAAAAACAGCAAATTCGTATTCAATGTCTCCGAAACCAAGGAGCTGATTGTGGACTTTAGGAAGGGAAAAGCAGAGGTGTACAATCTAATGATCATTGAGGGATCAGACATGAGCAAATTTAAATTCCTGGAGTCACTATCTCGGAGAACCTTTCCTGGCCCCAGCACACTAACGTCATTGTGAAGAAAGCACTGCAGATCTTCAAATTCCTCAGGAGTTTACGGAGGTTCGATATGACATCAAAAGCCTTGGCAAACATCTGCAGATGAGCAGTGGAAAGTGTGCTGACCGGCTGCATCACAGTCTGGCATGGGGGCACCAATTCCTCAGAGGGGAAAGCCCTGAAAAAGGTAGTGGACACAGCCCAGGGCATCACAGGCAAAACTCTACGGAGAGCAGCAACAATCATCAAGGACCCTCACCACCCAGCACCCACTCTGTTCTCACTGCTACCATCAGGAAAGAGGTCTCGGTGCTCCAAGACTTGCACCACCAGGTTCAGGAACAGCTGCTACCCTTCCACCATCGGACTCCTCAACGACAAATTATTTAGTATTGAATATTTAATTTCTGTTTGTTTTCTGAGGCAGTTTGTTTGCGTTTCTCTTTTTGTTTCCATTTCTTGCATTTTAATACATCATTCCAAATTTAAGCCTTGAACTTTGGTGGGAGTGTGGAATGAGCTGCCAGCTAAAGTTGCTGAATGCGGCCTGAATTTTAACATTTAAGAAAAATTTAGACAGGTGCGTGAATGGGTGCAGGTCAGTGGGACTAATAGTGTTGCCCAGACGAGATATGTCTGTTACGTGTGTCGTAATGTTCTCGGAAACCCAGTGGACTTGGCTCATGGATATTTTCTTCAAACTCGAGCATCCCCTGGAAGTTTTGTAGCATGACCTGAACCCAGACTCCCTTCGACTGCTCTCTTACATCAGCCAGCGAGAGTTTATTACATCCTGACTGTGATCTTAAAATAATGTCTGCCCAAAGACATCACATGGTCCAACCAAATTTGGACTGGAAATTTTGATTTATCAAAGAGCTATTTTGAATGTACATGCCAATGAACTTCAGCCCAAGTTTGCTTTTGCGTGTCCCATCCAGTTCAAGTGAAAACAACAGCTTCTGGCTTCTACTGGCACAGTCTTAAGCTGTTTTGTCCTTGTATTTAATTGGCAGTGTTACAGACTGGATTCTCAAACAGTGATTAAGCTTCCACAAGATCACTCTGGTCATATTAAGTCCCACTTCAATCTTGTTATGTGCCCACAAACAACAGGTTCACCGCCTGCCAGTGTATTCAGCAGCTTCAGAATCAGTTCTCATTCGTCTGTGCCCAGTGAAAGAGCTTGATGCCAGTGTGGGGGCTTTTATAATTGGTAAATGGACTTTCTCAGGAAAAGAAAGAGCGGGGAGTTTGCAAGCAATCCCTTCTGGCACTTGACAGGGTAAATGTGGGGGTGATGTTTCCTCTCTGAGTGGGGTATCCAAGTAACAAGGGCCTCAGAATAAAGGGTCAACCATTCGAGGCTGAGATGCAAGGATAGGGTGTGTGATATGGGTCCTCAGTTTATTCGATATTGATATCTGTAGACTTGGATGTTGCAGGAAAGGGGGGGTTAATATAGGAATATGCAAGCCCCAAATGGTCTACTGCTTCAATTTTTTCTGTCCTTAAACTGAGTCGGTACTGCTACTTGTTAAATCTTGAATCTGCATCCAAACCAGATTAATCTGCTTCCGACCCACATTCCTTAATCTCTTCCCCTAATAAGACCCTGATTTAGCCTGGACCACGTTGTCAGTTCGCTCGACAACCAGAGTTCATGGTTGTGCTTGCAATAAGAGTTGTGCTTTGCTGCCCTCTAATGCCCAATACTTGCTGCTACTCCCATAACCGAACCAGGGTTGCAAGTAATGAAAGCATTGTGAGAGGAGCAAAGCGAGGGTTGAGAGTTGGATGCCAGCCCTCGTGTTCAGGCTGTACTGAAGGAAGCCCTATCCCTGTTGCTTGGGGAACAAAATGGAGATGTTAAAAAGTCTCTGCTCCATTGAGTCTATGCTGACAATCAAACACCTGCATGTATTAAACCCTTCTGCGCCCGATTCTCACTCATGGGGATAGAGCTTGGAATTGTACCATTAACCTTCCATCCTGCACTCCTTTGACATTAGAGTCACAGGGAAGAAACTTGGTCACAGGAAGAATGTGCAAACTCCACCCAGACTGTGCCAAGAGTCAGGATCGAACCCGGGTCTCTGAAGATGTGGGGCTGCGGCTTTATCAGCTGTGCTACTGTACTTCAGCAACTAGTGCATCTAGATGCTTCTCAAAGATTGTGTGAGCGTCTGCCTCCACTATCTACTGACTCCAAACACTGCTGTGCACTACCCCCCCCCCCCCCCCCACCCCTTTGTGTTGACCATCTGCATTCTTCTGGAAACTTCAAGATCAATGTCCTTCTCAAGTGTTGGATCCAGACCACCTGGAGCTTCCTCCTCTGTGTTCTGGTCCTCTCACATAATTCCATTAGGTCCACTAAATAGAACACTAGAGCACCGTTCAGGCCCTTAAGCCCTCTGTTGTGCTAAACCATTATATTCCTTAAAAAATACTAAACCCTCCCTACCCCGTAACCTTGTATTTTTCTTCCATCCATGTGCTTAAGTGTCACTTAAATGCTTCTAATTTTACAGCCTCCATCATCACCCTGGCAAGGCATTGCAAGCACCCACAACTCTATGTGTATATAAAAAAAACTTATCCCTGATGTCTCCCCTAAATATCCCTCCCCTAACTTTGTAGAGATTTCCCCTTGTGTTTGCTATTCCTGTCCTGGGAAAAAGGCTTTGGCTGTCCACCCCATCAATCCCTCTCATAATCTTGTAACCTCTATTAAGTCTCTTCTCATCCTTCTATGCTCCAAAGAGAAAAGTTAAACTTGCCTCAAGACTTTTTTTCCAATCCAGGGGCAACATCCTGGAAAATCACTTCTGCACCCTCTCCACAGCTTCCACATCCTTCCTATAATCAGGTGACCAGAACTGAACACAGTACTCTTAAGTATGGTTTCACTGGAGACCACCATGCACTGAGCCAAGTATTGGTGAGGGGATGCAAATTTTTCAGGAAGGGTTAGAAGATTGGTAGGGATTGGTTTTTCCAACTTTCATGTCTTGCACTTCTTTGAAATCCTGTTCTTCAAGTAATTTCCTGTTTATTTGTTCAAACTGATTTCTAAAATCAGGGGAAAACCTTGCTAAAATCCATCTCAATGTTTTTAGCCCCAGTCAATCTTTATCTGATCTTTATAAATCAAAGATTTTTTTTAATTTCCAGCATGATGTAAGCTGATTCCGGTCACTTAAATCCATGTTACCCAATTACACCCAAATTAACCTACAACCCCATACATTTTGGATCATGAGGAGAAACAGGAGCACCCTGGGAAATGGGGAGAACGTACAAACTCCTTATGGTCAGCACTGGTTTTTTTTAATTTAAATGTATAGTTATTCTGTAAGATAATCAAGGCCCATCTTTCTCTGCACCTTTTGTACCATCAATCGAATGCATTCTCTTACTCCAGTTATCTCCCCGAGGGTGAAGGACTGTTACATGGACTGAGCCCCTCTGTGTCCAGTGGAGACTGGGCCCTGGACTGTGGTCCATCTCCACAGAGCCTTTTGCAGTGATGCGCCAACAGCTAACTTGCTGAATTTTAATCCATAACTCCATGTGGAGCAGGGAAACAGGCCATTCAGCCCACCATATACATTCCATCCATATTCATCCCATCTTCCAGCACTTGACCTGTAGCCTAATCAGAACAATTCAAGTGCTCACCCAGACAAGAACTGGGTAGTATTTATTGAAGTACTGTGATGAAAGTTAATCTGATCAGTTGCAACACAAATTGCAAGCAGAAATTCTTGACGATGCATGCTTTAACAAAAGCGACCTTAATCTGTTTTCTTCCAGTGTTTGCATGCCACAGAGACTTGTGTCATGGTTAACTTCCTACCAACGATCTTAAACCAGCTGCTCCAAATCCTCACCACAACGACCCAGCGGGAAGTGGCGGAGAACTCTGTCAGGTGCCTGATCTATTTCATATCATTATTTACCCTCCACCTCTCCTGCCATTCCTAACCCCCAACCCTTGTCAGTATCATCCTGTAACCATCTGTAGACAGCCACTGCTATCGGCTGCTCTGTACCTGATGCAATCTCATTGCCACTACCTTGCTCGCAACAGCGCACTGCACGTGCGTGAGCACCATGAGGGCGCATTAGTTGAATCGAAAACCAGCAGGGAGCAGACGCCACACTGAGGGCTCTCCCCCCCACCCCCCCACCTTCCACCCCCTCTCCCCCCATTCCACCCCCTCTCCCCCCATTCCACCCCCTCTCCCCTTATAATGTTTGGTTGTGTTCAGTAAAGTCTTTTATTTGGTTGACCTCACCCACCAACTCGACTCATTAAGTACTCAATAACAAACATGGTGTCTGAAGTGGATCAAGAGCGCCCCAAGCCTGAAGTCTTTCATTTGCAAATCAACCACTGTGAGTAACCACAACCACGTTTAGCACGGTCACCATAATGCAGCACATTGTGACAAGCCTGCCCGAACCAGGGCATATGCTCTGTTAAATTTGGTGGTCCTGGAAACCATTGAAACGGAGAGGTCGTTGGTGTATGCAGGCAAAGTGCATAACAGGAGCCTCATTTCCAGCCCAGCTGAGTGAAGGGAGGACCACAAATGTTTAAAGCGTGAATTCAGAGAAATGTGCAACCCTCAGACAAATGTTACAATGGAGAGGCACAAATTTAACATGAGAGACTAGTGAAACGATACACTCATATGTCAGTGATTTTAAAAATCAGGGCAAACACCTGCAATTTCAGCATACTTTGTGACAAATGGTCTGTGACATTTGCGACGATAATATGCAGAAGACGCTCCTGAGAGACAGCAAGTTGACACTAGCAAAGGCCATCACAATGTGCTTTGGCATACAAAACTTATCGATACAGGTGGGACCAGCGAGCAGGCAGTGGTTGGAGGTTAGGAGAAAGAGCCAACCAGGCCACCCCACACCCAGGACAGGATGCAGCAATTGCAGAGGAGACCACATGCCGAGAAGGGAGATGTGCCCAGTTTTCGGCCAGCAGTGTAGGAACTGCAGCAAATGAAACCATTTCAGTAGGCACTGCAGATCCAGGCAGCGGACCACTGCGTGGACCAGACCCGGTAGGACTATCGACCATTTGGAATAGGAGCAGAGAGAGAAAGAGCCACCCCTACAATGAGTACTACATCAATGGGCTCACCACGAGGACTGAAGGCAACAAGGCAGAAACCCAGATCAGAGGAAACAACAAGTCCTTTGTGTCAACGGCCAGATAGCCGAGATGAAAGTAGACACTGGTGATAAATGCAATGTCATGTCACTGGGGACATTCAACTGGCTGAGAAAGAAGGAACAATTCAAACCATGCATCAAGGCTATGAGTCTAGTGGCCTATGGAGGCGGCAGAATCCAGACCAGCGGCACAGTGCATGTGCAAGGATAGCTCCGTGTGCTCACCTTCTTTGTGGTCTGCAAGGATGTCATGCCTGTGCTTGGCCTCAGTGCGTGCATGGACATGGGGCTTGTCTCATTCACCACGGAGGTCCATCACATAAGCCCCTCCGAGGACGATTTCTCACAGATCTTTTGAGTATGGTGAACTTTTCAAAGATGAGCTGGGGAGGCTGTACATATGGCTCAACCCAGAGGTAAGACCCGTAGTCCAGCTGTCGCACCACATTCCAGTAGCAATGAAGGATAAAGTCAAGGTCGAGCTGGACGGAATGCAGGGCTTGGGCGTCATCACTCCAGTCTGAATGGTGGCTGCTAAGAAAAAAGGACGGACAGGAGATCCTAATTTGTATAAATCTACAAGACCTTAATGTGGCCCTGAAAAGACCACATTATCCCGTGCACACCATAGAGGAGGTTGCCGCACAGATGGCAAGTGCAATGGTTAATGTCGAAGCAGACTAGTGGCAAGGAATCTTCTGGGGGCCCAACCAAAGGACCTGCAGTGGGTCAAGGCCCAGCTGCCAAACAGAAGGCTGGCGCAAAAAAAAAGTTACGACAAAATCAGCCGGCCTCTCGTCCCATTGACCGAAAGGCAAGTCGTAAGGATGCAGACTTAACAAGGTTACGATCACCCAGATATAGTAGAAATGAGCTGCCAGGAGCCCAGCTCATACCTGGTTCATTTTTTTGGGGGGGGGGGGGGGGGTAAGATAAATATACAGAAGGAACAGATGACACATCTTCCCAGTAAGCCATCCCCATCTCAAACCAACCCAGACAAATCGGTATTGAGTTGGACTGTGAGCCCGGGATCGATATGAGCCCCATGGTAACCACAGGAGAAGATATGGATGATGCCCTTGAGACGCTGCGCAGCAGAGATAATCAAGACAGGGTGCCCCAAGCCTCTACATCAGCACAGGGCTATTACAAAACATGCACTGGGCGTGTCTGTAAGCTGAACCCAAAATACCGGGACTGAACTGGGTTGAATATATATATTGTTGTACTAGTGTTAGTTTTACATGTTCACTGTATCATGTGGTGGGTAGCTCAAGAAAGGGGATGTAGACGGCCACTGCCATTGGCGGCTCTGCACCTGATGCAATGGCATTGCAGCCACCATACTCACAGCAGCGCACTGCGCATGCACAAGCATCACGAGGGCATGTTAGTTGAATCAAGGACTAGTAAGGAGCAGATGCCAGACTGTGTGTTCTCTCTCTCTACCCTGTTTATCATATTTGGTTGTGTTCAGTAAAGTCTTTTATTTGGTTTAGGTCACCCACTGACTCGACTCGTTATTAAGCGCGCAATAACGAATACTATCCAAAAACAAGTTAAAATGGTGTCGTGCATATTTGCATCTCTGAGTTTGTGTGTATGTCTGTGAGTAAGTCTGCACGTGTGTGTCAGAGAGTTGTAATGTTGGAAGTTGACATCATTCACAACTGGTAACTGCTCTGACTGCAGGGATTAAATCTTGATAATTTATCAATGCATGTTCTAATTTTATTGATCTGCTTTGAATATTTTAATTTTTGTGGCTCTTTTTCAGAGTAATGATACATATTGTGTCAACATGTCACGAAGAGAGTTTGGACCACTACTTACAATCGTATGTAAAGGTACTTTTCCATTTAAGAATGTCTCGTCGGATTGAAATGGAACCTAATCATCAATGTTTAAGCTTCACATCAGCATAGACATTAGGCTTCCCCTTGGCAATGTAATCAGTTTGATAAAAACTGGGGCAGGATGAAGTTCAGGTAGAGAAGCACTGTGGCGCAGCTCCAAGAGACATTGACTCTCAGCACCAGAGACCCGGGTTTGATGCTCCCTTTGTTGGGTTTTCACATCCTCCCTGTTACTGTGTGGGGTTTCCCACTGAATACAATGGTTTTCTCCCAGAGATGTGCAAGTCGGTAGGTCAGTCGATCACGCTAAACTGACTCTGCCCTTGAATGGTAGATTCTGGCTAAGTTATCGGGATGGAAGGATTAACGAAGATGCAGGCTCAGTGGGACCGAGGGCTTGTTTTTTTTTGTGCTGTTTTCATTGGAGACATGAACCAGTTGATTGGTGTTTCATCAGATTGTTGATAGAATTTCAAGGGTTATTTGGGCAGGCTGCTAAACCTGCTATTCTCTTGAGTTTCAAACATGGTGGCATGATCAGTTAGTTGAAAAGATCCTTTCGAAAAAAAGTGTCTTCTCTGAGAGGGAATCGAGGGCAAAGGAACCCTAACAGCAGGAGCTTACTCAGTGATAGAGCGAGTTGGGGAGGAATTTCTCCTGCAGGGATTCCTGCAACACTCTGCCCTCCAAGGATAAAAGCTGAAATAACCTAACGTGCTGGAGAAACTCGGCAGGTCACACAGCATCCATAGGAAGCAAAGGAGAACCAAACGTTTTGGACTTGGGCTCTTGGTCAGGTACACCAAGGGCCCAGGCTCAAAACATTGGTCACCCTCCACTTCCGATGGATGCTGCATGACCTGCTGAGATTCTGCAACACGTTTTTGTGTTACACTTGACCCCAGATTCTGCAGATTTTTTAACTTGGGTAAAGGTTGTTGGATTTTTCAAAATGGAGATTATTGGATTTTAATAGGACAATGGTAGCTGAGGTGGAAGAGAAGCATGATCTAACTGAATGGCCACTTCTGGAGGGGCAGAATGGCCACTTCCTGCTTCAACATGAGTGAAAATAGATCTGAGAAGAAACATACAAGGCTCTCCCTTTGCAGTTTCTGCCAACTCTTGATGTTTAGTGTGATTTCCATGGATTCAGTCCAGTGTGACACAATGAGTTGATGCATGGTTTCACTGGCGCAGTCCTGCCCAGGGTACTAAGGTGAGGATTATAACTGCTGTCTCTCCTTCCCTGTGTTGCGCTCTATGGAGTTAACAGTTTGGTTCAGCCCAGAGCCTCTTTTTATTATTTACATGCAGCAAGGTAACAGGTCATTTCAGCCCACGAATCCATGCTGCCCAATTTACATGACCTACACCGTGTCTATGTTTTGAATGGTGTGAGGAAACCTGAGCCCCCGGGGAAACCCCATGCAGAGACAGGGAGAATATACAAACTCCTTACAGACAGCGTGGGATTCAAATCCCCGGTCCCGATGACTGGTGCTGTAAAGGCATTGCGCTAACTGCTATGCCAACCATCCTGCCCAGTTGAGATTGGGAGATGGTGATGACGGTGACAATTAAACGTGTACTTTCTGGTCTTCAGGAGGAAGTACCATGCAGTGGTCAGCTTGTACTCTTGGTGGCATTTCCAATCCATCTGAATTCGGAATAAGTAACCAAGCTCAAACAATTTAATTTCATGGGGGCATGTGCATCTGGGCAGCATTGTTCACAATTGGGCAGATTGCTCTCTGGCTCTGATGGACATTTGTACCATAAGCACTATTGCTCATTGACCATGAAATAGGCCCTGTCCACCTGGTTCTGCAAAGGTGCAGTTCTGCTCCAGGATACTCTGGTTGGCAGCCGATAATGTCATGCTCGATTCTCCGGAGCTGGGCTGTAGCTCAGTCCTGCTGATTGGGAGCAACCTTTTCCCCAAATGAAATGATGATGTGAAAGTTCTCTCTCGTCAATGGCTTGTTAAACGTCCATGCAAGGTGCACAGCAATACACGACAGCATCAGCTCTGTGCTGTGTACAGATGACTTGCCCCTTAACCACAGACTTCATCAGCATTGTGAACCTTCTTTCTGCATCTAACCTGACTAGTCCTGTCAGAGACATGCATGTCTCAATGAGATCCCCTCTCCTTTTAAATGTCAACGAGAATTACCCTAGGTTATCCAGTCTTTCTGCATAGATCAGTCCTTTCTTCCCAGGGCCCAGTCTGATGAACTTTCACTGCAGCACCCCCCCCCCCCACCCCCACTCAGTAGCAAGATTGTTGTTCTTTCTCAGATTAGAAGACCAAAACCCCACTCACTGCTCAAGATGTGGTCTCAGCAAGGCCCTGTACAACTGCAGAAAGGCCTCTCTGCTTCCATATTCTAAACACAATCTCCATATCTGTATCCACTTAAAGATTTCCTCAGCTCATTTTGACATCTAGTCTGATGCCATCTGCAATTTTAGAGATATTAAATACAATTTATTTGTGTATATCGGTGATTGTGATTCTCAAACTTTTTCTTTCTATTCACATACCACTTTAAGTAATCCCTATGCCATCGGTGCTCTGTGATTATTAGTAAGGGATTGCTTAAGGTGGGATGTGAATGGGAAGGGAAGGTTGAGAATCACTGCTCTAGAGCCAATTGTTACTGAAATATTTTGCTTGAGAAAAATTGTCATTGGCCCATTTCCTTTGGAGTTATGAAACTGTGCACATAACGAGTCGATGAGGTACAATAAAAACAGTAGTTTTCAAACATTTCCTTTCCACCCACATTCCCACCTTAAGCAATCCCTTACTAATCACAGAGCATCAATGACATAGGGATCTATCTGATCAAAATGTATATATTATGCAACCTGTTACCATTGTGAATAAAATTAAAAACATTTGGTGACTAACAAATGGTGAACCTTTCTCTGACTTGTTAATTTCTTCAGTATGTTTTCAGAACTGGCATGACCGTAGGAAACAAGACAACACATGAAGAATTGGCAAAATCCATCAACGTGATCCTGAAACAATCTATAGATTTTCTCACAATCAACAAGCTACTCAAAGTCAGTTTACCTCTCTGTTCATGTTCTCACCCTGAAGCAATGATGGTAGAATGAAATTACCAAATAACAATTTTCTCCGAACTTCATTTATCTTTTTGTAATGTTATGAGTGATGAGCAAGGTTACAAAGACAAAATATAAAGAGGCTGGCCTATTAAGATGTGTAGAAATGCCCTCTTTCAGTACAGGTACTCCCTGACTTATGACCTATGTGTCTTGCGTCCACCTGCACATACAACTGAAAATTCCCCCCCACCTCCGATGGTAATCAGCTGCATCCCATCTCCCTCTTCTGCATAGGATTGCCACCCACTTGCAGCTGCGGACGTGTATCAGAAGCTTGGCGCCCGAGCACGGTCTGTTCAATTTCCACTGCATGCTGAGAGAGGGCAGGTGCTTATACCTGATTCAGAGGGGGTGAAATAAATTTTAAAAATTAAAGAAAAAATATGAAAATTTTGCGCTATGTGGAAGTGGGGCCTATCTCGAAAAATAACGCCTCTTGTGAGAGCTGGCTTTGGTGACCACCATGTTTTATTTGACAAACTATAACAGGGATTCAGGGTAATTCCAACAAATGTCAATTCTGAGATACAATCAGAAGGATCATGGACTTATGTTGAGGAGCACCTGTATTAAAAGCCTGAACTTCCCTAAAGGAGGTGGAGGCCTGAGGATTGGATATAATTAAGGTGGAGGTAGATAAATATTTGAAAGGTCAAGAACTTGAGGGTGATGGGGAATGAACACAGAAAATGCAATGAGGCCTGCATCGATGAACCACAATCAGATAGTGGGTCTTGTAACCATTGAATCTGGGTGGGTGAAACATTATCTTTCCACTTTAAGACAATGACACATTCTTGGTATAAAATCCCCTTCCCAGCCTGTGAGTCATTTCTAAAATGTAATCAATCCTGCATGGTAGGAAATGTGACTGCTAATTCATTGTTGATCTTGGTCCGAGAACCAGCAATGTAGTGCAACGAGATAACCAAGTAATATTGGTGTGGGGTTTACATGTGTTTTCATGACCCTTTCCTAGCTTTTCTTGACACTATCTTCCTTGGTAAATTTCATGTCCAGGTCCAGCTAAGAGACCAAATAAGGCTTTGTGTTTGATGCCTCGTCACAAATCTGTCCCACTTTTGTGCTAGCCTGGATCGCATGTTCATGTTCCAGGGATGGGGGGTGGTTTGTTGAACTCATTGACACTGAGCCTACTGTTCTATCACTGAATTAGAACAGGTGAGAGTTAGCAAGGTGAGACATCAATCTCCTCTCATAGTCACAGGGTTATCCATTATGGAAACAAGCCATTTAGCCCAAGTTGTCCCTGCTCGCCACATTGTCCACCTTCTTTCATCTGCCGTGTTTGGCCCATATCCCTTTAAACCTTTCTTATGCATATACCTGTTCAAATGACCTTTAATTATTGTTAATTCACTCGTCTACCACTCTCTCTGGCAGTATATTCCACACACCCATCACCCTCTACCTGAACAACTTGCCCCTCTAGTCCCTTTTAAATCTATCCCCTCCAGATGTAGATTGAGCGGAGAAAGACTGATGACCAATGGGCTTCACTTTGGATTGTGTCAATCTTTCTGAATGAGGATTTACTAACATAGTTGCTTCAATTATTTTTCCTGCATTGAACTTAGGACATTACAGCACAGTACAGGCCCTTCAGCCTACCAAGTTGTGCCGACCTATATTGCTTTGTTGAGCACCTCAGCTCTATCTGTCACAATAGCGTGGATCTCCAGTGGCCACCCATTTCAATTCTGCATTCCATTCCCTTGCCGACATGGTCTCGTACTGGCAGACTGAGGCCACCCATAAATTGGAGGAACAACACCTCACCTTCTGACTGGGCGGCCTCCAACCATATGGCATTTATATCAACTTCTCCGGCTTTCGTCCAACCCCCACCCCCTGCTTCTCCCCATCGTCTCTCCATTCCCTCTCTCCTTTTGCACAGACATGATAAATTCTTCTTAATCCAATTAACACTTTTTGTTCATCTGGATCCCTCCCCCATTGTTTGAATTCCGAGACTTTCCAATATATCCTGCTTTTTATATCCTGCTTCTGCCTCTGGAATTTCCAGGACTTACAGCAGGATCCTACTAACAGACACATCTTCCCCTCTCCTCCCAACACTGCCTTCCATTGGGACTGCTCTCTCCGTGACTCCCTCGTGCACTCATCTCTCCCCACCAATTGGCCCCTTATGGCTGCAGGTGGTGCCACACTTGCGCCCACACCTCCTCCCTCACCACAGGCCTTTCAAGTGAAGCAATATTTCACTTGTGTATCTGTAGGATTGATTTACTACATCCTTTGTGGCCTTAGACTGGGAGATCGCTTCACTGAGCATCTTTGCTTTGTCCGCAACAGTGACAGGAACATCCAACCGTTTTAGTTCTGCATCCCACTCCTGTACTCACATGTCTGTCTAAGGCCTCATGTACTATCCCACCAAGACCACTTGCAAATTGGAAGACAACACCTGATTTTCCATCTGGGCACTCTCCAGTCGGATGGCATTGACATCTACTTCTATGGTTTCTGCTAACCTGCTCTCCTCTCCCCTTTCCCTTCCCTGCCCCCTGTCAGCTCTCCACCTTCTTCCATCTCTATTCACCTAGCCATACCTCCTCCCCTTGCTCGCTGCTGTGCCCTTCCTCCCTTCTCCACTCATTACTTCCTATTGCCTTTGTGACCCCAACCCTTACTCTTTTATTTGGATGTCTGTGGACATTTTTCCATACTTTGATGAAGGGCTCAAGCTCAAAATGTTGGTTATGTATTTTTATCTTTGCTACATAAAGGACACAGTTCAACCTGTTGAGTTTCTCCAGCTTTGTGTTTTTACTTCAACGACAGTGTCTGCAGATTTTTATGTATTACTTCTCTTAAATGTCCCTATTATTCCAGCCTCCACTGCTACAATTCTCTGTTACAACACCCACAATTCTCTGAGCAAAGCAACACTCCTCAATTTTGTTCCCTGTACTTTATGTGGATGTCCTCTGTTGTTTGCTACTCCTGCTTTGGGGAAAATGTGCTGGGTCTCTACCTTATCTATGCCTTTTTCATCTTGTAGAGCTCTATTAGGTCACCTCTCATCCTCCTTCGTTCCAAAGAGAAGGGCCTTATCTCTGCTGTCCTTGTCTCATAAGAGATATTTTTCACTCCAGTCATTGTTAAATCTCCTCTGCACTCTCTCCATAGCTTCCACACCCATCCAGGAATGAGGTGAGCAGATATGAACACAATGTTCAAGATTCAATTTATTGTCATATTACATGAAATTTCTTTTTGCCTGCTGCAAGGCAGACATTCGCCACTGGCAGGGATTGCCTAAGCGCCTCTTACGGTCAGAGAGAGAGAAAAGCAAAAGAGAGATTCCCCCCCCAAGAGTAACCGAGTGTCCGAAGATTCACCTCCAGCGCTTCCACTTCCCCTGCACCAACACAGAGTCCAGTCCAAACCATTGGCAAGCTGAGCTCCAGATCCAACCATCCAGCGCCCTTGGCACCTCCTCGCATCTCGGTTCCGAAACCCGCTACCCCTCCAGCAAGTTCGAGCCATTCTCCAGCGGTCCACAGCCCATGCAGGTCTCCCAACAGCAGCCTACAGCTTCCACGGGTTCCCACCTCGAGTCAAGTTACAATGCAACATTACCACATGACTCCTGAACTCCATCCCCTGACTAATGAGAGATGTGTAAATTTGAACCCCAAGGTCCCTCTTTTCTTCCACACTGTTAAGTATCTGACCATTAACTCTGTGCTCATCTTTCAGGATTGACATTCCAAAATGCATCACTTCACACTTATTCGGAATGAACTCCACCTGCCACTTTTCTGCCCAAATCTACACCCTGTCCATATCCTGTTGTAACCTACATTATCCACCACACCTCCAAGTTTGTATCATCCACAGACTTACTGACCCATCCTTCTACTTTTCTGTCCAAGAATAAAAGAACTTGCACTTTTTCTCCCCCATTTTTGGACTTTTGAAGCAAAAATAAATCTGTCAATAAGGAGGGAAGAAGAATCATCAGGAAGTGAGGTTGAAATTTCCTGGTGGCATGTTCACCTGAAAGTAACACCTTGCATAACTCTCCGGAATATTTTCATTAGTTGCCCATTTATTTTAGAGTCCAGGCAATTTCCCAAGAGTAGCTGACTTCTTTTGACATTTCTTCATTTAAAAAGTTGGGGTGGTAGTGTTGTCACCCAACTGAATGTTTTTATCCAATGGCTGAAGACAATTTCTTTGAGATGTATTTACTTTAAGAATGCAGGATTCAGATTTTGCCATTCAAAGGACTCTCAACCCAAGGAAAGGAAGTAAAACACAAAAGTCTGCATGATTGAAATAAGAACACAATGCTGGAGAAACACAGCAGGTCAAACGGTGTCTATTATGTAGGAAAGATGAAGATAGGAAATCAACATTTTAGGCTTGAACCCTTCATCAGAGTACGATGAAATTCCAAAGCTATCCACAAATTTGCCATTTATGTCACGAATCACAAACGACAACGAAGGGAGATCATCTCGTTGAGTAGCATCACACCAACATCCTTGCATTCAATGTTAGCAAAACTAACATTGTAAACTTCAGGAGGAAGATGAGGGAACATGACCCAGTCCTCCTTGAGGGATCAATAATGGAGAGGGTCAAGAACTTCAAATTCCTTGGTGTCACCATCTCCGAGGATTTGTCCTGGGGCCTCCATGTCGATGCAATCATGATACTTTGTGAGGTGTATGAGGAGATTCAGTATGTCACTGAAGATCTCAAAGGATGCATCACTATCCGGTACAGAGGTGCCAACGTTCAGGACAAGAAAAATCTCCAGAGGGTTGTTAACTTGGCCTGCGACGTCATGGGGACCAGACTTCACTCCATCGAGGACATCCATAAGGGATGGTGTCTTATTCTATTCTCAAGGATCCCCACCACCCTCTTCACTCTGCTACCATTGGGCAGAAAGTACAGGACCCTGAAGATGAGGACTGAGCAGCACGGACAGCTTCTTCCCCTCACCCATCAGATTCCTGAATAATCAATGAACAAAAGGCACTGCCTCACTTTGACTTTTTGTGCACTATTTTGATTTATTTTTGTATTAATGTTTGCCCTGTGATCCTGCTCAAAACAACGCATTTCGTGACGTGTTCATTACAATAAATTCTGATTCTGATTCTTTGCTATGTAAAGTAGACTATTTATTCCGAGTTTCTCCAACATGATGTTTTCACTAATCTCTACCCAACCACATTCCAATTCTTGATTCCATTGGGACAAACGTCATCCACAACAACAAACTTGACTTGACCCATTACTGCACAAAAATATAAAAAGCAGCTTGCGGTTAGACAGTCAGCTCCTCTCCCTGTTCTGCCTTTCAGCGAGGTTAGGACTAAACTGAATGTAAACACATGGGGGATAAGTGGAGAACAGATTCAATATTGAGCCTGCCCAGACCCAGAGGATACACGACGGCTTCTATTGCTGACCCAGAGCCATTCACAAAAATATGGGTGTAGATAAATACAGAATCTGGATACGTGTAAAGAAAGAGTCAGCAAGTTGTCTGGACTTGGAAAGGGTCACAGAAGTATATTTCTCTGTACCCTGCACTTTTGTACTGTGCTTTGTGCGAGGGGTCCACTGATCTGCTCCCAAAACAACCTGTATCATGGCATCTTGTGTCAAACTTGACCTGAAATCGGATCTATAATGAGAGAGGATACCCTTTTGAGCAATTCTTCTGTCATCTTGCAGCATTCGTGGTTTTTCTTCGACCTGTTAATAAAGTCAATGGCCCTGTACTTGATTGAAAAGAACAGGATGAAGGTAAGATGTATCTCTTCATTAGTCGATAATAAAGGAATCTTCTATGTGGTTGATCACAGAACTAGAGAGAGGTTATGAGAGGCCGTAGATGTTGTATATTCTGATTTTCAGTAGGCCTTCGACAAGGTGCCACAAAAGAGGCTGCTTAATAAGATGAGAGCCCATGGAATTACAGGAAAGATATTAGATTGGGTGGAGCATTGGCTGAGAGGCAGAAGGCAAAGGGTGGGAATAAAGGGATCCTTTTCTGGTTGGTTGTTGGTTACTAGTGGACCACAGGGATTGGTGTTGGGGCTGCTTCCTTTTACAATGTATATTGATGATTTAGATTATGGTTGGAATGGTTTTGTGGCCAAGTTTACAGATGACATCATGATAGGTGGTGGAGTAGGAAGTGTTGAAGAAACCAAAAGGTTGCAGAGAGACTTGGACAGTTTGGGTGAGTGGGCAAAGAAATAGCAGATGAGATACATTGATAAATGTACAGTTGTACACTTTGGAAGAGGAAATGAATGGGCAGATTATTATTTGGATGGGGAGAAAATTCAAAATTTGGAAGTGCAAAGGGACTTGGGGGGGTCCTCGTGCAGGATAACCTAAAGGTTAACCACCAGGTTGGATTGGCAGTAAAGAAAGCAAATGTTATATTGGAATTCGTTTCAAGGGGAATAGTGTATAAGAGTAAAGAGATGTTGATAAGGCTTTATGGGGCACTGGTGAGACCTAATTTGGAGTACTGTGTGCAATTTTTGGGCCACTTATGTTAGGAGGGATGTACTGATGTTGGAGGGAGTTCAGAGATTTACGAGGATGATTCCTGGAATGCAAGGGCTAACGTATGAGGAGTGTTTATCGGCTCTTGGACTGTATTCATTGGAGTATAGAAGAATGAGAGGGCATCTCATAGAAACATTTCGAATGCTGAAAGGATTGGACAAAGTTGATGTGAGTAAGATGTTTCCCTTGGTGGTTGAGTCCAGGACAAGAGGGCACAGTCTTTGAAATTAGAGGGGACCACCCATTTAAAAAGAGATGAGGAGAAATTTCTTTAGCCAGAGGGTCTTTGATTTGCGGAATTTGTACAAGCATGCAGCTGTAGAGGCCGAATCATTGGGGGAGTTTAAGGAGGAGATGGATTGGTATCTAATTAGTCAGGATATTAAGGGATATGGGAGGAAAAGGCTAGAAATTGAAACTAGTTGTGTGAATGGTTTAGCTCATATTGGAGTTGTGGAGCAGATTCGATGGGCCAAATGTCTATTCCTTTATCTTGTGAGCGACTTTGGTCTCTCCGAGTCTGTCCATCCAACTATGAGATTAGCAACGCTCCTCACTTCCGTTAGATCTGAATTATTGCTGTCTTTTTTTTAAGCTTCCTAGAACCCAGAGATTCCCAGAATGCTATCAGCACACTGTTCAATCACTGCTTCTTGCCATTATTCCTCACATTAGTTTGAGGTATGGGGAAATTCCACAAGAATCCAGGAATGTAAACATCAGCTGGGCTCATTTTATGAAGGTTAGTAGATGAGAAAATCAGTGCATGCTGGAGTTGTGTGTGATTTTTTTTTAAATCATCTTGTTTGAGCTCTGCCGTGAATTTCTTCAAGAATACCCTGCAGGACACAGGCTTGCACTCTTCATACATGGTATGGAACTACATAACAATTGGTGCCCCTCTTGAATGTGGGTCAAAATACTTGAACTCCTTCCTCAAGGACTGCAATGGTTGAAGAAGACAACTCACGGCATCTTCTTGAGGGCAAAAAAAAAACACGGATGGATGATTACTTGTTGGCACAGCCTATGAAACTCTCTTCCATTCAATGACTAGTTTAAAGAAAATATTGTGGATGGGTGAGGCCATTCAGCTCTTCTCAACTGATAGCCCCAGTCTGCTCTGCATCTCCCTATGTATTGTTCCAACAAACTGCTTGCTTAAGTAAAAACACAAAGCTGGAGAAACTCAGCAGGTCAAACCTGAAACGGCGGTTTTGTATCCTTATCTTTGCTCTATAAAGGACACTATTTGACCAGCTGAGTTTCTCCAGCATTGTTTTTACTTCAACCATGGTGTCTGCAGACTTTTGTATTCTACTGCTGACTGAAATAACCCCAGTTTTGTCTACCTCACAAGAATTTAATTCTGTGTCCCCAAACTTCCCGATATCACTCTCCAAGCTAATGCCTGCTCATTTGAAAGGAAGATTCACATGATGGAACAGACAGGTTAGCGTAGCGGTTAGGGCATTGCTGTTTCAACATCAGTGAATGAGACCGGAGATCAAATCCAAAGCTGTGTGGAAGGAGTTTAAATGTTCTCCCTGTGTTTGTGTGGGTTTCCTCCCATAGTTTGAGGCGTACAGGGGCTTTGTAGGTTAATTGGATGTAATAGAACAGGAAGAGCTCGTGGGCCGAAATAGCCTATTGCCATGCTGTTTGTCTAAATTTAAATTTAAGATGACCGGGTCCATGAGAATGCTAAGACATTCAGACAAACCCACCTCATTGCCTTGTCTGGTCTCTTAAACCTTTGATGAAAATGAAGGTAACTATTTTTCATTCAATTCTTTTCCTGATTATAGTGATTGAGAAGCAAAACAAAAAGGTTGCTTAGCTGCACTTGGAGATTGGAAATCATGTGATTAAAACTTCCTGGCGTCCTCCAATCTGAATTGGCAACCTTGGGTCGGGGAGCAATGAGTTGCCCAGAGTTGGGCAAATTTTGGAACATCTGGCCAGTTGTCCACTAAAACTCCACCATTAACTCAGTGCCTGAGTTTAGCAAGTGCCCATTTGCCCAAGCAATGGTTTTTGGAAGTTTTGGGGTGCTTGGAGAAAGCCTTGGAAGGCCTGGTTCATGTGTTGCCATGACACAGCTGTCAGAGAATAATGCAATATACAAAAGTGCTGGAGAAACTCAGCAGGTTGCGTGTGAAGGGTCACCAATGTTTTAGGCATGGGCCCTTCATCAAGGTATGAGCAAAATGTGGGCAAGTGTCTAAATTACAAGGTAGGGGGAAGAGAGGAGGAAATAAGGGGCAAGGGGAGGAGCCCAAGCCAAAAGGTAAGAGGTCATAACTGGATATGGGTGGGAGGGTATAATAAAATAAACCCCAGAGAAAAAATAAAGGAGGGATGGCTCTCTGAATAGAGAAGGAGGGGATGGGGAGCTGAAGGAACGGAGACAGAGGGATGGGGAAAGGGAGGGTCCTAACAGAAACTGTTGACGTTCCTGCCATCTGGTTGGAAGATGTCTAGATGGAATATTAGGTGTTGTTCTCCCAATTTGTGAGTGGCCTCACTTTGACAGTGCATGAGGCTATTCCCACACTGACATGAAACTGTCTGCTGCAATAATGGGAACTTCCCAGTTGCCAACCATTTTAATTCCACACCCCATTCCCACAGCAACATGTCAATGGATGTTAGCGAATCATGGTGTTTCAGGATCTGGGCGTGGTTGACAGCTCTAGCGTTTATTCCCCATCCCAAAATGCCCCTTGTGAAGATGAGGTGAGCTGCCGCTCTTTCTTAAAGGTGTTCCCACAGGGCTGAGGGGCAGGATTTGGACCGAGCAAGGGCGAGGAGCTGGTGCCATGTTTCCAACTTGCTATGGGTGGGCCAGGCAGAGGGAAACTTGCTGCCTTTGTCCTCAGCGGCAGAGGCCGCAGTAGCTGACAGATGAACAGTGATGTGTAGTTGCTGCGTGTTTTGTAGACAAATCACATTACAAGTGGCTGGGTGCCATTGGTGGAGGGAGTTGATGATGCTTCAGGTGCTGGATGAGGTGTCTGTCAAGCAGGCAACCTTGTCTAGGATGTCTTGAGCCTTACGACTTCAAGTGTTGCTCTTTTAACAGCGAAGTTTGACGCTGATGGACAGGGGTTTTATCTTCAACCAAATAAATGACTACGTCAGCTGCTTCTCTCCCAAGGACACAAAGGTAAGATTCTCTCTTTGTTGCAGAAATTGTTCATTTACTACATGCCCTCTTTCACCTTGCAGTATGATCCATTTTTGTTTTGATCCGTCTTCGACCTGCTCCGCCATAGATAATCCTCTTTGTACTTTCTTCTCTCTCTCCCCCCTCCCCCAACCTTCCCGCTGACCTTCTGGACATCTTAAAGATCATTTGGCTCAGGTGCTAACCAACCTTTATTGACCTGAAGCCAATTTTTAGCTTGTCACAAGGTTTCTTGTCCCTTTCCCATCTCTGTAATACTCTCTTTTCATTGATGAGCCCTTCAGAGATTTGATTGGCTGACTAGAGCTATGCTGTTGACTGAAGCTTGGGCACACAGCTCAGGGGTTTCGAAGAGGAGCTTGTGCAGGTCTGGGGGATCAACATGATGGGCAGCAATAGGGGAAACTGATGCAGAGATTGTGGTGGAGTCACTAACGCCAGCATCCTGTAAAGGGCAGCACCTCCGCCACCCTCACCATCACCCACTGAGGATGGGTATCCTTGCACCTTCTGGATCAGTTCTAGGGGTTTACCAAAGGGGGTGTCAGAATGAGGTCGGCGCCTGGTCCAACTAACTTCATCTCTCTGGGCGGTGAAAAATGTGGGTTTGAGACCTGCGGTTAATGAGGCCTGGGTGAGTGGCTGCAGTGCGTATCCTGGAGGGGAGTAAATAGCCCAGCTGGTGATGGAATTCTTGGATGGCATCAGGTTTATGTGTGTGCACCTAATTGACTCGTTATGTGCACGGTTTCATAACCCCAAAGGAAATTGGCCAATGACAATTTTAACCCCTTTTAACCTGAACTGTTCACCTCCACGGTGCCAGGTTCTGAGATTGTAGTGGGGACTGCAAGAATTTTTTTTCCCCCACATCAGATGGTGATAAAAATAGAATGTGTAGGATACGATTGGGGGTGGGATTAGATTTGGAGGGGAGGGATTTTTTACACCTAGAACATAGCGACTATTTGAAATGCACTAATTGAGAGAATGGTTGAAGCTGCATCACTGAGAGCAGTTAACAAATCTGCAGATGGATCGCATGGTAGCAGAGATCTACGGGCCAAGAGCTGGATCAGTTTAGATGGGTGCTGCCTGGATGTGATGGGCTGAATGGCCTTTTTCTTTTCTGTACAATTCGATCATTTTAGGATTCTGTGGTAGCCAGGGGCGGCACGGTTAGTGAAGCAGTTAGCGCAACACTATTACAATGCCAGTGACTCATGTTTGAATCGGGTGCTGTCTGTAAGGAGTTTGTACGATCTCCCTGTGTCTGCATGGGTTTCGTTTGAGTGCTCCAGTTTCCTTCCACCCTTCAAGATATATGAGCTATGTTGGTCAATTGGGGTATTTGGACAGTGTGGGCTCGTGGCTGGAGGGGCCTATTACCTTGCTGATTGTCAGTGGTTCTCAACCTTTTTCTTTCCACTCACATCCCACTTTGTAATCCCTATGCTGTAGAGGCTCTGTGATTAGTAAGGGATTGCTTAAGGTGGGATGTGGGTGGAAAGGAAATGTTTGAAAACTACTATTTTTATTGTACCTCATCGACTCGTTATGTGCACGGTTTCATTCTTCTTCTTCTTCTTTGGCTTGGCTTCGCGGACGAAGATTTATGGAGGGGGTAAAAGTCCACGTCAGCTGCAGGCTCGTTTGTGGCTGACAAGTCCGATGCGGGACAGGCAGACACGGTTGCAGCGGTTGCAGGGGAAAATTGGTTGGTTGGGGTTGGGTGTTGGGTTTTTCCTCCTTTGCCTTTTGTCAGTGAGGTGGGCTCTGCGGTCTTCTTCAAAGGAGGTTGCTGCCCGCCAAACTGTGAGGCGCCAAGATGCACGGTTTGAGGCGATATCAGCCCACTGGCGGTGGTCAATGTGGCAGGCACCAAGAGATTTCTTTAGGCAGTCCTTGTACCTCTTCTTTGGTGCACCTCTGTCACGGTGGCCAGTGGAGAGCTCGCCATATAACACGATCTTGGGAAGGCGATGGTCCTCCATTCTGGAGACGTGACCCATCCAGCGCAGCTGGATCTTCAGCAGCGTGGACTCGATGCTGTCGACCTCTGCCATCTCGAGTACTTCGACGTTAGGGATGAAAGCGCTCCAATGGATGTTGAGGATGGAGCGGAGACAACGCTGGTGGAAGCGTTCTAGGAGCCGTAGGTGATGCCGGTAGAGGACCCATGATTCGGAGCCGAACAGGAGTGTGGGTATGACAACGGTCTGTATACGCTTATCTTTGTGAGGTTTTTCAGTTGGTTGTTTTTCCAGACTCTTTTGTGTAGTCTTCCAAAGGCACTATTTGCCTTGGCGAGTCTGTTGTCTATCTCATTGTCGATCCTTGCATCTGATGAAATGGTGCAACCGAGATAGGTAAACTGGTTGACCGTTTTGAGTTTTGTTTGCCCGATGGAAATGTGGCGGGGCTGGTAGTCATGGTGGGGAGCTGGCTGATGGAGGACCTCAGTTTTCTTCAGGCTGACTTCCAGGCCAAACATTTTGGCAGTTTCCGCAAAACAGGACGTCAAGCGCTGAAGAGCTGGCTCTGAATGGGCAACTAAAGCGGCATCGTCTGCAAAGAGTAGTTCACGGACAAGTTTCTCTTGTGTCTTGGTGTGAGCTTGCAGGCGCCTCAGATTGAAGAGACTGCCATCCGTGCGGTACCGGATGTAAACAGCGTCTTCATTGTTGGGGTCTTTCATGGCTTGGTTCAGCATCATGCTGAAGAAGATTGAAAAGAGGGTTGGTGCGAGAACACAGCCTTGCTTCACGCCATTGTTAATGGAGAAGGGTTCAGAGAGCTCATGCTGTATCTGACCCGACCTTGTTGGTTTTCGTGCAGTTGGATAATCATGTTGAGGAACTTTGGGGGACATCCGATGCGCTCTAGTATTTGCCAAATACGGTTTCATAACACCAAAGGAAATGGACCAATGACAATTTTTCTCAAGCAAAATATTTCAGTAACAATTGGCTCTAGAGCAGTGATTCTCAACCTTCCCTTCCCATTCACATCCCACCTTAAGCAATAGGGATTACTTAAAGTGGTATGTGAATAGAAAGAAAAAGTTTGAGAATCACAATCACCGATATACACAAATAAATTGTATTTAATATCTCTAAAATTGCAGATGGCATCAGGCTAGATGTCAAAATGAGCTGAGGAAATCTTTAAGTGGATACAGATATGGAGATTGGGTTTAGAATATGGAAGCAGGGAGGCCTTTCTGCAGTTGTACAGGGCCTTGCTGAGACCACATCTTGAGCCGTGAGTGGGGTTTTGGTCTTCTAATCTGAGAAAGAACAACAATCTTGCTACTGAGTGGGGGTGGGGGGGGCGGGGGGGGCTGCAGTGAAAGTTCATCAGACTGGGCCCTGGGAAGAAAGGACTGATCTATGCAGAAAGACTGGATAACCTAGGGTAATTCTCGTTGAAATTTAAAAGGAGAGGGGATCTCATTGAGACATGCATGTCTCTGACAGGACTAGTCAGGTTAGATGCAGAAAGAAGGTTCACAATGCTGATGAAGTCTGTGGTTAAGGGGCAAGTCATTTAGGCTGGAGATGAGATTTTTTAAATTCAATTGTGAACTTGTGGAGCTCCCTACCATGGTAAGTTGCTTGAGCCAATTTATTGAATAGATTCAAAAAGGAAGGGGTGCGTGGCTCTATTGGCTCAAGGGACCAAGGGGTAAGATGAGAAAGCAGGAATAGGGTACTGAAGTTGCATGATCAGCCATGATTGTATTGAATAGTGGAGCACACTCAAAGGGTTGATTGGGCTTCTCCTACACCTATTTTCCCAGTTTCATTCTGCAACACAGAGCCAAACTTCATGTACACAGCCCAGAGCTGATGCTGTCGTGTATTGCTGTGCACCTTGCATGGACGTTTAACAAGCCATTGACGAGAGAGAACTTTCACATCATCATTTCATTTGGAGAAAAGGTTGCTCCCAATCAGCAGGACTGAGCTACAGCCCAGCTCCGGAGAATCGAGCATGACAATATCGGCTGCCAACCAGAGTATCCTGCACCTTTGCAGAACCAGGTGGACAGGGCCTATTTCATGGTCAATGAGCAATAGTGCTAATGGTACAAATGTCCATCAGAGCCAGAGAGCAATCTGCCCAATTGTGAACAATGCTGCCCAGATGCACATGCCCCCATGAAATTAAATTGTTTGAGCTTGGTTACTTATTCCGAATTCAGATGGATTGGAAATGCCACCAAGAGTACAAGCTGACCACTGCATGGTACTTCCTCCTGAAGACCAGAAAGTACACGTTTAATTGTCACCGTCATCACCATCTCCCAATCTCAACTGGGCAGGATGGTTGGCATAGCAGTTAGCGCAATGCCTTTACAGCACCAGTCATCGGGACCGGGGATTTGAATCCCACGCTGTCTGTAAGGAGTTTGTATATTCTCCCTGTCTCTGCATGGGGTTTCCCCGGGGGCTCAGGTTTCCTCACACCATTCAAAACATAGACACGGTGTAGGTCATGTAAATTGGGCAGCATGGATTCGTGGGCTGAAATGACCTGTTACCTTGCTGCATGTAAATAATAAAAAGAGGCTCTGGGCTGAACCAAACTGTTAACTCCATAGAGTGCAACACAGGGAAGGAGAGACAGCAGTTATAATCCTCACCTTAGTACCCTGGGCAGGACTGCGCTAGTGAAACCATGCATCAACTCATTGTGTCACACTGGACTGAATCCATGGAAATCACACTAAACATCAAGAGTTGGCAGAAACTGCAAAGGGAGAGATTTGTTATGTGCATGGTTTCATAACCCCAAATGAAATTGGCCAATGACAATTTTTCTCAAGCAAAATATTTCAGTAACAATTTGGTCGAGATCAGTGATTCTCAACCTTCCCTTCCCACTCACTTGCCACCTTTAGCAATCCCTTACTAATCACAGAGCACCAGTGGCATAAGGATTACTTAAAGTGGCAAGTGAGTGGAAAGAAAAAGGTTGAGAACCACGGGACTAAATTAAATTAAATTACAGCACAGCCATTACTTACCGACCTAATGTGCTATTTGAGTCCAGAGATGAGAGGGCATCAGGTTAAAGTGAGAGGAAGGAGTTTTCAAAGGGATCAGAGGGGTGAATTTTTTAAAACACCAAGTGGTTGATCACTGGAATATACTGGAGGTTTGTGGAATTAGGCACAATTACTACATTTAAGAAGTTTTAAGGCAGCCACTTTTGTCAGTGAGGGATAGAAGGATGCAGTCCTCATATGAACAAATCTGATTGCCTGAGATGAGCCAACAAGTATGAATGAACAGGATGGGCTGAAGGGCCTGTTTCTATGCTAGACAAGTCTGAGTCTGGAGTTGAACTTGAGCTCTCAACCTCCTGAGCATTGTGTGGACCAATGTTACCATTCAGCCCATTGAGCTAATTCTGGTCTCCCGGAACCAATTCATCCTGCACTCCTCCATCCTACAGCAGCTGCTAACTCGATGAGAATAATGATTGATCGTCTCCATCTTCCTCTCACCCTCTGTCCCTTTGCAGGCACTCATGGAGTACAAGCTGGATTTCCTGCGGATCGTCTGCAACCACGAGCACTTCATTCCTCTGAACTTGCCGATGTCCTTTGCAAAGAGCAGACTCCAGCGGATCCAAGGTGCAGTAGCTCAAATTGGCGTTGTCCTTTGCCATCTCTGAAGGCTGAAATTCGGTATTTAGGAAGACTCGCTATCAAATCCCCTGCACCTGTGAAAATTGTGTTATTTAGGCTTGTACAGTATATGCGTGAGGTTCTCAACAAATACTTCCATGTGCACATACTAGTACCAAGTGCAAGCACCTGTACATGAAGATGACGCATGGGCGCCTCTGTTGTTTGTGCATGTGTACGGATGTTTTGGCATGAGTGCATAGATCTGGCGCGGGTGTAAAACTGGAGACCTGGTTGGGACAAGTCATTTTGCTCATGACATATAATGAGCGTCCTCTGCACTCTCCTTCCACCTCCTCCCCTCACCTGGCCTGCCCATTTGAACTCCCGAACTCAGTCATACAGCTCAAATCCAGGCTTTTTGGCCCATTATCTCCATGCTGACTGCCCCATTAAATTAATTCCATCTGTATTAGGTCGATATTCTTCCATTCCATGCCTATCTAAATGCCTCTTAAACGTAATAAATGTATCTGATTCCACCACTTCTGCTGTCAGTGCATTCCAGGTGTTGACCTCATGTGTAAAAAAAAAAAGATATTCCTCAGATCCCCATTAAACCTCCTCCCTTCATTTGTTTATCACTCCCCATACCCCCTCCCCCAGGGGAAAAGACTTTGACACTCTCCCCCTTTCCATACCTCTCATAATCTGACATATTTCCCCCAACATCCATAACCATGATAAGCCCAACCCATTCAATCTCTCCCCATAACAGAAGTCTATAACCCAGGCAACATAATCTTCTCTACACTCTCTCCAGCCCAATGATGTGTGCAAAAGACTCCTCGGTGTTTTGTAAAGTTGTATCATTACATTGAAACTCCTGTTGCCATACCCTGAGACAAAAATGTCATTCTTCTTCACTCTACCGGATCTATCTGTGTTCCTAGTTTCAGTGAACTATGGACTCTGGCCCTTATCTCTCTCTGTTTATTCCACAGGGTTCACACTAGCTGGACTTCATCTGTCCCTTTGGCTAAAAGTCAAGATTACTTCATGAACTTGAGCCTGCCCATCCCCTCCACCCCCATTTGGAACACCACAGTGGGTAGAGTGGTCTCCTCACTGTCCCAGAGACTTGGGTTTGATCTTGCACACCAGCGCTGTCTGGATGGAGTTTGCACGTTCTCTCTCTGTGACCATGTGGGTCTCCTTCCAAGTGCTCCAGTTCCCTCCCACATCCCAAAGACATGCTGCAGAGCAGGTTAATTGGCTGCTGCAACTTGCCTCTCCTCTGTGGGTGAGGTTTTGGATCTGGAGGAAGTTCATGGGTGTGTAAAGAGAATTTGGGAAGCAAGGTTAGCCTAGCGGTTAGCCCAGTACTGTTACAGCGCCAGGGATCGGGATCTAGGTTTGAATCCCGCATTGTCTGTAAGGGGTTTATGTCTATAAATTTTTATAATTCAAAGTTTTAAAAAAAACTTAAATTTAAATTAAGGACAAAGATGTGAGCCTGAATTGTTTGGTGCAGTCTTGATGGGCTGAAGGGCCTGGTTCTGTGCTGCATGACCATGTGACTCAACCTGATGTTTTGAATTGGTTTGTGTTCTCAGGTCATTGGTGGAATCTGTCAGAGTACAACCCATTAATCTTCCCTCTTCCCTCTTTGCAATTCCCTCACCTTCACATTCCTTCACTTAATCTTCCTTTACCCACATACCCCCCTCCTCTGCACCCCACCCTCACCCCATGCATTTCACCTCTCCTACTCCAAGCGTTTTCTTTTCTCCCTGGCTCAGGGAATGCTCGTGATCAGGGAAGAACACCTCTCCTGATGTTTGAGAAATCTCACCATTCCTCAAAGAAGCTTTTGAGGAAACGAATGAAGACTTGCCCACAGATCAGGACATGGAAGGAGACCACTTGGCCCATTCAGTCCATGCCTCCAGCTAACTGAGCAAACCCTTCAGCCTGTTCCCTTGATCAACCCATCAGCCTGAATTGCCCCATCCAACTTATTCTCTCTCACAAGGCCATTGATTCTCTTGCCATAGAAAGTCCCAACAAGGTCAGTTATAGTGGCCAATTATTAACCAACCTGCATGCCTTCAGGATGTGGGTGCACCCCAGGGAAACTGAAACGGTCCCAGGAAGAATGTACAAACACCATATAGACATGGGTCAAGATTGAACCTGGTCACTTGACCAGGAGATGCCAGCAACCTGTTTCCTGTCTGAAATTTTATGCCTGGAGTTTGGTTTATTAAAACCTCCTGGGATTGAGTGAAATCTGCCTGCCTTTTTTTTTCACCACAGTCGCAGGTTCCTTTGATTCCTGTGCAGTGGGCCATGGGAACAGCAGTGAACTCTTGGCCTTGGGTTGTATTTTCTATTCACAGTATTGTGAGCACTCAAACTAATGTTATCCTTGGGCATGAGCCAGCCCATGTTCACAGTGAAATTTCCATTGATAACCCCTCACGTTGAAGGGATAATGAGATCATGGGAGCCAAGGTCATATGTTCAATGAGATTTTTTTGCTCACTTTGCCACTGAGTGGAAGACTTTAGACTCCACATCTCAACAGCTGTGGCCTCTGTCTCATTATCTAGATGTTTGACAGGGACTGGACATGCAATCCACAGTGCCGAGTTCAAATCTTACTGTGGCACAATTGGAATTGACTAGTTAATAATTTGGAATTTAAGCAAAAAAATGTTTTAGAGTAACATGATTGTTAGAAAAGCTCATCTCTTTCACTGTTGTCTTAGAGGAAGGAAATCTACCATCCTTGCCTAGTTAGGCCTGTATGTGACTCCAGGCCCATCAACTGGCCTCATGATGGATTCTCAGGATAATTTGAAAATGCTTGCATTGCCATTATCCTGGGTAATAAATAATCTCGTCAGGCCAGTGCTCCCAGTGGGACCCTCATTATGGAGTCACACTTCTGATAATCTGTCAGCCAAGGGGTTTTGGTGTGCCAATTCTGTAGATAATTCAATGTCATCTTATTATTGATTTATTTCTTTTAGATCTTACACAGTGCATAATTACTTTTTTCCTGTGAATCGGTCAGCATCAAAGGAGAGGCATCCATGTGCCCAAAGCCCTTTTGGCAGAGAATTTTCCTATCGGAGAGCTACCCTTATCCCTCTGCATTTCTCCCCCTCCCACTTCTCAGCTTCTTTCTCTTCTACCCTCCTACGTGTATCCACCAATGACATCCTGCCTGTTAGACTGTGCTCCTTCCCCTTCCTCTCCCACTTTACAGATTCCTGGCAAAGGCCTCGGGCCTGAAATTGCCTTTTACTTCCTGTGGTACTGCATGACCTGTTGTGCTTATACTGCGCTTATGTGCATTATATGAGCTTGCTCTGTCCATTCTTTCTTCATGAGGAAACCTGCCCACCGCAAATACAGTAAATCCTTGTGTTACGAACGTCTGCCTTACGCACTACTTATACTTTTGAACAGACAATGCATGGGCTTCAATGGTTTGTCAGCTCAAGGAAGGAGAATGCTGTCCCCCATTGTAAGTCAGATCAGGCTGCCGTTAACATTGTGTTGAGTGCGTAACTTTGTATTTGATGTAAATTTTCCTCTTATTTACTCTTGTAACCACACTCCAAAGCGTAAATCTGATGCAAGTGCTGGTTCCGACTTGCCTACAAATTCATCTTGAAGACAGACTTAGGAGCAGACCTCGTTCGTAACCCGAGGACTGCCTATAGTCATTATATAAACTCCAATGAACTGCTTCCAATGCAAAGGCTGCCACTATATATATTATGGGTAGAAAATATTAATATATTTTTTGCGTCGGCTACTTTTACCATAACTGTTCTGTGTGTTATCTGTGTAGATTTGCAACTGGAATGCACACTCACCGATGACTTCTGCAGACATCACTTCCTGGTGGGGCTTCTGCTAAGGGAACTCGCCATCGCACTCAATGAGCCTCGGGATAGCCGGGCTCCGGCCATTGCCATTGTCAAGAGCCTGGTGATGAAGCACACATTTGATGCTCGGTACTCGCACAAGGTACAAAGACTAGAGTTGTTTCCACTGCCTGAGCAGCTGCTGACAAGGCATTCGCATTGATGTCAAATGTGCACAGCAGATGCGTATAAATCCTTCCTGTGTTGCCTGTGAACAACCTGCATGATGGAATCCTTGGGATAACAGGGTTAAGGATAAGCAGGAGGAGGATTTGATTTCTATTTACAACCCAGTGAATACCAATGTACAGATGATGATTCTTGGATTGATCTGTTGCACAACTTGTGATCCATATTCAGCCAGATTGAGTTCATTGTATGTTCATCTATGTACCATCACAAATCACTGGGAAGATAAGAACATATGGAGCAGGAGTGGGCCATTCAGGCCTTCGTTCCTTCTCTGCTGTTCAATAACATTGTGGCTGATCCTTTACCTCGGTGCCATGTTTCTCCACTAATCCGATATCCATCATTTCCCTGAATATGCAAAAAACCTATTGATCTCTCCTTTGAATACACTCCATGATGGTGTCCATTGCCCTTTGAGCAGAGAACTCCAAAGATTTTCATAACTGTGTAAAGAAATTTTAATTCCTCACCACCCTGGGTACCTGGTGCCTCAATTTAAGTTGGTGATCCCTATCATTCATATACATATCGTGCCACAAACCTTTAGAATTTTACATGTTGCCATGAGATCTCCTCTCATTCTCCTAACTCCATGAGAATACAGGCTAGTCTGTTTAATTCCTTCCTTGTACAACAATCTCACTGTCTCAGGAACCAACCTGATAAACTTCTGATCACAAGTATGTCTTTCCTAAGATAGGGAGACTATACCTGCGAGACTTAGTATCACTAAGGCCCTACATAATTGCTGTTGTTCCAGAGCCATGGATTGTAACAGAGACCGTTTGGCCAACTGTCCGTACCAACCTTTTAGCCCATCTACACTAATCCTATTTGCCTCCATTTGGACCTCCGTTTTCCATTTAATTGTCTATCTCAATGTCTCTTAAACACAGTAAATGTATCTGATTCCACCACCTCTTCTGGCAAGATTTCAGCTACACTCTGTGTAAAAATAAATAAATAGACTTATTCTAAGGATCATCTTTAAATCTATTCCTTGCATCTTATGGTTTTGATACCCCAGCCATGAGAAAAAGATTTTGACTCTCAACCCTATCTATTTCCTCTTTACATACAAATCCTCTCCTAGCCAAAGACAGCATACTATCTGCCTACCATCTCACTTGCTGATACTTCACATGGACTTTCTGTGATGAGAGCAAGGACATTACGTCCTTGTCAAAGGTACCGGTGACAATCAATTGAACTAAGCTAGAACACCCAGGATTTTGTGAACGTCAGAACTTGCTTCTCGCAGCATGATCTTCCTTGTCCGCCTTGTTGGTGGGTTTTAGCACTGCCTCTGAGATGGTGGTCATTGTAGTAAAACGTACAAGTTGGTGAGCTTTCTTCAATTGCTACAAACTGGAAGAGCAGGTTATCTGAAGACAGCCCAGAGGAAGATGAGGAGCCGTGATTTGAGCTTGTGCTATTTCATTGGAATGCAGCAGGAGGAATGCTACAGGCAAGATCAGTGGAGTTGTTGGGGTGGTGGAGCAGGGAATATGGAATATTAAAATGTCATTGTGTCTCTTTCATGTGCCCAGTTTGTAAAATGCTGCATCATGTTGTAGATGTGAACTTTCACCACTAAGGGCAGCTGTGAGACCAGTTTCTGATCTTCCTTAAAGCCCTCCTGTATTTTCTCCATTTCCTCAAATGGCACAGCAGGAGGAAATTTAGCTCTCAGAGAGATCACGTCCCCACTTATTTCCCAGGATCCTATTTTCTCACACATCCACCAAATCCATGATGACCAACCTGATCTTTCCCATCTATTCTCATTCCATTTGCCTGCCTTGGGATTATACCCTTTGTGGTGCGCTGCAGTGTGAACAAAACAAGCACAAACGAAAGCCTGGAGTACAGCCTTTCGTTGTTTGTACTTGTTTTGTTCGCAATGCATCACACCACAATTTCATTGGCTTAATTTTAAAGAATCATGGAGAGGTTTCTCAGCATCGAGAAACTGGATATCGGCCCCCAACGCCTGGAAGCTCCAGCCCACTTTGAGATCTGGAAGCATGCGATCAGGGCAATCATCCGCACTCAGGCTGAGGTCATCAACTCGGACCAGAAGAAACTCCTGATCCTGCACACGAAACTGGACCCGTTCGCGCTGCTGGCAATCTGTGACTGCACTGGCCATCCTGGAAAACATTTACCAGCTTCTGGCAAATGTACTCTATTCCAGATACCTGCTTCACACCAGGCTACAACAACCGGGTGAGACAGTAGAGGCTTACCTTGGGGCACTGGTGCGCCCATGCATGACTGAGACCGGGGTGACCACTGGGGAAGTGGAATGACTCATCCGGGATGTGTGTGTGCGAGGCCTGTGATCGAGGGCGACCTGACAGGGACTGCTGGAAGAAAGCAATGCTTCTCTAACGAGTGTCATCGGTGTGGTCCGCTCCCTGGAAGCTGCAGCCTACCGTGCAGAAGCCCTTGATGCTCGCCTCTTGCCCCCTTCGGCGTGACCAATGTAGACGACCGCTGCCGCCTAGGGCCCCTTCTGTGTACTTACAGTGGCAGGATGCTTCGGTGGCAGTGATCACTTCTCCACAGAAGGGGCCCCCTCAGTGGCGGCAGAAGTAGTAGGGTAAGAGATGGCGAACGGGAAACGGGAATATTTGTCTACAACAGAGAGGAAATAAACGTTCACCCGAACTGCCCATAGTACAGAGAGGTTTGCAACATCTTAGCATGCAAAACCCCTTTTTTTGGATTCTCCCACCACCCACCACCTTTCAGGGTAACTCCCAGTGCCGATTAGCCCATCAACTGTGTGCTTTAGGGCTGAGGGTGGAAAACCGAGCAGCCGGGGGAAAGGTAACATCTACATGGTCAGCAACAGAGGTCAGGATCGAGGCTGGGTCCCTGGAGCCGTGACACAGCTGCTGTGCTTGTGTGGCATCAAAGCGAAGGATTCTTACTTCCTCCTCATGGCGTCGTTGTCATTCAGCCTTTGGCCTAACTTGTCCACATTAACCAAGATGGCATTCTCGACTCATCTTAATTACCTGCATTTATCCCACATCCTTCAAACTCTTCCTATGTCCATGAGGGTATAACTGATACCCTCCTCTCCTAAATCACTTTTGCCACCTGATAGACAACCTACTATTGCCCCTCAGGAGGCTTTTAAATCTCTCCCCTCTCACTGTAAGCCTATTTCCTTCAGCTCTAGATTGACTATCTTGTGTGCACATCCTTGCCCCTTGTGATTTTGAAGATCTTTATCAGGTCATTCCTCAGCCAGGGTTCCAGGGAATGAAGATCCAGATTATTACAACTTCTCCTGCAAACCAAGCTTTCAGGACGTGGTAATGCTCTGGTGAATTTCTTCTGTCCCCTTTCCATCTTCATGAACTTCTTTCTATGAGCAACCTCCCAAGCAGGCAATCCCACACTTCCCAGTTATAGGTGATCTGCTTCACCATTTATACCCCGCATTCAACAATAGATATTCACCAAGACAAATGGTTACTTAAACAAAAGTAGCTTTTAATTATATTTAAACATGAAAACAGAATCACACTTTAACTTATAACTATTGACTTAAGTAACCTAACTCCCTTTCTAATTCTAAGCGCACGTGCATGTAAAATGTGCGTAAGTTCAGAAAAGTTATTTGATTCACTGTCCAATCTCACTTCTCACTCCTCCAAGCTCACTGGTTGCAGGCAATTCTTATACTGTGCACAGAATTTGACATTTATATAGTTCACCGGGCTTTTGTGCTTGAAAGGTAAATAGTTATCACTCAGGAAGGTTCCTGTCAGTTTTCAGAGAGATATTTTTTGTTCCACGAAACCCACAACTGATGTACTTCCATCAGCCACTTCAGTGTCTTGCTGACGAAACTTCCCCCCTCAGGGTTCTCCAGATGATAAACTCTTTCTTTCAGGTCACCACAGAGGGCCTTTTTGTTTCTCCTATTTCACGTGAAACATTAGACAGCCAGTCCTCTCTTCTTGCATGAACCACAAGGGCTTTGACCAGGCTGAACTAAGCACTCACAACCTGTCTTCCAAATGGGGTTTTCCACAAGCTTGCCAGCTTGTTTTTTCTAGTTCCAGCTGCTGCTGCTGACTGTAAAACTCATCTCTGTCTGTCTGTCTGTCTCTTAGAGAGAAAGCCTTTTTTACTCTCTCTGCTTGCAAAACCACATGACCCTCTTAGAACAGCAAGTTCCCCTCCAGACAGAATGCGGCTCTGACAAACTCTTTCATCTGTTGCCTTTTTGTAAACAACATTCCGTTAGTGAAGTCTCTTGGGCACTCTCCAAAGCTTTTGCAAAGGCTCTGAGGCCCTGACATGTTTAGCATGAGCAGAGCTCCAGTCTTTTAAATAAGAGCTATTTTAAAGTTTGTGCATGTGACCTACACCAAAATACCTGCCCCAGTTCATCTCCCAAAAGCATATCTATATTCTGTCACAATCCAAACTCTTTTTGTAACTCATTCATGCAACATCCTAATAAATCTCTTCTGCTCCTTCTGAAAACACTTGTATTCTTCCTGCATTGTGGCAACCAGAAATATGTACTGTGCCATTTGGCATGGGCGATCATGTCTCTCCATCCATCATGACCTCTAACTCTCCGAATTGTAGTTGTTGCTTCTCCTGTTCTCCTTTGTTGAAGGGTCCATCTTTCAGCTGAGACTCTCATCAACATTGAGTTCATGATTATACATGGGGAAAAAATACTGAAGTGGCTTCCCATTGCCATCTTTAGTTGCAATGTCCATATTGGCCATTGATCAGCAGATTCATCTGCCCAGTGTTTTTAGTTTTAAAATTCCAATTTGTAGAATCTACTTGTAAAAACCATCCACCATCTGCAATCTATGGCTTTACATGACCCTGAATGGGAGGCTAAACAGTTACTACACCTTGCCCTAAGGTGACCTGTAGGCTGTCGGATGGAAGGTATACCTTGCACCTCCTTTTGATGAGCAATTGCCCAGCACCGACACCACATCATACTAACAAAGTTTTAGGCAGCTGCAACATGACTTCCCGATTTTTATATTTTATGCCCTGTCTTATGGAGGCATGTATACTGTACACATTTTTTTTACCACCCTATCCTTTGTACTGCCACTCTCGGGAAACTATGGACTTGCACAATATCCCTTCGAGCGTAAATGCTCCTACGGATCCTGTTCTGACAGGTGACCCTCCTCCAACAGCATAGCACGGCCTCATTGAAGGGCCAGTCTGCGTTTTGCAAGGAAATTCAAGGCTCATCCTCCTCTCTGTTTTCCTAACAAAATCCAGATTGAAGCTCCAATGTCATTCTGAGGGAGTGTTGGAGGTCCCAGGCTTCCAATGAAGTTCTGGATAGTTCAGGGCAAGACCAGGGAAGTGGCATTATATTGGGCAGGGGAAGTTGGGCAGAGGGAACATAAGTGTTAGGGAGAGAGGCTTTGACTAGAGAAGGATGAATGAGCTGTACGAAATGATGATTAAGTGCCACGTGGCGTGTCTTTTTCACGGAGCAATTGGAAGACTGACTACTTTCATAAACCCTGGTGGCTGTACATTGTTGGTCATGGGTACATAAATAATGCTGAATCATGCACTGTACATGTCAACAGTTTTACTTTCTGGCTTGTTCCTTGCCTGGATTCAACAGGAACAGAATTTTGATGCATTGAAAGTACATACATCTTTAATAAATGTTTAACAACTTAATTCCTTTATTCCAGAATCAGCAAGCAAGGATCGCCCAACTGTACCTGCCATTGCTCAAAATATTGTTTGCCAATGTGCAGCAGCTCATTGTGAAGGATCTATCTCCTCTTGGCGTGACTTTCTCGAATACCGTAAGTGCGAAGCTCCTCTTTGCTCTATATGGTGTTGCTGGAGGAGAGGTGAACAGAATGTGCAAGCATCGAGAATATTGCTGATCAGAATTCAAGCAAATCTGCCCGAGTATTAAGCCTGGTTGTATGTTACACACTCTCAGAAAATGATGCAAGGTTGCTGGGCAACACACTAAGCATAGCGGTTCATGCAGTGCTATTAAGCATCAGCGATCCTGGTTCAAATCTAGTGCTGTCTATCAGGAGTCTGTACATTCTCCCAGCGTCTGCGTGGGTTTCGTCTGGCTGCTCCAGGTTTCCTACCACCCTCCAAAAATGTACTTGAGGTGGCTTGTAGGTCATTTAATCACTTCCTGAGCTGGAAGGGCACATTACCATGGTGTATCACTTACTAAAACAGAATTAGCACTGTACAACCTTTTATGAAAATACTTCCTGTAAAATACAAAAACACTTTGACCAAAAAAAAATAACAAAAGAGTGGGGCTGGAGTCAGCTAAAAATGTCCACGGAATGGAGGAAGACTTGCGGACGTGATTGATGCACCATCAATCACTCAGGAGACTATTGTGGAGCAACCAATAGGCTTTAATTTACTTGCGAACATATCATATCTCGACTGTTCAGTTGTCCCACCCTGAGTAGCGGGGGCTGTGGAACAGTCGCTTTTATACAGGAGCCTGTGGGGGGAGGGGCCACTGGAACAATCAGACAATAGGTGTGGTTGTCCAGATAATCATACAGTGGTTTACCGCATTCACCCCTTGTTTTTAAAAGAGAGTCCCGCGGGGTGAAATGGAACTTACAAAGTTACACGTTTACAATTTAAAGTTCAGCCTATCAGGTGGTCTGGTTGTTCGCTGGAACTGTCGTTGGACTGGTTCCAGCTTCAGTTCAGCACCAGAGTCCCGAATGGTCTCAGGTGCCTGTTCGTATCCATCAGTCTTGTGCTGGTGGGTGGGGGCCATGCCTGATGTATCTTTTCTTGGGGTGGAGGCAGGATACCAGAGGCCAGGTGCATCGTGTGTGTTCAACGGTGAGGAGGGTGTGGGGTGATTAAGAGTGATCTCCAGGGCTCCTGATGGAGCCAAGTCCCTGATGGAAACCGTGTCCTCGTGTCCGTCCAGATATGCCACGTAGGCATTTTTGGGGTTGGCATGGAAGAGGTGGACCCTTTCAATTAACGGGTCAGACTTATGGTACCTCATGTGCTTCTGGAGCAGGGCGGGCCCTGGGGATGTCAGCCATGCCAGTAGTGTGATCCCTGTCGCAGATTTCCTGGGGAAGGAAAACATACGATTATGTGGTGTAGGGTTAGTGGTGGTGCACAGCAGGGACCTGGTAGAGTGGAGTGCCTCCGGGAGAACCTCCTGCCAGCAGGAGACTGGGATGCCCTTTGAGGCCAGGAGGACTGCCTTCCAGACCGTAGCATACTCCCTCTCCACTTACCGGATACCCTGAAGGTTGTAACTGGTGGTCCTGCTTCTGGCAATGCCTCTGGCCATCAGGTACTGGCGCAGCTCATCACTCATAAAGGAAGGCCTTGGGTCACTGTGGATATAACTGGGGAAGCTAAATAGAGTGAAGAGTCTGCACCAGGCCTCGATGACTGTGGCAGCAGTCGTGTCTAAGCAGGGATTGCAAATAGAAAGCAGGAGCATTCGTCAATGATGTTAAGGAAGTAAATGTTATGGTCAGTGGAGGACAGGGGTCCTTTAAAGTCAACAAGAAGTCACTTGAAGGGGCAAGTGGCTTTAATAAGTTGTGCCCTGTCTGGCTGGTAGAAGTGTGGCTTGCACTCAGTACAAAGCTGGCAGTTCTTTGTCATGGTCCTAATCTCGTGCTTTAACAAAGTGAAAAAACCTGATGACTTCAGGGCAACAGAGATCATTGTGGAGGTTTTGTAGTTGGTCGATCTGAGCGCTGGCACGTCCCGTGGGATAGGGTATCTGGTGGCTCGTTAGGTTTCTCCGGCCAGTACAGGATGTCCTAGTTATAGGTGGATAATTCTATTCTCTACTGCAGTATTTTAACGTTTTTGATTTTTGCCCCGCTGCTGATTGTTGAACATGAATGTGACAGCAGATTGACCGGTCAGCAGGGTGAATCTTTTACCGGCCAGGTAATGGCACCAGTGCCGCACTGCCTCGATAGTGGCTTGGACCTCTTTTTCGACTGAGGAGTGTCAAATCTTGTGGCCCTGCAGGCTGCGTGAAAAAAAATGCCATGTCCCTGTCATCCTGATTAAGGGTGGCTGCCAGAACAAAGTCTGATGCATCGTTTTCCATCTCAGAAGGGGTGGATTTGTCCATAGCATGCATCGTGGCCTTGGCGATGTCGGCACAAGCCTCCTCTGCCAGAGGGAAGGACGTAGATTTGATAAGAGGGGACCTTGTCTGCATAATTGGGGATCCACTGAGCTTAATAGGAGAAAAAGCCAAAGAAACCTCTTCAGGGCATTGAGGCTGGGTGGAAGGGGAAGCTCCAAGAGTGGTTACATGTGGTGCAATGACACCATTCTTCATGACACAGCGAAGAATGGCCAGGCGAGTTGTGCGGAACACACACACTTGGCCTTGTTGTACGTCAGATTAAGGACTTGGCTGTCTTGAGAAATCTCTGGAGATTGGCATCATGTCCTGCAGGTTATGGCTGCAGATGGTGACAATATCGAGATACAGGAAAGCACCCCGCAACTCATACTGATCCACCATGCAGTCCATCTCCCGCCATTCGTGACGCCAAAGGGGACCCGCTGGAAGTGGCGGTGGCGGTCAACTGCCTTGAACTCCGTGTGCTGACAGTCCCCTGGGTGGATAGGTAGCTGATGTTGTGCCGACTTTAAGTCAGTGGTTGAGAAGACATGATACTGGACAATTTGGTTGACCATATCGGCGATTCACAGATGGGGGTTTGCGTCCAATAGGGTATATCTATTGATGGTCAGACTGTAGTCAATGACCATTCTATTCTTTTCCCCATTCCACTCTACCACTACCTATGCTCTCCAAGGGCTATTGCTGGCTTCAATAACCCCTTCCTTAAGTAAGCTCTGTACCCCTGCCCAGATGAAGGCCTTGTCCCCGGCACTGTACCATCTGCTTTTAGTGGTGATAGGTTTGCAGTCGGGGTGAGGTTGGCGAATAGCGACGGACAGGGGACTTTAAGTGTGGAGAGCCTGCAAATTGTGCATGGTGAGTGGTTAGGTAGGTGAATGTGTACATAAGCGGGTTGGCTATTGAATTGCTGGTTACAAACGGTGAGGGATGGGGCTGATCAAATGCCATCGTCATGCTTTTAAGGGGACATTGAAAATCAAGCCCCAACAGTACAGCAGCGCAGAGCTGTGACATTACCATCAGTCTAAGGTTGTCATATACAGTACCCCGCACCATTAAAGTCACAATACAGAAGCCCTGAACATCCGCTGTATAGGACTTGGAGGCCAGGGAGACCTTCTGGTTCACCGGCAGTACTGTGAGGAGGAAGTATAGATCTCTCCGTGCTCCCACTATCGAAAACACAACTCATCACATGGCCATTTACCTTGATGTCCGTCGTCGACCTGGCGAGTTGGTGCGGACTCCTGTTTGAGGGTGATGGAGGCTAGAGTTGTGTCGTCGTACCTCGCTGCGGTAGAAGACGGCAGCATCCAAGATGATGGCCCTAGGGCCCACATGCAGTATTGCCGGATCTGGAAAATGATACCCAAGATGGCGGCTTGCGCACCCCACAAGTGGCGCTACGGGATACTGAAGATGATGTTCAAGATGGCGGCCCCCAAGGATCACACCTGGTGCTGCCAGCCCCAGGTGATGGCGGTGTTGCGGAAGACGGCCCCCACAATCCGCACGTGGAGATGCTAGGAAAGGGTTTGGACTTGCATTCTTTGGCGTAGTGGCTCTTTCTGCAGCTTGAGCAGATTGAATCCTTTGCTGGGCAGCATTTCCTCTGATGCTTGCCTATGCCACAGAAGTAGCATTTTGGGGGTTTCTGGAACACCGCAGCTGTGGTTGGGTCATTACCAGAGCTGGTTGAGAATGTCAGGAGGCTTTCGTGGAGCACTGCTGCTGTAGTCTGGTTGTTAATGGAGTGGGGAGATGGTGGCATGTCGCAGGAAGCCTGCGATCGGGGTGACCACGAGGTGGCTGCGTTGTCACTCAAGTAGACCTCCATGTTCTGGAGAGTCAGCTCAACTGCTCTCCGCAGACCGAGTTCCCCTTGCTCCAAAAGTCTCTGTCGTATGTAACTCGACCTGATTCCTGCAACATAGGCATCCAGATCAGGTCCTCTATATACTCTGCAGCGGGCACTGGGCCCTGTGAGCCCAGTGATGGTAGGATGCATCAACTCGTGTTTGACTCACTGGGTTGTTGCTTTTGAGTCACTGAAGGTGTCTAGCATAGACAACGTTGACTTTACGTGGGTATTGCCCTTTGAGGATGTCCGTGACCACCTGATATGTTGAGGCATCCCTGATTATGGAGTATACCAGGGTGTTGACCCGGCAGTTTGTCAGTCTCTGATTGCACGATGGTAGAGGAGGCCTGCAGGAATGCCTCAAAACAGCGCAGCCAGAGTTTGAAGCTGACAGATGCCTCAGGCGATTGAGGGTCAATTTTTAGTTTTTTTGATTTGAGGACCCATTGTAGAAAACTTGAAGTGAATTAAATTGATGCACCATCAATCACTCAGGAGACTATTGTGGAGAAACCAATAGGCTTTAATTCACCTGAGAACATAGCATATGACTGCTGTTTGGTTGTCCCACACTGAGTAATATGGAATTGTGGAACAATCACCTGAATACAGGAGCCTGTGGGGAGGGGCCACAGGTACAACTGGCCAATAGGTATTTCTGACCAGATAATGATACATCACAGTGGTTTACCACAAGGATACTCTTGCTTAGCACAAAACCCCACAGCAGATCAACTGCTCATGACCTCCAGAGCCTCGGAGACCCACAGTCAAGGATTCCTTGTAAGTTTGTGGTGAAACTCTGTCTCAAAGGACTGCAATATCAGATTTGCTGGTGATATGATGATACTCCCATCTCCAGGGTAATTTTTTTTTAGAAAGTCAAAGAAGATGTTTTAAATGAGAAGAATTACTCATTCATCTGCTGTTCCCTACAAGTTACATTTTACACCATACTTGATAAAGGAGGGATGGTGATCAGAATTTTCACTAATTGGCCAACAAAAATAGAGACAAATTCCCAGGCAATGTCTGCAGTTTTATTGGAAGGAGGTTCAATTGTATCTTCCGAATGTGGAGGGGCTAATAGTAAAGGAGGAAGGCTCTGCAGGGAAAAGAGTGAGCAATCAGGATTGTCGGGATAGAGCTAGAACAATCAATTTGGGTTGAATAGTCTCCAACCATGTGGAAAAAAAATATTTAATTATCAGAATTCTACTGAATTGTGGCAATTTTTTTTTGTAAAATAGTGTGTTCGGGATGACCTTGTGTTGAACATCTCATCGGCAATGAACAGACCAGCTGCACGCAAATCTGGTATCTTCACCGACAGAGAGTTAACTCCAGCAGGTAAAACTCATTGACGAAGTTAACTGTTAAACATTGCATGCAGAGTGTAGACTTTAAACCAATAGGTTTCAAGAGTAGTTAGATAGTGTTAAGGGATCACAGGAACATTTTATAAGTGGGGGGGGGTGCCACGTGGGGCTAGACTTGGAATCCCTTCTCTCCATAAAAGTTTCAAAAAAGAGTTTAAAAAGGCTGAAGTGATTAAAAGAAAATAGAAAGAAAAGCTGTTGGAAGGCCTTCAGAACAACTCGGAAGTCCACCTAAGAAGGATAAAACAATTACTATCTTTCAAGAACTTGAACAAGAAAAGGGAAGCAGATAAAGAAGAGACCGACCTTGGAGCTGCCCGGAAGGTAGGAGCCCATGGGGATAAGCCTGGAGCTGGGGAGACCTTGGACGTCGCTGTGCAGGGTCTCTCCTGACAATGGCCGCCTGCCATGGGAGAAGACGTGACTGCGCACACACGAGGAGTTGCACATGTGCAGACCGCAGGAAAAAAAATTGAAGCAATTTTAAAAAGGCTCAAGAAGTCTGCAGCTCCAGTGATCAAGAAGAACAGGAAGAAGAGGAAATGTACGTAGAACGAAGAGTTCTGACTAAAAAAACAAGAGAAAATAAAAGAGAATTGTACATCTACAACAGAAATGAAGAAATATATGGATATTTTTCAGTAATCTCTGGTGCAATTGACAATGGAAGTTAAAAAAATTTAATTAAAATATAATTGAAAATAAGGGTTATACAAAAATGGTGAAAAAATATTGTTGCAAATGAATAAAAAAATTGAAGTGGTGGAAGAAAAAATTAAAGGGAATGAATTTGAAATTCAAAATTTTAAACAACGAATGAAAAAAGTTCAAGCAGAAGTGACCGCAACAAAAGATCGACTAACTGAGAAAATTGATGTTAGGAAATTCCAGTATAAGAAATAATATAAAAATTGTTGGACTTAAAGAAGGCGACAAAGGACAAGACAGGAAGAGATTTTTGCAACGTTAGATCCTCCCGCAATCTTTTGGGGGAAAATGAATTTCAAGGAGATATTGAGATTGAAAGAGCCCATAGAGCATTACGACCAAAACCGCAGCCAGATCAAAAACCACTTTCAATACTGTTCAAGTTACTTCGTTACGAAGTGAGGGAAAAGATCCTGGAACTGGCAGTGAAACAAGCGAAAGAGAGACTATTATTTTACAATGGAAATAAGGTTTACCCTGATATAAGTTTTGATTTGTTGGAAAAAAAAGAATTCAATGCTGTTCAATATCGGTTAAGGAAGAAAGGTTAAAAAAAAAATTTTAGTACCAGCAGTATTGAAGATTTTTGTTCCTGAAGGAAAAAATAGAATTTTTTCAGAACACAATGAAGCAAAAGTGTTTGCTCCCCTGAGAAGGGGAGATGAGAACTGGGAGATGCTTGAAATGAGAGAGGATGCAGAAAGATTTCAGCTGAGGAGATGAAGTAGAAAAAATGTTTTGAGAGCGAATGTTAGGGAGGAAAGTTCTTACCCGGTAGATATATGAAAAACTGAAATTGGTAGAGATTGAATAGATTGGAGGCAATAAAAGGCAGTATAATATTTTGGGAGAGTTAGTTGGGAGCGTGAGCCTGGCCTCTGCGGAGTGCTTTTGGGTGTGCTTTTCATCACAACTCCTACAGATCAAGGAAGTAAGGACATATTACTAACAATGAACACCTTTGATGGGGGGTTCTATCATTTTCTGTATTTCTTTTCTTTTTCTTTACTAATACACCTAAATATAATAATTATATTATGAATTATATTTGTTAGTGTTTGAAATGAGAGAGGAGTGGAGGTGGAAAGATGGACGGTTAGAAGATTATGTGGAAGACTAGATGGATGATTAATTGAATTTTATAAGTATTAATATTAATGGGATACAAAATCAAATAAAACAGAAAAAATAATTAGTATATGAAAAAAGTTAGTGGACATGGATGTTTTACAAAAAACACATTTGACATAAAAGGAACTGGGTAGGGACTGTAGTAGCATCATCATTTAACTCAAAGGCGAGAGGTATGGCAATATTGATAAATAATAAAACTACCCATTAAAATATTGGATATTAGTATAGATGTAGCTGGAAGATAAGTTATGGTAAATTGTCAGATCTGTTCAGAACAATGAACCCTATTGAATGTATATGCACCAAATGTAGATGTTGGTAAATTTATGCAAGATGTTTTTATGTATTTATATAATGTTAAGGGGAAAGTTATGCTAGAGGGAGATTTTAATTTTGCTTTAGACCCTAAATTAGATAGGTCAGGAAATAAAGTGACAAAAAATAAAGTAGCAAAAATTGTAAGAGATTTAATGAACAATATGGACCTAGTGAATATTTGGAGAAAAATTTATCCAAATGAAAAGGATTATTCCTTTTACTCTTTTTGATATAAAACATGTTCACAAATAGATATGTTTCTAATTTCTACACAATTTCAACATTAAAAAGGTGGAATATCAAGCATGAGTTTATGCATCATTCACCTTTAATTTTGTCACTTTTGTTGGAAACGCAAAAAATAGGTTGTAGATGGAAGTAAAATACAACTTTATTGAAGAAAAAAGAATTTTGTGATGAAATGAAGCAGCACATTTTTTTTTCTTGAAACCACCAAAGATTCAGTTACAAGTAAGTTTATACTATGGGAATCTATGAAGGCATACTTAAGAGGTCAAATAATCATCTACACTTCTAAAGTAAAGAAAGATTATATGAAAGAAGTAGATCAGTTTGATAAAGAAATAATGAAATTGGAAAAGGGAATTCATGCAAAAAGATGAGCAGAAGAGAAAATTGCTAGAGTCAAAGAAATTAGAATTTAATTCAATACAGACTTTTAGAGTGGAGAGGGATATAATGAGATCGAGACAAAAATGCTATGAGTTGGGTGAACAGGCTCATAAAGTTTTAACATGGCAATTAAAAACAGAATAAATTTCAAGAACAATAACTGCATTTAAGAAACCTGCAGGTCAGATTACTTATAAAACACAGGAAATAAATGATAATTTTAAGAAATTTTATGCTAAATTTTATCATTCAGAATCTATGAAAGGTAATAATAAAATAAAAGATTATTTGAGTTAAAGGAAGATGAAAAGTTGAGGTTTTCTGAAAGTTAGTCTGAAACAGAAGTTTATGAGACCCTAATGTCTTTACAGAATAATAAGGCACTGGGTGAAGATGGTTTTCCATCAGAATTTTATAGAGTTTAAGGAATTATTAATTGAGGTATTAGACCAAATTTTTAAAAAGTACATGATTTACCAGAATCATTTAAAACAGCATTAATAAGTGATTCTGAAGAAAGGGAAAGATTGTTTACAAACTTCTTCTTCATATAGACCTATATCATTATTGAATACAGATTACAAAATTGTATCAAAATTACTAGCTAACAGGTTATCTGAATTTTTGCCAAAATTAATAAATATGGATCAAACTGATTTTATTAGGAATAGAAGTGCAGCAGATAATGTTTTTTTTTAAAAGTTTGATAAATATAGCACAAAATAGAAAGATCCCAGCGGTGGTGGTTGCATTAGAGGCAGAGAAAGCATTTGATAGATTGGAATAGGACCTTTTATTTGAATCACTTAATGCTTTTGGGATTCCAAATACTTTTATAAATTGGATAAAGGAATTATATGATCAGCCAGAAGGAAACGTGATAACAAATAAACAAATGTCAAAAACCTTTTTATTAGAAAGGCCTTCTTGACAAGTTTGCCCATTATCACATTTTTTATTTCCATTAGCAATTGAGCCATTAGCAGAAATAATTAGAACTGATAAAGAAATTAAATATTTCTCAACATGGATTTGTGGGAGGAAGGTCACGTTTGACCAATCTGATTGAATTTTTTGAAGAGGTGACTAGGAATGTGGATGAGGGTAGCACAGTGGATGTTGTCTATATGGACTTCAGTAAGGCCTTCGATAAGGTACCACATGCAAGGTTAGTTAGGAAGGTGCAGTCTTTGGGTATAAATTTTAAGATAGTCAAATGGATTGAACATTGGCTGAAAGGGAGAGGCCAGAGAGTGGTAGTGAATAATTGTCTGTCAGGTTGGAGGCCGGTGACCAGTGGTGTGCCTCAAGGATCTGTATTGGGCCCATTGTTGTTCGTTATATACATTAATGATCTAGATGATGGGGTGGTGAATTGGATTAGTAAATATGCAGACGATACTAAGATAGGTGGAATAGTGGATAATGAAGAAGGTTTTCAAGGATTGCAGAGGGATTTGGGCTGCTTAGAAAAGTGGGCTGAAAAATGGCAGATGGAATTTAATGCTGATAAGTGTGAGGTGCTTCATTTTGGTAAGAAGAATCAGAATAGGACATACGTGGTAAATGGGAGAGCATTGAGGAATACAGAAGAGCAGAAAGATTTAGGAGTGACGGTACATCATTCCCTGAAGGTAGAAACTCACGTGAATAGGGTGGTGAAGAAGGCTTTTAGTATGCTGGCCTTTATCAATCATTGCATGGAATATAGGAGTTGGGAGGTGATGTTGAGATTGTATAAGACATTGGTGCGGCCTAATTTGGAGTTCTGTGTGCAGTTCTGGTCGCCTAATTATAGGAAGGATATAAACAGAGTGGAGAGAGTGCAGAGAAGGTTTACCAGAATGTTACCTGGGTTTAAGCATCTAGAGTATAGGGAGAGATTGGACAGATTAGGTCTTTATTCTTTGGAGCGTAGAAGGTTGAGAGGGGATTTGATAGAAGTATTTAAGATTATGAAAGGGATAGACAGAATGGATGTGGATAGACTATTTCCGTTAAGAGGAGGAAAGATTAAAACAAGAGGACATGAGTTAAGAATTAAGGGGCAGAGGTTTAGAGGTAACATGAGGGGGAACTTCTTTACTCAGAGAGTGGTAGCCGTGTGGAATTATCTTCCGGGAGAAATAGTGGCGGCGGTGTCAATTGTATTATTTAAGAAAAGGTTGGACAGGTATATGGATGAGAAGAAGATGGAGGGTTATGTGCATTGTGCAGGGAGGTGGGACTAGAAAGGGGTGTTTGGTTCGGTGCGGACTAGAAGGGCCTAATGGCCTGTTTCCGTGCTGTAATTGTTATGTTATGTTATGAAGTAGGTAATAAAAATCATAAAATTAATTTATTTGCAAATGATGTTATAGTATATTTAACGAGATCTGAAATATCATTAAAGAAGTTGAACAAAAGATTAAAACAATATAGACTAGTATCGGGTTATAAAGTCAATGTTGACAAAAGTGAGGTGATCCCTATGGTGGATATGGATTATTCTCAGTGTAAAAGATTGGCAAAATTTAAATGGTAAAATGATGCAATTAAATATTTGGGAATAAAAATTAATAGAAATATTGATAATTTGTTTAAGTTAAATTATTTGCCAATATTGAAAAAGTTGTAAAAGGATTTGAAAAGATGGAAAAATTTGAAAATAATGTTAATAGGACGAGTGAATTGTATTAAAATCAATATTTTTCTGAGATTACAATATTTATTTCAATCGCTACCTATTCTTGTACCAGAATCATTCTATCAAAGTTTGAATAAAATAATACAAGAGTTTATTTGGAAAGGCAAGACGTCAAAAATTGGTTTGGAAAAATTAACGTGGAAATTTGATTACCAAATTTTTAAAATTATTTCAAAGCAGTTCAATTGAGATTTTTGACCTCCTGTTAACAAAGGGGTGGAAAAAGCAGTTTGGGTTCAGATTGAAATGAATAAAATTGGTGAATTTATCCCAGAGCAAATTCTGTATAAATGGGAAGAGTGAGTTGTTAGTATGATTATATTGCCTCCTCTCTGTACCAACTGATCTCACTGCGTAACTCTTCCCTCTGTACTGATGTAGCAGCTGCTAAATGAAATGAAGGCACATCCACACAACACGAGGGTGAACCAGAAACTGAAATTTGTTCAAATGTCTCGCATTGCTTTAAGGGGATGACCCACTTCCTGTCTGGGGCGCACTGGTCTATGGGAGTGACATCAGCGCATTGAGGAATCACTGCCTGCCCAGAGATATACAACCAGGAAGCGGCGACATCTCCCGGGCAATGCAGGCCTCTCCTTAGAAGGGAAGGGGGGCCCTGCACTATCTCGTATCAACTGACTGGGGCGGCAACTCAGCACGTCTAACCGCACAGTTGCTCAACCCACTGCACCAGCACACCCCCCCCCACAACCCCCCAAATCATTGCCACCCTTTGAGCAAGTTCAGTACTGTTTTTAGGCAAGTGGCCTCTGTCTCACCTGGGGAGCCGGGACAGGTTGGCCAGAGTCCAAATGCGTCGCTTTGAGGTGATCAATGGTAAACATGTCCTGCAGCCCACCAATGTCCATGGTGAAAACAGCAATGTCATGCTGTAACACCTTGAATGGCCCTTTGCAGGAGTGCTCCTTGCTGTCCTCTGTGAACGAAAATGAAGTCGATGAACTGTAGATCCGCAGGGACGTGGCAGGGTGAAGAGCTGTGTCAGGAAGATGGCAGAGGTTTCAGCTTACCCATATGATCCCTCAAGCACTGGATTGTGGGCCGGAAGGTTTGAAGTGAATGTCCCCTGGGATGGTAAGCAGGGAGTCGTACTCCATCTCAGTGGACAATGCTGGTAGGTTTTTTTGTGCTGTGCGTATTCCTAACAGCACCCATGGGAGTTCATCCATCCAATACAGGCCATGTAGTCGAGGTTTCAGGGCTGCTTTCAGATGGCGGTGAAAATGTTCGACAAGTCCGTTTGCCTGAGGATGGTAGGCTGTGGTGTGATGTAATTGGTTGCCGCATAAGTTGGCTAGGTTGGACCTAGAGCGAGGAAGTGAACTGGGCCCCTCAGTCTGAGGTGATGTGGGTCAGGACGCCAAAGCGTGCAACCCAAGTGGACAAGAAAGCTCTGGTGCAAGTCTCTGTGTCACATGCGGGCAGAGGTATCGCTTCCAGCCAAAGGGTAAAACAGTCAACTATTGTGAATAAATACCGCATGCTTTGGCTCATCGGGAACAGGCCAACGATGTTCAAGTGCACATGATGTGTTGCGCTGGGTCAAAACTCTGGAGCAGGGCCTTGGTGTGTCTATGCACTTTGGCAGGCTGGCAGTCCAAACAAGGCTTAGCCCATAGGGTTACATCGTGGCAGAGGGCGTGCCACACAAACTTGTTGGTCAGCAGGCAGACCGTGGACCATAAGACTGTGGACGATATCGAAAGGTGTGACAGGCCGTGACTTTGGTTGAACATCCACCATTGCCAGGTCGCGGGTAGGATGGGTCTGGGGAAGCCTGTGGATATGTCGCACAGTAAAGTCAGGCTCCCTGGTGAAGGACAGAAAGCGCTAACCGTGAGGCTGGTGATGGCAGTCTAGTAGGCCTGGATGTCAGCATCCTCCATTTGGTCTTTGGCTAGCTGAACAGCATCGAGTCCTCCTGAGATAGCGGAGATGGCCGGTCTGGACAGAATAGCGGTCACAATGTTGGACTTGCCTGCCACGTGGCGAATGTCCGTTGTATACTTCGAAATGTAGGAATGGTGTCATAGTTGCCTCGCCGACAATGGGTCTGAGACTTTGCTGAATACGAGTTCATGGCTTGTGGTCTGTGTAAGTGACAAAAAAACCTTCCTTCTAGCATGTACCAGAAATGTCGTATTGCCAGGTACAAGGCCAACAGCTCGCGATCAAATGCGTTGCATTTGAGTTCTGGTGTCCAGACATCTTTGCTAAAGAAAGCCAGGGGGCGCCACTGTTCATTGACCCACTGCTCCAGCACCGCACCAACCACTCTGTCCAATGCGTCTGTTGTGAGGCCCAGGGCGGAAGAAGAGTCAGGATGTGCCAAAGATGTGGCCTCTGACAATGCCAGTTTAGTTGCCTGGAATGCTTCAATGGTTTCATGTATCCACTGGAGCACTTTGGCATTTAATGAGGTCAAATAGGGATTGCATGAAGGTGGCCTCTCCGGGGAGGAAATTATGATAAAAGTTCACCATCCCCAGGAATTCTGTATGCCCTTGATTGTGCTCAGCCTGGGGAATCAATGGATGGCTTCTACCTTATCTGGCAGTGGTGTGGCACCCTCACGGGTGATAAGGAAATCAATTGTTTCCAGGCTGCATTGGTACTTAGACAGGTTCACTGTAGGTCCAAACTCCTGCAACCTGTCAAAAAGGCGAGTCAGGTGTGTCCTGTGTGTGCTGGCATCAGGGTTGGCAATGAGAATGTCGTTCTGGTCTTGTGGAAAACAGCTTTGTAGGATGCACAAGATGAAATTGAGGGGCCTGCCAACCACGTACATCAGATGCTGAAATGTCTGGGCTGCGTTTTTTAATTCAAAAGGCATCTGAAGGAACTCAAAAAGGCTGAAAGGCGTAATAATTGGCATTTTCAGGATGTCGTTAGGATGTATCAGAATCTGATAGTACCCCTTGATGAGGCCCACTTTTGAAAACATCTGGCAACCCTGGAGTCGTCTAGCAAAATCTTGGACATGTGGGATGGGGTATCTATCTGGGACTGCGATGTCGTTGAGTCATCTGTGGCCACCACATGGACGCCAACTGTCGGAGTTCTTCTGGACCATGTGAAGCGGGTGCGCCCAGGGGCTGTTTGAACAGCAGATGATATCCAAATCCTCCATGACAGCAAACTTGGTCTTGACTTGGAGGAGTTTGCCTTGCAGGAGGTGCTGTGCCTGTGCATACACTGGTGACCCATTGGTTTCAAAGTGGTGCTCCACGCCATATGCTGGTTTAGCATCGTGGAAATTGGATCCCAACAGTGACGGGTACTTGACGATTAAAAGGGCATATTCATTGCGATCCAGAGCATGGATGCCCAACGGCAAAAAGGAAAGTTGCCGTAGTGTGAGAGGGTATGACTGGAACATTGACCAGATGGCATCTGTCCATGTCTACAAGGAGCTCATGTTCCCAGAGGAAATAGACTCCAAGGAGGGCTTGCCCAACAGACGCAATCATACACTTTCAACGGTAAACAGTTCCCACAGCATGGATTGTGACCAGACAGCCTGTTTCCGCTCCGTAAATGGTTATATGGTTATAGGTGACGCAGCTTGAAATGGAGGACCCATTGGCTGCCTGTATGGGGAGGCTCTTGGGATTGTGCTTGAGCTCAAATCCTGTCGGGATCACCATTGTAGCTGCTGCTAACGGCAGTGCTACTGGAATGAAGCACGTCCACACAACATGAGGGGGAACTAGTAGCTGAACTTTATTTGAATCTCTCATGCTGCTTTAAGGGGACGACCCACTTCCTGTCTGCGGTGCGCTGGTCTAAGGGAGTGACATCAGGAAGTGATGACATCTCTCAGGCAATGTGTGTTGCCAAACACAGCTTCTCCTGAGAAAGGAAAGGGGGACCCACACCATCTTGTATTAACTGACTGGGGCAGTTGTTCGGCCTACTATGCCATCTTACTTGTACCAAATATTGGCTATCTAGCTTGTCTGCTCACAAAGCAATCTATTATTGCATCTTTATGCATGTGACAACTTGAACTTGATCTTCCATTGGCTCTGGAGTTCTCTGGTTTTCTCACAACACTAGTTTGACCCTGTGGAGCTAAGCTCATGGCTTCATCTGCGATCTCAACAGCTAGAATTGGGCACAATTTTCAAACCCACAACAGGAGTGTGGTGCAACATTCTCCATTTGCCTGTAAGTGCATTTCCAGCGAAAACCTCACGACGATGGCAAAGGTTCAGCTACTACCCAGAAGATTCATTCGCTTCCAAGGGACAGAATGATAGTTTGACACAGACTTGATGGGCCAAAAGTCTGGCAGTGTTCCATCATCCTCTGTGCAGTGCTTTGCATTTGCATCTCTTCCGTTGATATTTTTTTCCCACTGCTCACTTCGTCATTTCTGAGTTGGCCTTTCCAAATTTAGTACCTCTTAAAGCATGGTTATCACACTGCCAGCGATCGATACTGTCATTCAAATCTCATGCTCTCTGTCAGGAATTGGTATGTTCTCCCTGGGGCTCTGGTTTCTTATAAAACATACTGGGGGTTGTAGTGTAATTGGGTGGTATGGGCTCCTGGGCCTGGGGTGTGTAGTGTGTCTAAATTTTTAAATTTTAAAAATAATTAAGTTGGCATCTCTTCCCCCGAGTCTCTCAGTCAAAGGAACTGAGTTCATTCCGTTTGCTGAGACTGTTTTTATTTCTGCCAACAGGTTATGGCACATCTTCTGGTTCGGTGCTGAAACGTGATGATTCGAGGGGCTCCTTGAGCAATGAATTCACTGCATGGACTCCAGAGAAAGCTGATGAAAGACGGAACTCCATTGACTTTGTAAAGGAAACCCTTTCAACTTGATGTTTTGAGCAAAGCTTTTTTTTCCCTCCGCCTATCTAATTTTCCTAGCCTTGATTCAAAGAAGAGGGTATTCTGCACATTGATTCTTGTGCATCATACAAAGCTGTTTTCCACAAGACCAGAATGTGCACTTATCAGATGTTGTTTATCTTAACATGTTTTCATTTTGGTTGGGAGAGTCGCTTCCAGTTTTAAGAATTGTGTGATGATCCCAAGGAAACATTTAGCAGGTTAGGTCGCGTTTGTGCAAAGAGACACAGAGCCAAACCTTCAGGATGATGACCTTTCATCAAAACCCTTTGTAGGTTGTGCCTGACCTGCTGAGTTCATATCGAAGGTCAATAACCCATGATCCTTTCCTTAGCTAGAGGAAGCCCTAGGACCTTATAAGCAGCAGGCAGTTATTCACAGAGAATATGTGTTCTGTGAATGTTGTGTGCGGCATAGTTTATGCAGAATAAACAATCGGAGTAATACGCGCTTTACTGTTAACATCTGTCGTTACTTTACAAGTCTGCCCTGAACAGTGTTTTCTGCTGTCTCTATCTTTCAATCAGAATCTCAGATCCGAGAATTCCAAATCAGAAGGGAAATGATAATGGGATGAAGCCGTCTGGAGCAAATTAGAATTCCTGTATATTTATGCCTCCAGTGCCTTTTTGAGTGTTGAAATGTTGAGCTGCTCAATAGATAACAAGGAAGCAGGTCTCGGACAATTGCATCCAGATGTTCAGGCAGTCATTTGTTTGTGAACATGTCTTTCAGAGTCAACAACGAAGAGGCTCAAAGGGGATCAGCATTTCCCATTATAGCAAGTTAGATCAACATGAAATCCGAAGTCTCCTAATGTGCTTCCTACATATCATTAAGGCAATGTCAGAAGGTATGTTGTTCCTCTAAGAAGGTATTGATTTCTAATTCCATGACAAATGGCGCAGACAAAAGTGCAACTGGGTAAATGCAAGCAGGCTTTTTACACTGAAGTGGGGTGGGAAAAGAACCAGAGCATTCAGGTGAAAAGTTGAAATGTTTGAGGGGAACTTCTTCACTTGGTGTGGAACAAGCTGCCAGAGGAAGTGGTGGGTGGGGGTTTGATTTTGACATCTGTGGGAGGAGTGTGGAGGGAACTGCGTGGAGGTCGATGGGTGTTCATGGAAAAAGTTTAGAATGAATGAGATGGGCCAATAGGTGTTACAAACCGTGTGTAATGAGCAACAGTAGACAATGAACCAGACAGTGTTTAACTTTAAAACACTAATTTTATTTCTAACTCTTAAACTATAGTCTTAAATTTTAAACTATTCTCAACACTAAATCTATCCCGTGTGTGTGTTTCCAAAACCATTGTAGTTCAGGCCAAAATCTCAAAAGTTACTTCAAAGTTCAGTCTTTTAAATTCAGTGTTGAAGTGTAGGCCTTTGAAATGTGATGCCCAGAATTAATGATGAACTGATGGGGAGACTGGAGTTGTGGCAGCTACAGACTAACGAATTCTCCTTGCATTGCCTTTGAAGAAATGTCCATCCACACGAGCTGTGGTCGCAACATTCCTGGTCCTCTTGTAGGCAAGACTCGAACTGGGTGACCTCCATGAAACTTCCAAGACCCTGGCACCGGTCCCTCTAAGGAACTTCACTGCTAGTCACACTTACAATGAAGCCGTCTCTCCAAGTGACCTCCACTGTTAGTCAAAATCAAAATGAAGCACTTTGCCTCCCAAGGTCAATCCACTGAAAAGGCCCATTCACAGACCATGCTTTGCTCTAAATTCCACAATAACTGGCCATAAGAGCTGCTTCAAAAAGCTGCTTCCTCTTCAGCCATCAGAATGATTCTCCCTTTGCAATATCACAATGTCTTAGCAAATGTATCGAATTCTGGAACAGACTGTGACAAACTGGAAGGTTTATTGAATTATTGTTGGACTGTGACTTGTGTTGTGCTTGTGTGAAATGTTAGATGCTAACTGCAACCATTCAGTCTCTCCTGTCCATACTATCCCTTACATTTTACTAAAACGGGAGTTTGTTTCCATACTGTAGCTTTCTGTGGTTCTATGATCTTTTGCCTCTGTCCAACAGCTCATGGTTGCTGTAGCACTTTATATGACTAGATGCAGAGTAGAAAACAAATCAAATAGAACAAATTGGGTTTCCACAACTCGATGAAAACCAGTGGTAAACATCCTCTTCACCCACTTTCAATCATCCTATACATTAAAAGGATATACCAGCTGTGTGATATGATTGCTCCGCCAAAATGGAATGGAATTCCCTTTCAAGAGGGTGCATTGAAAGTCTTCATCGATTGCATTAAATCTTTCGGTTTCTCTGTGAATTCCCTAGCTTATCTTGTAGAGTTGACATCAAGTTGCCTCACCCTTTGCCAATCATTGCACTGCAATAAATCACCAGTAGATTGAGTATTGGATTTTATCACAAATGTTTAAACAGTGTCAGGGCGCTAGTTTGCTACTTCCAATCAATAATGGAGCAAAGTCCTGTCCTGAAGTAAGATTTTAAATGAAGAGCATCAAAACATAACCACCAGAGTAGTAAAAAGTTTCCAGCTTCCTATTATAAATATCATCATCAACTTTTAAAATCTAAACTGCTTGAAATTCCTGAGTTTTTTTTAAAAACTCAACACTGAAAGCCAAATCAAAATAAAAGATAAGAGCACAGCAACCCCAACAGGGTCAGGAACATCTGCAGGATAAGAAACAGGATTAACATTGCAGTTGGAAAACACAGAATACCCTCATACAATTGCAGTCGAGGTGAAGGGTCAGCGAGCCTGGCAGCTGAGTTCCTCCTGATGGTGGAATTTAGCTACATGTCCCAACAACTGTGTTCTTGATGGAACGCCAGACTGAAGCATTTGCTTGGCTCATACCCCACATCCCTTAATTCCCTTGCTATGTACAAATCTATCCAAACTTATATTTACTGAGAATCGCCTCCACTGCTTCCATAGGTAGCGAATTCCACCGATTCACTGCCCTCTGGGAAAAGCAGTTCCTCCTTATCTCTGTCCTAAATCTACAACCCTGGATACCCCTTTGCTCACTGCTGACCTGCCAAAGGAGCAAGAAAAATTGCAGGGCGGGCTGAACCCGGCAGCATTTCACATCTCAGTATTCGGGATTTTAAGGAGGGGGTGTCCCGCCTCCAATGGTGATGCTACAAGTGACGTATTGCATACAGCGCTCTGACAGCCAACTGACTGCACAGTGACATTTCACAGGTGTCAGAGCTTTAGATAATTATGATGATCTTAAACACAAAAATCACAATCAGATTAATTAATTTTATTGTTGAAGTGAATCCCCCACCCTGATTCCCCTTTCAGGTAATCCCAACTAATATCTTATTCCACTGTTCTCATCTTTTCTTCCTTTACATCTTTCTCTTTTTTTTATTTCCCCACCTCCTTTCCTAATGGTTTCACCCTCTACCTGCAACTCCATCTCCAACACCTGTCTGTCTGATATTCTGCACCTCTGGGCCCCTCCCCCAGCTTCTTTATATGTGTAATGTCAAGCTTAGTTTTGACAAAAGGCTTCAAATCGAAATGCTGACTGACCATTTCTACCAGTTGGTGCTTATTGACTCGCTGAGTGTCTCCAACAGTTCTTTGTTTACCCAGATTCTGCCTCATTTGGAGGGTATGAGCTGTGGGAGCCCCGTGCACCTCACACCCCCCACCCCCCCGCCCCCCACTTTTTCCTGACATCCAGCAAGGCTGTGCCTGACAGAGCTAAAGAGATTGCTGTTATTGATCGAAGGCCCTGGTCATCCAAGAGTCTTTGGTTGTCATCAGTCCTGCTTGCATTAAGGTTCTCTGCCCATCCCATCTTGGAGGGAAGGGGAACGGGGAGCTGGAGAAAAGGAGACGGGTGGTGAAAGAAAAAACCAGGGAGGGGTTAATGGGAACGGGAGATGTCGATGTTGATGCCGCCTGATTGGAGAGTGCAAAGTTGATGTCTCCACTGATTCTGATACCTTGCAAGTATGAAGGCGGAGTGGTGCCAGCCAGTACCAATCACAGGAGGATTAAATGTATAGGGAATAACTCTGGTTTAACAGAATCCAGTACTTGAATAGATCCAGCATGTATGTGAAGGTGAGGACTCTGGGAATAATAGGGCTTTATTGTTGTCATTTCTGTTTCATGGTGTGACATACCAAAGAAATAGGCTCTTCATCTTCCTCCCCCACTCCCTTCCCCCCCCCCCACAAGATGCCCATCAAATATCCCCACTCATCCATTGAGCAATGCTTGGCCCTTGGCCTTCTGTGCCTTGTCCATTCCAATGCTAATCCAGAAACTACTCAAATGTTGTTCCTCATTTGGGAATCCTACCAGTGAAGCCATGCTGGCTGCCCTTGAGATATCCATGGCTTTCTGTGTGTGGATTGGTCCGTGCCTCTGAAGTTTTCCACTATCTTCCTGACATGGACCAACGATGCACTGGTCTGCAAAGACCTGGCTTAGCCCTGCTGAACATCTTGTAAAAAGGAAGCACATTTGCTGAGTCCCACAAAATTGTTGCTCTCTGACCAGTCATTTAATGTGCTTCCATTGATTGATGTAACATTGTAGTTTCCATTTTTCTTATCATCCTCTTACTTTATTTTAAGATGCACTCTTGGCATATTGGAACAAGATGACCCCTCAAGAATTAATGGATTATCTCACAATTTTGGAGTAAGTACGATTTTTGTGGAAGGGAAATACACAATTGAGTTGTTTCAGTTTTCAGTGGCTTGTGTGGGATGTGACGTGGTGCTCCCTGTGGTCTTCTGCCTGCCTGTACTGTGACCTCCCCCGCTATTGTCTGCACTGCCATTGAGAGTTCAGGGATTGGAGGTGTAGTGGAACAGTGAGGAAAGCTTTCAGAGGGATCGGGACCAGCTGGAAAACTGGGCTACAAAATGGCCTATGGAATTTAATAATGACAAACGTGAGGTATTGCACTTTGGAAGGACAAACCAAGCTTGGATGTACTGTAAACAGTTGGGCACTGAGGAGTGCATTTGAACAGAGGGATCTGGGAATACAGATACATAATTCCCTGAAAGTTGCATCACAGCTTGAGAGGGTCAGGAAGAGAGTTTTTGGCTTATTGGCTTTCATAAATTGAGTTTTGGAGTTGGGATGTTATGGTGCAGTTGTACAAGTCATTGGTGAGGCCAAATTTGGAGTATTATGTACAGTTTTCATCACCTACCACATGAAGGATATCAACAAGATTGAAAGACTGCCGAGGAGATTTACAAGGATGTTGGCCGGACTTAAGAGCCGAGTTACAGGGAAAGGCTAAACAGGTTAGGTCTTTAATCACTGAAGCACAAAAGAATGAGGGGAGATTTGATAGAGGGTGTACAAAATTAGGTTTGGTATAGATGGAGTAAAGCAGGCAGGCTTTTTCCACTGAGGTTGGGTGAGATAAAATCTAGACGTGAGAAGGATGAAAGGGAAAAAGTTTAAAGGGAACATTCGGGGGAAACTTCTTCACGTAGAGAGTGGTGGGTGTGTGGAATGAGCTGCCAGCTGAATTGGTAAATGCAGGCTCCATTTTGAAGTTGAAGAAAAAATAGTTCAGCAACATGGAAGGGAAGGATATGTAGGGGTATGGTCCGAGAGCCGGTCAGTTGGACTAGGCAGAAAAATAGTTTGGCACAGACTGAAAGGACTGAAGAGTCTGTTTCTGTGCTGTTGTGTTTTATGATCCTATGGGAACCAAGCACCTCTCCCCAGGGTGCTCTGGCTTCCTCCACATGCCAAGGTGAACTCAAGAAAGAGGGGATGGGTGAGATATTTGGAAAAGGGTAAAATTGAAGGGAAGATCTTGTGGCCAGATATTTGAAGAGCGTGTCGACAAACATGGGCCTCTTTGAGTCCATGTGTATGTTTTAATGTTGAGTTTGTGTCCATAGTGTCTGTCCCTTATATTTGTGTATGTTCATGCGGTGTTTGCATGTGTGTGGGGATGCATGTACATGTTCAATGTATGTGGTTATGTGTGTTCGTGGATATGTTTTCTTTAGAGCGTTGATATAGCTGGGGTGTTTGTAGTACATGTTCATAGTGGTGTGTATTTGTTCAGTGCTCGTAGAAATGTGTGTTCATGTATTTCCATGTTCATAGTTTCTATATGTATATATGCTTCTGTGTACATATTAATATTATATGCATGTTTGTATTCAGTACGTGGGTCTGTGGTGTGAGCATGGTATGTGGGTCTGTGGTGTGTGAGTCTGTAGTGCATGTGATGATGTCCATTGAGCAGAGCCTGGTCTCCAGTCCCACTGACATTTGACATTGAGCCAGACAATCACTCTGTTGTAGCTAGTGCCTGCAGTAAAAGGAACCTCACCCAGTCATCTCCCTCGCCACCACATGCCGGAGTAAAAGCATCATCCGAACTACTCGTAGTCTGCTGACAAGGAAGAAGACCATTTGCATTGTTGAGCATGCAGACCTCAACTGCCATGTGCCGGTCTGGTTCTCACTCTTCAGCACACCTGCTGTTGCTTCAGTCTAACTGTTGAAGCAGTGGTCTTCTGCCTTGCTGGTGTTGTCTAAGAGGAGAACTGATGTTGCCCTGAGGTAAACGTTACCACTCTGCTACTGGCTCTTGTTACCCTTGCTCGTGGACCCCGGGTGGGTAATGATGATTCACTGCGCATTCTCTGGGAAGGCATGTGAGCTGCAGCTTCTGAGATTCCTTTTGGACTAACAAGGACACGTCTGTTGGAAAGGTAGGATAGGTTGGGACTGTTTTCCTTGGAGTGAAGAAGGCTGAGTGGGTAACCTTATAGAAGTATGATAAATAAAATTGTCAGGGGTATAGTGAAGGTGAATAATCACGTTCTTTTCCCCAGGGTGTTGGAATCTAAATCTAGAGGGCATTGGTTTAAATAGAGAGGGGGAAGATTTAAAGGGTTCCTGAAGGGCAAATTTCTTTGCACAGAGGGTGAAGGGTACGAGCTGCCAGAGGAAGTGGGAAAGGCATGTCTAACACTTAAAAGATGTGGTTAGGTGCATGGATGGGAAAGGTTTGGAGATGCACAGACAAATGGGACGAGCTCAGAAAGGTACAATGAATCAGCAAGGGCATGTTGGGCCGAAAAGCCTATTTCCAAGCTCTAGAACTTTACAAATCTACTCTTGGATCTGTGTAATCTACTCTTGGATCTGTGTAATTTCAAGAAAAATGAAACTGTTGATGGTGGGGGCAGATTCCAACCACAGGGCCGTGAACACATCCCAATCATGGACTATTCTTCCCTTCCAGGCTTTGCCTTCACCAGTTCCGATACGTTGGCCGAAGATGCATCGCAAGGTACTGGCAGGGCTGTGTGCCAATGTTGAGAAGGGTGGTACCCTTCAGTTTTTGTTGAACTCAGAAAGGTGATGTCACCTTTCTCCAAAGCTAGATTGAGACATTCCCAATGTTTGCTGAAACTTGGAGAAGTATTGAGGGCTCAGGAATGTATGGGAGATTATTTCTCTCAAAGCCTTTTCTATGTACACACTTCTAGACTCAAGAGCAGAGATTTACCTTGATTACAAGCCCCCTTGCCAAGTCTACTCACTGCCTCCAAGCCCGATCAGCACAGATCTTCTAGTTGAGGTGCCAACTCAATCCTTCTACCACCCCCTCATTCTAACTAGAGACCTCTCACTCTCTTTACATTCCTTCCCCCCTCCGTCTCCCCTTCTGCCCTCTCCCTCCTTGTCCCCTTCCTACTTTCCCTCTCCACTTTCCTGCACTCACTCTCCTCCTACTTTCCACCTCCCATTTTTCCTTCTCCTGAGCCTCTGTCTTGTCCTCCTGCTCTTTCCTTTGTAAACAGTCACCTACTAAAAACAAAGTCCTGCATGTCCTCTTGGATGGACATATGATCGAGAAGGAGGCCATTCTTCCCACAGTTCCCATGATGGTTTGAAAAGAGCTGCCCAGCTTTACCCCCACCTCCCAGCACTGGATCTGTAGCCTATGTATCAGCTATATGTCCAGGTCTTGTGTATCACAGACTTCAGCTATATGTACAGGTCTTGTTTAAGTGTGCAGGTAGTTCCTGCCCAGTTAGGCAATGAGCTGTAAACCTTAATGACCCCTGGTGAAAAGGTTTCACTTCATCCCTGTCCAATGTTTATACCAATAAATTTAAATCTCTACTCTTGGTTTTTGACCCCTCTACCAGCTATTTTTTTTTTTTAAACTCTATCTGGATATTTCATTGAAGTTATGACACTTAATCTAAGGCTTCCTTCAACTTGCTCTGTTAGAGGAATGCACCCCCCACCTATCCCATTTTGATTCATAGATCAGTAGATCTCGGTACTCTCTAAAATGCTGTGGCTCTGTTTTGACCCATCTTGTGGCACTGTACAGATAGAAGTTCGTCCTTCTGAGTTCCTTGCCCTCCCCTCACTGTTCCCATCAGCCCATGCGCTCCTTTTTCTGCTTCCACTCCTCTCCTTCCTTCTCCATTTTCAGCATCTCCAGCCTTTTGTTGACTTCACATCCACCTGCTGGCCTCTGTCCCTTATCACCGCCCTTCTCCGTCTGCCAAATAACACTTCCTCTCCTGGATCCACCTGTCACTTACCTGCTCATGATCATCCCTTCCCTTCGCCTCTTTATTGCTGTCTACCACCCTCCCCTCTTTCAGTCCAGGTGAAGGGTCTTGACCTGAAATGCTGACTGTCCCTTTCCCTCTGAAGATGCAGCCTGGCCCATTGTCTTCCTCCTTCAGCTTTCTCTTCCTTTTTTTCCCCACTGCTTTTGAAACCACTGTTCCTCTGGGAGCTCTCAGGCAATCAATTATCTCCTCTTCATCCATACAAATATAAAACTTTGCCACAAGCCATGCGGAAATGAATTTCTAATATGACTTTCTTTCATCCCTGGCTCTTTTGACATGATGTTGTCTTGCTTATCATGCACATCTTGGAAATGTTTTTTTGTTTTATAATAATTGCACTCTAACCCATCGGTGTAAAGTGTGTCTGCATTTTAAGGATTCAAGAGGGCCTGGGCTCCAAGTACTCTGTGGCTGACAGGAAATCTCAGACCCTGCCAGCCCTCTGGAGTCGTTCAGGAGCACTTCACTCCAGACTCCAACAGTTCGCACACATGGACAGCTCGTATACCCTCAACGGTAGGTTCAAGCACTGCGCCTCTCAGCCTTTCCCCTCGCCCGCTCTGTGAGCCGATGCTGGGTTTGTTAACGAGCTTGCTGGTGAAGCTGTGAGTGCCCCTCACTGGAGCAGGTGAAGATCTGGGGAGGCACATCGGTGCAGTGGGTAGTGAAGCTGCCTTGAAGAACCAGAGACCTGAGTTCGATCCAGCCCTTGGGTGGTGTCTGGGTGGAGCTAGCACATTCCTCCTGGGCCTCTTTGGATTCTCCAGTTTCCTTCTAAATCCCAAAGGCACGAGGGACAGTCCGTTAACTGGCTGCTGTAAATTGCTCTGCATGGAGAGGGGAGTGGATTAAATGGGGCACTTTTTATTTAACTGGAAATAAATTGTACGTCTTTGTAAAACATGTTTCGGAGGGATGGGGGTGGTGGGGCTGAAGAAAATAAATAAAAGAAAATCCTAATTATAATAAAAAATAATATTTTATATCAAATACAATTGCCTTCAATGAACAGCGTTGAAATTTATAAATTTATATATTTTTTATATTGTTATATAAAAAATATTTTTTTTTACTATAGGTAGTCCTCAACTTAAGATGGCGTTTCGTTCCAGCATTCCCATCATAAGATGGAAAAATCATGTTGAAAAAGGAGAGGGGGGGCAGTGGGATCAGTTTGGGGACCGGCATCCGGCTGTGGGGAGAGAGTGGGGCAGTGGGATCAGTGTGGGGACCGGCACGGGGCTGTGGGGAGAGAGTGGGGCAGTGGGATCAGTGTGGGGACTGGCACGGGGTTGTGGGGAGAGATAACACTGAACATATCTAGCCAAAATTTGAAGTACTGTACATATTCAAACCATCATAACTTTGAAAAATCATAAGTCAGGGGCTATCTATACTAACAAAAAAAAGGTCCACCCCCAACCCCCAGCCTCCTCCACTTGAGTCTATTCCTCACTTGCACATCAAGGATGTAATTGCGACAAACTGCATCGAATGAATCCTTTTCAATTTTAGCTGCCCATTCTATTCACACAAGCTACCTTCAAAATTAGGGATGAAGCAAGAAAGTCTGCAGTCTCTGATTGTAACGAATGCACAAAGTGCTGGAGAAGTTCAGCAGGTCCCGTCGTGTCCATCGGAGGCAAAGGTTAACATTGCTTCGGCAAGGTACAAGCAAAGTGCAAGCAAACACCTGACTAAAAAAACAGGGGTGGGGGAGCTCAAGTCAACAGCCAAGAGGGCACAGGTGGATGCGGATAAGAAGACAGGAGAGAAAAGCTGAGAATTGATGAGGGGAGTTGGGTTGCTCTGTGAATACAGAGCTGGATGAAAGGAGACTGGAGAAGAGGGAAAGAGAGAGAAAGAGATGGGGTGGGGAGCTGGATGAAAGTAGACTGAAGGGGAGACACTTCAAGGTCAGGGATTGAAAATTAGAAGTTGGGTTGGAATAATTTTAAAGAACTTTAGAGAGCCAGCAGCAGGATTATTGTGCCCAGTTTACCTGAAGGAGGATGTGATGTGGTCATCTGGATGATGGTGTGGTAAATTGGATCAGCAAGTTTGCAGTTGATACAAAGTTTGGAGGTGTAATGGGACAGTGAGAAAAGTTTTCAAAGCCTTCAGAGGGGTCTGGAAAAATGTGTTGCAGAATATTAACTAGTAACACTGTAAAACAAAGTTGAAAATTTGATGACCAAAAAAATAGCACAAAATACCAGCTGGCTTTGTGGGAAGGGGTTCACCACCCCCCATCATCACCGCCCCCCCCCCCACCCCTTGCTGGTGGTCCCTGACTTTGGTAAGGGTAATCTGTGGTAAGTAACAGATAGCTCAAGCAGCTCTGTGGGTAAGAAAAGGTTGAAGTCTACTGTGCATGAGTTGAGAAGAATAAGACACGGCCTTGGGGAAGTGCGCGGAGGACTTGGCAGGAGGAAGATGCTGAGGAGTGACTCGGCACTTTTAATCTGTAGCACCTGGGCTGCCCTCCTGGGACCCAGGTGTGATTACTGGGGCAAAGGTTCTTCCAGCATCTTTGAAGCTGCAGGAGGATCAACTCATTAAATTGCCAACCAGGCGATTTAAAGAGGATCCCGACCCCGCAATGACGCATTAAATGACGCACCCCACACTTACTGGGAACAATCGTCAGCTGCTGGCTAAGCAACTCTGCTGTGCTGCAGTACAGCAAGCAACTTTTGTGACCACCACTGTCAGGCGAATGCTGCAGTCATTGGAGGAGCAGCAGGATGTAAACACTGCGCATTTCAGTAGATGATGCACGCAAGTGCTGATGTTACCGGAACAACCGGGTCGGCCATTTTTGTTTTCAAGCCGCCGGTGAATGCGACCTAGTTAAGTTTAACTGGGTACCCTGACTACCTCTGAGCTAGGTCAGGGATCCAGTTGGATTTGGATCATGCTGACTGGGTCAGAACCTTTCAAGCTGCCACTTGAGTGGGGCGCAAACCGGGGAAATTGCCCAGTTAACCCCATTTTACACAGCAGCTTGAAAGGGCCCAATGTGTCAGAGTGAGGGGTTGCTCATTTAGGATCGAGTGGAGGACAAATGTCTTTGCTCAGAGGGTGCTGAGCTGTGAAGAATCAGTGACGGTGTTCAAAGCCAACATCGGTGTTCAAAGCCAACATCGACAAGTTTCTGAATATTGAAAGAAAAGGAGGATTTGGGCATTGAGCTGTTGTGAGTGAGGAAACCGGTTTGTAGGTCCCAGAGGCAAGGACTCTGGACAAAGAGTTTGGATGGGGAAGGATTTTATTTACAGAAGGCAAGTGTGGGAAATGGTAACAAATGCAACACACGCAATTTACAGCAGCAGTTGGAAAAAGGTAGCGGCAGTGAAACAACACATACAGTTTATTAGTGATCGTGGGAAAAAGTCTAAGCGATTAAAGACACACAGGCAACTAATAACGAGGGTGGAAACAAACTGCACACACACACAAACAACAAAGGGAAAAGTCAAAAGGATGTATGCCACCTCTTGACTCCGTGCAGGCACGGCTCTATGCTAATTTTGGACAATAATCAATGCTCCCAAACCTATTTAGTGCACAGCTCACCAACAGTTTCTCCAGCGCTGTTCTACATTCCTCAGCCTGGAGTGTAGGGTGATCTCTCGAAGATGACAAAAGAGGGAGAACAAAGAACATATGGCAACTTTATAGTGCTAGAGGGCCCAGCCTAGGTCATTAGAAGGGTGAATGGCTTGGTGCCAGGAGGGTTAATCCAATTACAACAGCCAATGGCCCATGGCCAAATACAGGCAGACTGCAGGTGCCAGTCCAGGTAATTTATATGGTGCCAACAACAAGGTGTGCACAAATGGGTGGGACAGGACCAAACTTTGATTGGCAGCTGGTGTATCCTCTGACTAGATGGGGGCAGTGCTGTTACGTGACATCCACAACCCTTCCCAATACAGGAGCTGAGGGAGAAGGTTGACTGATCTAGCTGGATGCCCTGGTAAGTGGGAGAGGCTGATCTGCCAATTCCTGTAGCCAGAGGTCATGCACGTACAGCTTGGGCAGCCAGTCTTCCCGTGAGACAGCCTCTTCCCCTTTGAGGAAGAGGAGACGTGCTGTGATTTGACCTGGTCTTTGTTCCTGGCCTTTGCACAGGTTTTACGATCAGTGAAGTGGACGTCAGCCACCAGTCCCTGCTGGAAGGAAACCTGGCCACCGAGGTGTGTCTCACGGTGCTGGACTCCGTTTCCTGCTTCATCCAGAACTTCAAGGTCAGCGGCACTTGTCTTTGTTTCATGCTCGTTGCTCTGAAAGCCCCTGTTTGATTTGCGAAGCGTTGAATGCGGAGGTTGGTGGGTGGATGGCAAGGAACCGAAGAAGTATCCAGGAGGAGAAATAGTGCAAGGAGATACAAGGGAAACAGCTGAGAGGTAGTTGAGGGCAGCCTACAGTGAAAGGAGGAGGGCTGAGAGTCACAGGCTTGACCCAGAAGATTGACTGCTCTCTTTCTCCAAATGCTGCCTGATGGATGGGTTTTTCCCCAGTGTTTTCTGTTTTTAATTCAGATTGATAGCAGCTGAAGGTTTTCCAACAGCGTGGAAAGGTGGGATGGTCTGCTGCTCACTGTGCTGGGCTGATTAACCCAAGTAGTTAAGTGCTCAAACCCACCAGCAGCAAATGAACTGGGCTCTCGATCATTTTGAGTGTTCACTGATCCCCCCATTCCAAAATCTGCTCCTCCCGCAGAACCAACTCGTCCAAAATGATGGCCACAACCCACTGATGAGGAAAGTGTTTGACCTCCACCTCCTGCTCGTCAATGGACAGTCTGAGACAGCCATGAAGCACACATTTGCATCTTTACGATCATTCATCAGCAAGGTAATCTGTTCATCAATCCAGTCATCGCTTGACAGGAGATGGTGTGGTTGCACCGAGAGAGTACAGAGGTCATTCACTCTGATATTGCCCGGGATGGGTGGACTTTAGTGATGGGGCGAGATTATATAAGTGGGGCTGGTTTCTCTGGAGCAGAGCAGAGCAGGCTGAGGGGTAGCCTGAGGGAAGTGAATAAAATTATGGGAGGCACAAAACGTACTATCTCACACTGACCACCTGCAGATTGTTGGGCCTAAACAACCTCCCTCTGCAATTGGATTCTCAGCTTCCTGTCGTGAAGACCTCAGGCAGTCCGGATCAGTAAGAGCACTTCCAAGACCATCCAACTGACCAAGGGGGGCCTCCCAGGGCTGCGCGCTCAATCCACTGCTGCTCACTCTGCTGACCCACGACTGTGCAGCTAAACACAGCTCGAACCACATCATCAGGTTCGCAGACGACATGACCGTGGTGGGTCTGATCAGTAAGAATGATGAGTCAGTGTTCAGAGATGAGGTGCAGTTGCTAACGGACTGGTGCAGAGCCAACAACTTGCATCTGAACGTTAATAAAACTTCAGGAGGGGGTGGGGGGGCATGGTCCACTGACCACTGACAGCTCCACCGTTAAGGTTGTCAAGAGTATCAAGTTCCTTGGTGTGCCCTTGGCAGAGAATCTCACCTGGTCCCTTAACAAAAGCTCCATAGCCAAGAAAGTCCAGCAGCACCTCTACTTCCTGCGAAGGCTGAGGAAAGTTCATCTCCCACCCTCCATCCTCACTACATTCTACAGTGGATGTATAGAGAGCATCCCGTACAACTGCATCACTGCCTGGTTTGGAAGCTGTACCACCTCGGACCACAAGACCCTGGAGAGCAGGGGTGTCAAACTCAAATTCACAGAGGGCCAAAATTGAAAACTTGGACTAAGTCGTAGGCCAAACTAAATATTTATTGAAAATTTTCAACATCTGCATGTTTTCTTTTCTTTCAACATATGTAATGTTAAACTTTTTCTTATTAAAATAAATGTTTAATAATAGTTTTGGTTAAACTCTTTCCAGAAGAAGCATTAACAAATGAGAAATAAAATATTCAATAAATAATATTTCTCTCTAGCTCCTTTTAAATGTATTTTTTTTCCACAAGCCAACAAGTCAAAAAAATAACAACTTGCTTCAATGACAAACAGGTTTGTCTTTTAAAATGATGAACATATAGTCTGCCTCCCCTCTGTCTTGAAGTTCCTGTTTTCTGTCTTTCGTTTGGCCATTTTTCGTAAGGGGTTTATTACAGGTGAGTTGGGCGACAGGTCGCAGATGCTAATGAAAGTAAAGAGAGGAGGTGGGGGCGATTAGCGGGCTGACGGGCCGGCGCCAACGCATTTGCAAAGCATTCTGGGATTTGTAGTATTAGCTGTGCATGCGTTATACTGGCGCGGCGGCCAGCGGGCCAGCTCTAATACATATTTGATATGATCTTGCGGGCCAAATATAATTATATCACGGGCCAAATTTGGCCCGCGGGCCTGAGTTTGACATGTATGCTGTAGAGGATAGTAAAGTCAGTGGAAAAGATCATCAGGGTCTCTCTTCCTACCATGAAGGACATCTACAACACTCGATGCAGGCAAAAAGCAATGAACATTGTGAAGGGCTCCACACATCCCTCACCTAAGCTGTTTTCCCTTCTGCCATCTGGTAGGAGGTACCGTAGAACTTGACCCTTACATCCAGATTGGGCAACAGTTTTTCACCCAAGCCTTCGGGCTCCTTAATTCACAGAACATATGTGGATAATACCGTCGACTTTTACTGTATATGTCTTAATATTTTAATGTGTTTAACTTCTAACTGTAAATGTACTCTATAGTCTGGAGAAACACTATCTCGTCTTTATTGTGCGAGCATGGTATGAACTATAACTAAAGGTGACTTGAGATTGGAGGAACAACACCTTATTTTCCGTCTGGGCATTCTCCAGCCAGATAGCATGAACATTGACTTCTCTGCTTTCTGCTAAACTTGTTCGTCTTTCCCTTCCCCGTTTCAGTCTTTTCAATTCTCCCCTCCCTCCACCCTCTACCCCACCCAGCAATCCTCTTCCTCCCCCCTCCACCTATCACCTCCTGCCTTTGACTCCCCCCACCCCCACCACTATCTTTTTGTTCAGACACCTTCCGACATTTTTCCTCAAGCCCGAAACGTCAGTTCTGTATTTTTACCTTTGCTACTTAAAGGACCCTGTTTGACCTGCTGAGTTTCTCCAGCATTTTGTTTTTTTTCTACAACTATATAGTCAAAATCGTTTCCACGTGGTAAGGGTATCGAAAATGAAAGGGCGCAGCTTTCAGGTAAGAGGAAAGGGGATCTGAAGGATAAGGATTTTACACAGAGCTTAGTTGATATCTGGAACATCATCCAGAGGATGCATTCAGGAGACTTTAACAGGCAAGGCTGAGAAAGATAGTCCTAATGCAGGCAAATAGGTCAGTATGGACATTCTGGGTTGAAGGGCCTGTTTCTCTGCTGTCTGACGCCAAACTGATAGCAAACTGCGCTTTCTCTGGACTGCACCAATGCGGTCTTTTGATAATGAGTTTGGTGTTTGTGTTCAGTGTCAACTCTGCTCTGCTATATCCTTATAGCAGCATGGAAATGAGTCATAGATACTAAACAATGTGCCCAAATATTTATGCTCCTCTCCTTCCTCCTGATCCTCCTCGTCTAAATATGTCACTGTCGTCTGCTATTTCCATTTCTCTGATGTTTGAGTTGTGGCGAGAAATGGGGCAAACTTGGGTTATTTTTTCTCTGGAACTGAGGAGAGACCTGATAGAAGTTTGTAAGATCATGAGGGTCACTGATAGGGTGGACCGTCTGAATCATTACTCCAGGGTAAAAGTATCACAGACTGGAATGTAAGCGTTTAAGATGAGGGGGGAGGAAGTTTAAGGGAGATGTGAGGGGCATTTTTTTTTACCCAGAGAGTGGTAGATGCCTGGATCAAACTTCCAGGAGCAGATACAAGTTCTCCTCCACTTATGACAGGGTTACATTCTGGCAAAAATCGTTAGTCGAAAAAGAATACCGCACCTACCATTTTTTATAATTAAATTTTGAATACCTTTATTCCACACTGGAAAAACCACAACATACACAGCTGAAAGCACACTGGGCATGAAGAGTGTTTGAAGCATTGAGACTGCGAGCGTGGTTGAGTTAGCATCGCGAGAGAATATGCTGTTCGATACTTTCATGCGACGGTGCCTTTGCCCAGCAGAGTGAGAGAGTAGCGTACCGCATATCACAAGCACGGAACAGATTGGAATTCAAAATTGAAAGTACAGATTCAAACCATTGTAAGTAAGTCGGACCATCATAAGTAGGGGAGCACCCGTAGTAACATTCAAGCGCTTCTAGATAGACACCTGAATATGTAGGTGATGGAGTGCAAGGAGCAGAGTTTTAGTTTGATGTGGGCATTGTGATTGGCATGGAGTCATGTGGGCCAAAGGCCTGCTCCTGGGCTGTACTGTTCTATGCCTAAAGAATATTTTTTCCTGTTTCCTTTTAAAGGCATTGAAACTATTGCCTCAAACAGTGGAGTGAATTCCACACTCTTTTTGACTAAAGACGCTTCCTTCTGAATTCCCCAAAGGATTTCTTGGTGATTATCTCACAATTTTAGATGCTCATTATACTGGAATTGTGCTCTCCGTTTCCACTACCACAGTCCGGTTCATCACTGAGAACGAAAATTGAAACACAAAAACCTGCAGACGCTGGAGAAACTCAGCAAGTCAAACAGTGTCCTTTAAGATAAAATAGTATTTATGGTCATTGCACAAATACATAACCAACATTTTGGACTTGAGCCCTTGATGAAGGGCTCAAGCCTGAAACATCGGTTATGTATTTTTATCTTTGCTATATAAAGAACACTGCTGAATTTCTCATCACTTGGAGCACCTCTCTGAGAATGCTTGGCCATCATTTTAAGAATTAACCCAGTAGTTCCGCATCCAGTCCAGTGTACCAGCTTATTAAAGAATGTTTAATCCTGACTCCCAGTGTGTGGAGTGAACAAGCCATCCTGCTTCCCCATCACCTCCCCCTTCCCCCTCCAATCCCAACCCACCCTGTTCTCCCTGTGACTGTGCTCTGGCTTTCTCCCACATCCTAAAGACATGAGGATGGCTGTAAATTGTCCCCTTGTGCATAAATTAAATTACACTAAATTTTTAATCGTCATATATACCGAGATGCAGTGAAAAACCTTTCGTGCTATCCAGGCAAGTCAACCCATACTTGAGCACGCAGTAGAAAATTAAACAAAAAGTGCAGAGTTTTGTGTAATGTTGAAAAGGTTCAGTTAACAGTAAAATGGTAATTTTAGTTTACAAATGAGAGGTCCATTCAGTAGTCTGCTAACGGGGGTGGGGGTCTCATTATGTGATGATGTGTTTCCTCTTCCTTTCTCATGACCATCCTTCCATCCTTTCATCTCTAGTTCCCATCGACATTTTTTAAAGGAAGAGACAGCATCTGTGCCACGTTTTGCTATGAAATCTTAAAAGGCTGCACATCCAAACTGAACTCGACGCGCAGCGAAGCCTCCGCGCTTCTCTACCTGTTGATGAGGAACAACTTTGAGTACACCAAGAGGAAGACATTCTTGAGGACCCATCTGCAGGTCTGTTCCATAGAGACACATTGTAACCCGGCAACGTTGCCCTCCATTCCCCTCTCCCCCACAGTCCAATTTTGGCCCCATTTACCATGATGCAATGTCGTGTGCATCCACCTTGCTGCTTAAGGATATTAACTAATGATATGTTTTGCCCCCATGATACCTACTGTTCATGCTGTGACCCAAGGCTCCACTGCCTGGGCAGCATCAGGACAAGTGTGTGAGCTTGGTTCCAGTCTTCCACAAAGCAGGAAGACCATGCACGTTTCATGGTGGGGGTGGGGACATGGAGGATTGGTTCAATCATGTTTTGTTGCAAAGTTATTGCAGAAAGAATAGAAGGGGAGTTGCTGCAGAGTTGGGAAAGAACTAGGTGCAAGAATGCAGGGGAATACATTTAAATATACACATACTGCACAGAAACAGGCCCTTCCGGCCCACGAACCTGTGATGCCCAATTAGCTGTATGTTTTGAAGGGTGGGAGGAAATCCTCGCAGACACAGGTCGAATGTACAAACTCATTACAGACAGCGTCGGATTCAAACTCTATTCTCTGGTGCCGTAACAGCGTTGCACTAACTGCTATGTTAGCCATGCTACCCAAACACGAACCGTGCCACCCATACAAGGGAAGGAATGGGGTATTTGGGATTGTTCCTCTAGAGGCCAGTGATGCCCATTGAGACAGGTGGCCTTCTTCACTGCTGTGAGTTTGAGTGGTGATTTGAGTAAGGTTGCTGCTCCACCACTTCTGCTCTCCGGTGACGCCTTTCTGAATTTTGCTTCTTCCAGCCTCACTGCGCCACCCCTCACTCACCCCTGGTCCAGTCTCCTCCCACATCCCAGGGGCAATGGACGGCAGTTTAATTGAACATTTTTAAAATGCCTCCAGTGTGCCGATGAATGATAGAATCATGGGGCAGTTGATTGGGATGTGAGGAGGACAGGCAGGGTGGCAAATTAGTGGAGGAATGGGATTGCTTTGCGGACTGGCACAGAATTGATGGGCTGAATGGGCCCTCAGAAGGAAATGTGGAAATACCTCTCCCCAGTACCAAACTATGTCCTCTGTTGGTGAAGTTATGAAATGGCTCCCTTTGCAATCTCCAATAAAGTACAGGTCAGATTCTCATGTCTATTTGGCAGCTGCCCAGATCACAATTGATCCTGGGAACACTATGGGACTAAGTCTCAGCCCAGAGCCCTCTGTTCCTTAGTTCAGTCCAAGCCAACCGGGAAGTGCTGAGGGGGTGCGGCATTGTCAGCTGTCGCTGTTATTGGATGGACTGTTAAACTAAGGCTCCATATCACCTATCTCTGTCCTTCTCCTCCCTTTCTGGAACCACTGCATGGTATCCTTCACTCCACCCTAGTCCAAAATCCACTCCCCTCCCCATGCCCTACTCCAGTTCAGGAGAAGCCAAATATACCTCTCACGACCAAGGACCAGACATTCCAGATGAAGCTGCTATAGACACAGTATTCATTTTCCTATACCATACAATGATGCATGGCCCATTTTGTGTGACTACTTCGAAGAACAAACTCGCTGTAGATACTTTGTATAAACCCACCAACTCCCTCAGTCACCTCGACTACACCATTTTACACTCTGTCCCCCTGTATGAATTCTGTTCCTTCTCTCAATTTTCCTGACTCTATTGTATATGCTTCTAGGATGAGGTTTTCCATTCCAGAACATTTGAGATGTCCTCCTTCAAAAAATGTGGCTTCCCCTCGGCTGCCATCATCTCAGCCCTCGCCTGCATCTCCTCTATTTTCTGCACATCTCCCCTGGCTTCCTCGCCCCGAGATGCAAGAAGGACAGGGTTCTACTTGTCCTCATCTGCCACCCCACTAGCTTCCATATCCAACTTGTCCTCCACAATTTCATTCACCTACAACATAATCCCATCACCTGACACATCTTCCCCTTTCCATTTCCTAAAGGGACCACTCCCTCCAAGATTTCCTCATCTACTCATCCCTTCCCACTGATCATTCCCCCCCCCCCCCCCCCCCCCACTGGCCTCTACCCGCAGGAAGAGTTTCTCGTGCGTCCATGCCTCCTTCCTTGTCACCATTCGTCCGGTGCTCCCGCTACAGCCTCAGTGTCCTGCTACAGAGCGAGAGAGTGATGACAGAGAGAGAGAGTGATAGACAGAGAGAGAGAGAGAGAGTGATAGACAGAGAGAGAGAGTGATAGACAGAGAGAGAGAGTGATAGACAGAGAGAGAGAGTGATAGAGAGAGAGAGTGATAGATAGAGAGAGAGAGAGTGATAGACAGAGAGAGCTCCTTTGCTCAGTGTTGTGCAATCACAGGAACCTCTCAGTGGCCATTTTAATTCCATTTACCATTCACACACTGACGGGCCTATCCATGGCCTCATGAACTGCCAAAGCAAGGCCACCCCAATTGGAGGAGTGGCACTTAATAGTCCATCTGGACACGCTGCAAACTGACGGCGTCAACGTTGATTTCTCCAATTTCCGTTAAGCCCAAGTCTCTCTTTCCCAATCCCACTGCCTCCTTTCTTCTAGCTCCTTGCCCCTTACCTCTCCATTAACTCAGTAATTTTTTTCTCTTATATCCTCCCACCCATATCCATCCTTTACCTCTTACCTCTTTTCCTGAACTCCTCCTGCAGCTCTTTCCTCCCTCTTCAACTTTCCTCCCCCACACCTTTTTATTCAGCCACCTGCCTGCTTTTCACTCGCCCTTTCATGAAGGGCTCAAGCCCGAATCACTGGTTGCCCTTCACTTCCTATGCATGCTGAGTGACGTGCTGTGTTTCACCAGCACTTCTGTGTATTGCACTACAATCCCGGCACCTGCAGACTTGCCTGTTTAACTACTTTGAGGGGATCTCAGTTTGCTCCACATGACCCTGTATTAAGGTCACCTGTCACCTCAAGTCTCCATCCCACTCTCACTACGTCAGATTCAAATGAAGTGTAGCATGTCTCAGAGAATAGCACATCCACCAAATCACAAACTTCTGCACTGAATATTGAGTTGGATCTGCCAAATGTTGCACCTTCTCATTAGGTCCATTGTCCCCCTCTCTCTACATCTCAAAAGTGCTTTAGTTCCATTTGTAATGGACTTACTGTAAATATTCATGTATAATGTGTTTTGTGTATTATATGATCACCCCCTCCCATTTTTGAGGGGAAAAGGGAGAAAAATTTTACCCCCATGTATAATATGACCCCCTCCCTTTGCCTGCCCGATTTGCGCTGGCGTAGCTCTTCCCGATTTGCACTGGCGTCGCTCTTCCCCCCCCCCACCTACCTGATTCGTGCTGCCGTCTCTCTTCCCCCTCACCCGCCCAATTCCAATTCGTGCTGCCATCTTTCTCCCCCCCCCCCACACCTAGTTGCGCTGCTGTCAATGTCGGCAGCTGCTGATAATCTTACTTATCGTTAAACCTGGCAGAAAAAATTGTTAAAATAATAACCTCATGTATAATGCACCTTCCCTCCTTCCCCCACTTTGAGCTCGAATTTCGGGCAAAATTTTTCACATTATACATGGATATTTACGGTAAATTCGTGTCACAAGTGAAATTTTCTTGTCATCTATGCAAAAGTACAAAAGAGATGCATTGAAATTCTTGATTACCACGCGGGTAAGTAAAACATACCATTAACAAATAAGTACAAATTAAATTATATTAATGTGCCATGAGATTTTTAAAACAAGGTAATAAATCTGAAGGGAGATGCAGAGAGATTGCAGATGCTGCAATCTGGAGCAAACAGCAGTCTATTGGGAGAATCTCAGTGGGCTGAGATGCATCAGTGACAGAAAAAGAATGAAATAAGTACAAAAGGAGAGATAAATATTCACAGTTGCAGCAAAAAAAAGCATTGTTTCATTCGATCTTTGGTGGTTCTGAAATAATAAAGTAAAATCCCCGTTATCCAGCACCTACAGGAATCGGCGATGGTGGAAATGTGAATTTTCCAGTTGACTGAGACTCGCTCTTACAATGCCTAATACGCTAGATTTAAGAATACACCATTTAAAAGACAAAAGACTGCAAAATGTAAAGAAATTTGAAAAAAATTAATATTGTAATCTTTAATTATGTAATAATGAAGTAATTCCCGTAACTTACAAAATTTAAATTCGAATCCCGGTCACTGGCGCAGTAACAGCGTTGCACTAGCCAATACACTAACTGAGCCACTGTCATAATGAACCCTCTCCCCCAAGTTTACAGATAAAGCCTGACTAATATACCAAATACTAATAAAGATATTAGATACTCTTACTAGATAGGGGTAGGGAGACAATTTGGGGGTGTCGCCCCGGCAGTGAGCGGCATCGACTCGCTGTTCATCCTCGATGGACCTCGATGCAATCTGACTTACCTCCAAGCAAGTGTTAGTCAGGCCCTCGGTGCACCTTCCTTTAAATTCAAACCCCCTTCATTACCATTACAGCCACAACCCTTACCAATACAGATGTTGACTGCTTCTCTCCTACCAGGTCCTCAAGTGCTGGATTTCAAACTTTCATTAATGAATCCACCCGTTGACAGGTTTTGAATTGTTGTGGGGGTGTTTACGGACTGCTGCTCCCTCTGTGTCAGCAGTGGGGACGATTAAGGAATGTTGACTTTGTTTCCATTGCAGATCATAATCGCAGTGAGCCGACTAATAGCTGATGTTGTTTTTACGGGAGGCTCCCGGTTCCAAGATTCACTCTCTATCATCAATAACTTTGCCAACAGTGACAAAGTTCTGAAGGTATGGATGTACTTTCCAGCATAAAACGTGACACAGATGGGTTCCAACTGGTTGGCATAGCATTGGTATGAAGTGGTTCAACTTACCCACTGACCACCCCATACATTGGAATTTTACAAGGGCCGAGCATCGAAGAATGTTGGATGATTTGAGGGTTGGTGGGGATTGGGGAGAAGATTTTAACATGGTTGGGGGCTGATCTGTCAGGGGGATGCAGAGGGTGAAGGAAGACATGGGTTTAAAGCAGTAGATGAGTAAATGACAGATGGAGGCCAGTCTGAGGGAAGGAGAGGGTGCGCACTTCCACAGGAAGAATGGAAATGGTGGGAACTTGAGACACACCCCTGTGCAGAGGGATCAGGATCACAACGTGGGAAGTGTCAGCTTGTAGGTTTAGCAAGTGAAATGTTCCTTTTTTTTTTGAATGAAAATTAAAGAAGTCTTGTTGAGATTTTGCAGGACTTTGGAGAGTAGGGCTTGCATTATTTTCTTCAATATACCTTTAGGTTTTAGAAAAAAGGAATTAAAACCCTCCACTTCATACAAAGAAGATGACATATTACATCAGTTTATTCTGTTGAATGCAGTGGGTCATCTCTCCGGCCTATGTCAGTAAGCACATTGTGCTAATACAGATCGCAAATAGACTCGAGCTTGCAAAGATTAAGTCAGGTTAACTCATTGAGCTTTCCCTATGAGTAATAGCTCCATTCTATGAATATAGTCTGATTGGGGGGATGGAAATTGATGGACTGTATCCTATAACCACAACCATTCTGCTCCAACCTCTGCTCCTTGCTCCCTCTTTTAATGCCCTGGTTGACACCACTCTGCTCCCAAAATGGTTTAATAGGAAAATGCATTCATGTCAACATTGTAGAATGTCAACTAAAGGTGTTGCATTATTTGTAAGTTGGTGTTTATCAAGAGTGAATGTAAAGATTAAATTGTTATATAATCTATATATGTTTAATTTATAATCATTTTGCAGACAACTGCTTTCCCAGGTGAGGTCAAAGACCTAACGAAGAGAATTCGTACAGTCCTGATGGCCACTGCCCAGATGAAGGAGCATGAGAGAGACCCTGAGATGCTAGTGGACCTACAGTATAGCTTAGCCAAGTCCTACGCGAGCACACCTGAGCTGAGGAAGACCTGGCTGGGCAGTATGGCCAAAATCCACCTGAAGAATGGTGATCTCTCTGAGGTGAGTAAACCCTCAAATGGAAGTTGGCAAATTTTAATTTAGTCCCTCAGTAGTTGGGAAATAATAGAGCTATACAGCCTGAAATAGATCCTTAACACAACGTTAACCATGCCAGCCAAGTTGGCGTCTTGATGTCGCCCCATTTTGCCAGCATTCAATTAATATCCTTCTTCTAACCCTTCCTATCCATATTTCTGTCCAACTGTGTTTCGAACTTTATAATTATACCCGTTTCTCTTGTTTCCTCTGGCAGTTCTTTATGGATAAGGACCACAAGTTGCCCCTCATGTCCCTCTTCATTCTTTCCCATCTCACCTTAAAGTTCTAGAATTTTCTTCCCTGGGAAAAAGACTGTAAGCATTCATGTTTGAGTGCCCGCTGTTGTTTGGCATCTATATTGATGACATTGTGGATGACTCCCCACATTAGTGGTATAGTACCAGTGAGGAAGATTATCTAATCTCACAGCAGGATCTCGGTGAACCCTGAAGGTGGCCCAAGGAATGGTAGATGGAATTTAACTTAGTCAAGTGCAAGGTGTCTCTATGTGAAACCAGGGCATGACTTGCAAGGGAGTCTTGCAGATCCAAGAGATTTGGTGGTACCAGTGCATAATTCCATTCCATGGAAGTAGCGACACAAGTGGGCAGAGTCGTGAAGAAGGTGTTTGGCACTTCATCAGTCAGGGCAATGAGTACAGGAGCAGGGATGTTATGTTACAACCGTGCAGGTCATTGGCAAGAACATACTGGGAATACAGCATGCAGTTTTGGTTGCCCAGCTGTAGGAAGGAAATCATTATGCTGAAAAGGGTACAGAACAGACTTTCACAGGAATGTTGTCAAGACTGATGGGCTTGAGCTATGTGGAAAGGCTGGGACATTTCTTCCTGTCACATAGGGGGTAAAGAGGAAACCTGATTGAGGTTAGCAAGAGACAAAAGATTTAAGAGGGACCTAAGGGGTAAGTACTTCACATGGGTATATAGAATGAGCTGGTAGAAGTGGAGACAACTGTAATATTCAAAAGACATTTTGGCCAGTCCATGGATAGGAAAGGTTTAGAGGGATATGGGCTGAACACAGGCAAATGGGATTAGGTCAGCATGGAGAATTTGGGATGAAGCGCATGTTTTTGTGGTGTAGATTTATCCATGACACTCTTGGTTTTTTCTTTGGCTTGGCTTCGCGGACGAAGATTTATGGAGGGGGTAAAAAGTCCACGTCAGCTGCAGACTCGTTTGTGGCTGACAAGTCCGATGCGGGACAGGCAGACACGATTGCAGCGGTTGCAGGGGAAAATTGGTTGGTTGGGGATGGGTGTTGGGTTTTTCCTCCTTTGCCTTTTGTCAGTGAGGTAGGCTCTGCGGTCTTCTTCAAAGGAGGTTGCTGCCCGCCAAACTGTGAGGCGCCAAGATGCACGGTTTGAGGCGATATCAGCCCACTGGCGGTGGTCAATGTGGCAGGCACCAAGAGATTTCTTTAGGCAGTCCTTGTACCTTTTCTTTGGTGCACCTCTGTCACGGTGGCCAGTGGAGAGCTCGCCATATAACACGATCTTGGGAAGGCGATGGTCCTCCATTCTGGAGACGTGACCCATCCAGCGCAGCTAGATCTTCAGCAGCGTGGACTCGATGCTGTCGACCTCTGCCATCTCGAGTACTTCGACGTTAGGGATGTAAGCGCTCCAATGGATGTTGAGGATGGAGCAGAGACAACGCTGGTGGAAGCGTTCTAGGAGCCGTAGGTGGTGCCGGTAGAGGACCCATGACTCGGAGCCGAACAGGAGTGTGGGTATGACAACGGCTCTGTATACGCTTATCTTTGTGAGGTTTTTCAGTTGGTTGTTTTTCCAGACTCTTTTGTGTAGTCTTCCAAAGGCGCTATTTGCCTTGGCGAGTCTGTTGTCTATCTCATTGTCGATCCTTGCATCTGATGAAATGGTGCAGCCGAGATAGGTAAACTGGTTGACCGTTTTGAGTTTTGTGTGCCCGATGGAGATGTGGGGGGGCTGGTAGTCATGGTGGGGAGCTGGCTGATGGAGGACCTCAGTTTTCTTCAGGCTGACTTCCAGGCCAAACATTTTGGCAGTTTCCGCAAAGCAGGACGTCAAGCGCTGAAGAGCTGGCTCTGAATGGGCAACTAAAGCGGCATCGTCTGCAAAGAGTAGTTCACGGACAAGTTTCTCTTGTGTCTTGGTGTGAGCTTGCAGGCGCCTCAGATTGAAGAGACTGCCATCCGTGCGGTACCGGATGTAAACAGCGTCTTCATTGTTGGGGTCTTTCATGGTTTGGCTCAGCATCATGCTGAAGAAGATTGAAAAGAGGGTTGGTGCCAGAACACAGCCTTGCTTCACGCCATTGTTAATGGAGAAGGGTTCAGAGAGCTCATTGCTGTATCTGACCCGACCTTGTTGGTTTTCGTGCAGTTGGATAATCATGTTGAGGAACTTTGGGGGACATCCGATGCGCTCTAGTATTTGCCAAAGCCCTTTCCTGCTCACGGTGTCGAAGGCTTTGGTGAGGTCAACAAAGGTGATGTAGAGTCCTTTGTTTTGTTCTCTGCATTTTTCTTGGAGCTGTCTGAGGGCAAAGACCATGTCAGTAGTTCCTCTGTTTGCGCGAAAGCCGCACTGTGATTCTGGGAGAATATTCTCGGCGACACTAGGTATTATTCTATTTAGTAGAATCCTAGCGAAGATTTTGCCTGCAATGGAGAGCAACGTGATTCCCCTGTAGTTTGAGCAGTCTGATTTCTCGCCTTTGTTTTTGTACAGGGTGATGATGGTGGCATCACGAAGATCCTGAGGCAGTTTACCTTGGTCCCAACAAAGCTTGAAAAACTCATGCAGTTTGGCATGCAGAGTTTTGCCGCCAGCCTTCCAGACTTCTGGGGGGATTCCATCCATACCTGCTGCTTTGCCACTTTTCAGTTGTTCGATTGCCTTATATGTCTCATCCAGGGTGGGAACCTCATCCAGCTCTAGCCTTAGGGGCTGTTGAGGGAGCTGGAGCAGGGCGGAATCTTGGACTGAGCGGTTGGCACTGAAAAGAGATTGGAAGTGTTCTGACCATCGGTTGAGGATGGAGATCTTGTCGCTGAGGAGGACTTTGCCGTCTGAGCTGCGCAGCGGGCTTTGGACTTGGGGTGAGGGGCCGTACACAGCCTTTAGAGCCTCGTAGAAACCCCTGAAGTCGCCAATGTCCGCGCTGAGCTGGGTTCGTTTGGCGAGGCTAGTCCACCACTCATTTTGGATCTCCCGGAGTTTGCGCTGAAGATGGCTGCATGCGCGACGGAAGGCTTGTTTCTTCTCTGGACAAGACGGCTTTGTAAGGTGAGCCTGGTGGGCAGCTCGCTTCTTTGCCAGCAGCTCCTGGATTTCCTGGCTGTTTTCGTCAAACCAGTCCTTGTTTTTCCTGGAGGAGAAGCCCAGTACCTCTTCAGTGGATTGCAGTATGGTAGTCTTCAACTGATCCCAGAGGGTTTCAGGGGACGGGTCCGTGAGGCGGGTTGCATCGTCGAGCTTTGCTTTGAGGTTTGCCTGGAAGTTTCCTCTCGCTTCGTCTGACTGCAGGTTTCCAACATTGAACCTCTTTCTGGGGGCTTTATTGTTCCTGGGCTTTGGTTTGAAGTGAAGGTTGAGCTTGCAACGAACCAACCGGTGGTCAGTGTGGCATTCCGCGCTAGGCATGACCCTGGTGTGGAGCACATCTCGTTTGTCACTTTCTCGCACCAGGATGTAGTCCAGGAGGTGCCAGTGTTTGGATCGGGGATGCATCCAGGTAGTCTTAAGGCTGTCCCTCTGCTGAAAAAGGGTGTTTGTAATGACAAGCCGCTGTTCTGCGCAGAGCTCCAACAGGAAGCGCCCATTGTCGTTGCACTTGCCGACGCCATGCTTGCCCAGGATTCCTGGCCAGGTTTCTGAGTCTTTGCCGACACGAGCGTTGAAGTCGCCCAAGATGACAACCTTGTCGGCTGTAGGGGTGCGTTGGATGAGTTTGCGCAGGTCGGTGTAGAACTTGTCCTTTTCTGCTGGTTCCGCCTGGAGGGTTGGAGCATAGACACTGATGAGGGTGATGTGACGCTTGTTCTGAAGGGGGAGTCGCATGGACATGATTCGGTCCGAGAGGCCTGTCGGAAGGTTTTCGAGTTTGGAGACAATGAAGCTCTTGACCATGAAACCTACACCAGATAGGCGTCGTTCATCCAAAGGCTTGCCAGACCAGTAGAGTGTGTAGCCCGCGCCGCGTTCTTGGAGGCTGCCTACATCTGCCAGGCGGACTTCACTGAGAGCGGCTATGTCGATGTCAAGTCTGAGGAGTTCATGTGCAATGAGGGCAGACCGACGTTCAGGTCGGTGGCTGTCAGCCTTGTCTAGCATGGTTCTGATGTTCCAGCATGCTAGCTTGAGTTTGTGAGCATCTTTTGAGGGGGAAGGCGTGGAGGGGGAGGACGTGGAGGGGGAGGACGTGGAGGGGGAGGACGTGGAGGGAGAGGACGTGGAGGGGGAGGACGTGGAGGGGGAGGACGTGGAGGGGGAGGACGTGGACCTGTCCTCGGGCCTGCGCAAAGGAGCTTTTAGGTGGAGTGCAGTGCGCGCAGTACTGGCCCCACCCTTTACACCCATGGTTCGTGTGCCGTGGCCAAGCAAGCTGGGACGTGGCAGCGAGGTCCTTGGGTCGTAGGTTTTATATCGGAGTGGCCTTCTCCTATGCAGGTTTCTTACCCGGGCTGGAGGGGCCTCCCTTCCCTCCTAGGTCGGTCCATACTGCCCGGACCGGGGCCGAGGCCGCCGCAGCTCACCCTGTGCCTGGACTGGGGCCGCCGCCTCCCACTCTCTGCCCGGATCGGGGCCTCCCCCTGCCCCACTCGACCGAGGCCGGGGCCGCCGTCTCCCCCTTGCTCCTGCCCGGATCGAGGCCGCCGCCGTCTACCTCAGCCTCTTGCACTCCAGGGAATAAAAACACAGTCTATTCAGCCTCTCCCTACAACTCAAGCCCTCCTGTCCCAGCAACATCCTGGTGAATCCTTTGCACCCTTTCAAATTTATTGACATCTTTCCTATAGCTATGTGACCAGAACTGCATGCAGTTCGGGAAGTCTGGTCTCATCAATGCCTTGTACAGTTGTACCACAAGGTCCCAATATTTGTATTCAGTGCACTGCCCAGTGAAGGTAAGCATGCCAGACTACTCCTTCACCACTTGAGACACCAGGAAAAGTAACCACGTGGTTATTGGGAGATTGTAAAACCCCAGCCATTACCTTATGGCAGGGTTTCCAAAACTTTTTCTTTCCACTCACATCCCACTTTAAGTAATGCCTGTGCCATCGGTGCTCTGTGATGAGTAAAGGATTGCTTAAACTGGTATGTGAGTGGGGAAAAAAGATTGAGAACCACTGCTCTAGACCCAGTTGTTACTAAAATATTTTACTTCAGAAAAATTGTCATTGGCCCATTTCTTTTGGAGTTCTGAAGCCATGCACATAACGAGTCAATTAATCCCTTACTAATCACAGAGCACCAATGGCATAGGGATTACTTAAAATAGTGTGTGAGTGGAAAGAAAAAGTTTTGGAAACCCTGCCCTATGGGGAAGGAGACCTGTCCAATTTGGTCTGAAGTGTTCAGGCCCAGATCCGAAATTGCTATTCATTTGCTTTCTCAAGTAGCACAAGAAAAGACCCAATTGGATCAAATCAGGACATTTTGTGGCATCCAGACCCCTGACCATGTATCATGTATTTTGTGACACCCTTTGAAACCCAAGAACCTAAGATGGTCCTTCCAGCCAACTCTGCTGTTCAGAAGCCAGCAGCTATTTCAAGCTCATGGCTGCTGCAAGAAATCACCATTTTCTAGCACTATTCCCATACCCCTTGATTTCTCCAGTGACCCAAATTTTTTTAAATGGAACAGTGCACCACAGAAGTCAAGTTTATTCTTATCTGATTATACAAGTACAACCCAATGAAACAGTGTTCTCCAGTCCTCGGTGCCAAACACGCAGGCACACAACACATGCAGACGAACAACACAGATGCAGGACAAGTATTTCAACTATACAAATAAATAATATTGCTTCATGAATGTGAGAGTTTTGGACGGTTAGAGCGAGCAGTTCCTTTGGTCGTTCAGCATTCTCACTGACTGTGGGAAGAAGCTGTTCCTCAGCCTGGCGGTTCTGGGCTGAGAAACGGACCCTTTGGCCCACAATATCTGCATAGAGCCTGATGCCAGATTAAACTAAATCATGGTACAGAATCTTCTGTTTCATGCATGTGTATGTCTGACAACCTGTTAAATGCTACTATCATCTCTGTTTCTGCCTCCACCATCATCCTGTTGGTCTATTCTCGGCACCCACCACTCTTAAAAAAATTTAGAAGAAGATTCTCGCAATTCTTTAAACACCCCACCTTTCACCTTAAATGCATGGCCTCTCTGATGTGTTTTTTCTTAACCCCAGTCTACCCTGTTGTCATTTTGTACACTTCTCTCTGGTATCTCCTTGGCCTCCAATGCTGCAACTTCAGTTTGTCCAACCTCTGCTCGCAGATTATTCCCTCTGATCCAGGTACCATTTGGCTAAATCACTTCTGTGCCCTTTCCAACACTTTTACATCTTTCCTGTAATTGGGCAACCAGAATCGCTCTCAGCATTCTAAGTGAATGCAAACTAAAGTTTTTTAAAGTTGTATCGTCCCTTCCTTACCCTTGTTCTCAATGCCTAATCAATGAAGGCAGGAAAACTCTTTTCCACCCTATTTATTGCAACGCCCTCTTCGGAAAACTATGGACTTAAATCCCCAGATCCCTCTGTGCATCTGAGCTATCAAGGGTACTGCCATTAACTGCATTTATATTTACCCCCTCCATAAATCTTCGTCCGTGAAGCCAAGCCAAAGAAGAAACACCTATTGTGAATGCATTCCATGCTGGAGTGGTTGAGAATGTCCCAAGATTCAGCACCTTCTTGAAGAAATTTCCCCATCTCAGTCTGAATCACCCTCCTCATCTTCTCCAAGTCCGTAGGCCTTGCAGAGTCCACAAGAGGTAAAGATATATTACTGATGTGTTGGGCCTGACCCCATACCTCCCTCATCACCATTCGAGGTCTCCAAACAATCCTTCAAGTGAAGCAACATTTCACGTGAGTCTGCAGGGGTCATCCACTGCATCTGGTGCTCTCATTGTGGTCTCCTCTACCTCAGAGAGACTGGACGCAGACTCGGAGATCTCTTCATTGAGCACCTCGGCTCTGTCCGCCGCCATAGCGTGGATCTCCCAGTGGCCCTCATTTCAATTCCCCAACCCATTCCCTTGTCTGTTCATGGTCTCATGCACTGGCAGACTGAGACCATCTGCAAATTGAGGAAACAACGCCTCATTCTGTCTGGGCACGTTCCAACTGGATAGCATTAACATCGACGATCCCGGTTTCAGTGAGCCCACATTTTTCCCTTGGTCTCCCTTTCCTGCAGCTCTGTCTCTCTCTCCCATTTTCTTTCTGCCTCCTTTATTCTGCATTCTCGGAGACTTCCTCTCCTTCTATCAATTCTCACCTTTCCTTTCTCCTGGCCTCTTCTCCATATTCACTTAGCACCCTTTGTCTGTTGGTCAGTGCTCCTTCCCCTACCATTCCTTTTGTTCAGGCACTGCCTGCTTTTTCCCATACCTTGAAGAAGGTAATGATGCTGCGTGGCCTGCTGAGTTTCTCCAGTATGTTAGTACATTGCACTCGACCCCAGCCTCTGCAGACTTTCTTGTTCAAGCCCATGCAGTGGGCTTGGTGATTGGTTCTGCAGCCTGTTAAAGTGATATCGGTGTGGGCTAAATAACAAAACGTGTCCAATGCTGTGGAATGCTCCTTTGCTCATGGCAACTAACTCAGAGATTCATGGGCCCTCTGGTGCAAGTCACCCATGCTAATGACTGGGGACCATTTGATTCTTCTGGGAATAGCAACAGTTTAACTTTGAGAGAAGTTCACTGTCTGTAAGAAAGCAGAAAGCAGCCATTACCGCAAGACTGCGCTGTTCCCATTCACAAGGCAATAAAACTCTAATCTTCTGACTTGACACAAAAATGTGAAATCCGATCTGACACATAATTGTCTTTCACCATCTCTCCTTTCCTCTGCAGGCAGTGATGTGTTATGTTCACGTGGCAGCCCTGGTCGCTGAATACCTTTACAGGAAAAGTAAGTCCCAAATTTTCTTTGTAAATCCAGCTTTTAACAAATGAGAGTGTTTTTAGTGAAACCTGGCACATTGTTGTTACTTGTGCATCCAGCTGGCAGTTCATTTGAAGTGTTTCTCTGTGAATCAGGAGGTTTTAATTTGTTTTAAATTAGACGTACAGTATGGTAACAGGCCCTTGCTCCCAGCTGCCAGAATACACCAATCAATCTACAACCACTGAACATTTTGAATCGTGGGAGAAAATGGGAGCCCCTAGAAAAAACCTATGCAGACATTGCGAGATCCTACAAACTCTTTACAGCCAGTGCTGGATTTAAACCTGGTCACTGGAGCTGTAACAGCCTTGCGTCAGCTGCTGCATTGACCACCCTTTATGAGCAGTTTGGGCTCTCTATTGCCCATCCCTGATTGCCTCTTGAGAAAGTGGGAGTGAGAAATGTCCTGAGCCACTGCATTCCTTGTGGATGCTGGATGTGGAGGGGGTTCTGGGGGTCCGACCCTTGTTCCCTGCAACCACGGCACAATGGAAATTAATGTGCACACTAAAGGTTAGTGACCTGAAATAATGCTCATTGTTGTTTTATTTAATGGAACAACAAACTGAGCAAAGTAGTTCAAAGTATGGAATAAAATCTTAACTAAATCCGTAACTTCGTAGAATGTAATCATACGTATTATATCAAAATAGTTTTAGGAGCCATGGGAGAGAGACTGTGCCAAAATTATCTTGAAACCATTTCAAGTTTACATTTGCACAAGCATTCAGTGTGCACATACTTTTGTCACAGGAAAAAAATTTGCACAACACAAGATTTTTGCACACACTGACGACTAAAAATTAGAGGGAACATTAGATCCGACCCAGTGATGATAGAACCATGGAGCATGACAGCACAGAAACAGGCTCTTTGGCCCATCTAGTCTGTCCTGAACTATCATTCTGCCCAGTCCCAATGACCTGCACCTGGTCCCCATCTCTTCCATTCATGTACCGATTCAAATTTTTCTTAAATATTAAAATGGATCACCGCTTCAGCCAGCAGCTTGTTCCACACTCTCACCACTCTCTGTGTGAAATTTCCCCAGTGTTCCTTTTACATATTTCACCTTTCATCCTTAAAACTGGACTTTGCCTTCTTGTCACCTCACCTCAATGGAAAAAGCCTACTTCCATTTTACTCCATTGATGACCCTCATCCCGATAAACTTTCATTCCCTAACTAATCGAACATACATCAATCTTTACTTTAAATACATCAAATGACTTGGCTTCCACAACCACATGTGACCACAAATTCACCACCCTCTGGCAAAATAAATGACCGCTGTACAATCCCCATTGAACTTGACTCTCCCACCGTGAGAAACAATCTTTCTACGTCTACTTTATCCATGCCTTTCAACATTCAAAATGTTTAATTGAGATCCTCCTCATTCTCCTAAAACCCATTGAGTACAGCCATCAAATGCTCCTCATGTGAAAATAGTTTACAATCCTGGAATCCTTGTGAACCTCCTCTGAAACCTCTTTAAAGTCAACACATCCTTCCTTAAATTAGTAACTCAAATCTGCTCACAATACACCAAATGAGGTCTCATCACTACCTGACAAAGCCTCAACTTCACTGCTCTTGTACTTTATTCCCCTTGAAATTAGGATTAAAATTTAAAAAAAGATAATATTTACTTCTTGTTGATGAGGGATCCAGAATTAAAAATGCAGTCACAGATAGCAGTGTAACAGGAATTGTTCAAGTGGGAGAGAGCTGTATTTCTCCAATGAAACATTTATAAATATCAGAAACAAAAAGTTTAATAGCTCTGGGAAAGTATGGAGATTAGCTTTGAGATGAACCAGTGATACAGTGTAAAAACATGGGACGGTGATGCTGTGAACTTTCCTAGTTATCACATAACTGATGTCAAGGTTCTTCTGCCCACAAAGACTGGGTCAGGTTTCAAAATCCTGGACCCTATTTATTCTGCAGGGTTGAATACACACAGAGGGTTCCCCACAGCTGCCGGTACTTCTGGATCCTGTGTCAGGGCTAGGGAACTATCAGGCCATTCAGTCCTTGGAGTATATCTGCTAGATGTCCAATTAGTCATTTTCCTTTTCAAGTATTCACCCTGTACCTGCTTTGATTGAATCTCCTTCCACCACACTTTTTAAAGAGCGCTCATTGTGAAATATACCAACAACATGGGTTCCAAAGCAGTAGTGTAGCAAACAAGAAGGTTAGGACAAATACCAAAGTTAATGAGGCCAAGTTCAGGGTAGGTCAGCCAGGAGCACACCATGAAGTGAGGAAAAATTGATGGATTGAATTGCATTTATTTCAATGCAAGAGGCTGATGAACTCAGGGCTTGGAGCCAGTGATTCTCAGCCTTTTTCCTTTCCACTCATGTACCACTTTAAGTATTTCCTATGCCATAATTGCTCTGTGATTAGTAAGGAATTGCTTAAGGTGGAAAGAAAAAGTTTGAAAACCACTGTTTTAATTGTTCCTCATTGACTCGTTATGTGCACCATTTCATAACTCCAAAGGAAGGGCAGAGATTCTCAACCTTTCCTTCCCACTCGCATACCACCTTAAGCAATCCCTTACTAATCACAGAACACCAATGGCATAAGGATTACTTAAGGTGGAATGTGAGTGGAAAGAAAAAGGTAGGAACCATTGGTTAGACAGAGAAATGGAACATGTCAAGTGCAGGCAGCTGAGACCCTCGAGTCAGGGGGAGATAGGACTACATTTGAGAAGGAAATCAGGAAGGCAGTAAGGGAACAATATCGGTCTTTAGCAAATAATGTAAAGGAGAACCCTGAGAGATTCTGCAAATTTATTAAAGACAATAAGCTCACTAGGGGAGAGAATTGGGCCCCTTAAGAATAAACAAGGTCATTATGAATGGAGCCACAGATGATGGGGTGAGATTTGATATATTCACCCAAGGAAAAAGGCATGAATAGTCTTGAAGAGAGTTGACATTGCAGAAGAGGAATTGCTGGAGTGGTTTAAATACATAAAGATAGATAAATCCCAGGGCCTGACCAAGAATGGGAAGCCAGGGAAGAATAATGGGACCATGGCAGGAATATATGTACCTTTGTAAGACAAGGGTGAGGAGCTAGAAGACTGGAGGGTAGTGAATGTTGTCTTCATTTAAGAAAAGCTGTGTGGGCAAGCCTTGGGCCTACAGGCCAGTGGGTTTAATGTCTATGTTGGGTAAGTTACAGGAGAGGAGTCCGGGAGGCAGGATCTACATGCATTTGGACAGAGGAGGACAGATTAGTGATAGCAAAGCTCTGTGCATAGAAATAGTGACTCACAAATTTGATAGAGTTTTTGAAGAAGTGACCAAGAACATTGAAGAGAGCAGGACAATAGACATTGCCTCCATGAACTTTAGTAAGGCCTTTGACAAGATTCTTCATGGAAGGCTGCTCTGAAAGATTAGATTGCATGTGATTCAGAGAGAGCTAACCAATTGGATATCAAATTGGCTTGGTGGTAAGAGGCAGAGGGAGGTGGTGGAGGATTTTTTTTAAATTTCATTTGAATGGCCTACACCACAGAGATTCATGCTGGGTCCACTGTTATTTGCCATTATAAGTGTGGATGAAACATGTCAGTGGCATGGGGCTAGTTTCCAGAAGACAAATTGAAAGTTGGTGTTCTCATAGTCAGTGAAGAAGGAATCTCGATCAACTCGAAAAAATGGGCCGAGGAATGATAGATGGTGTTTAATTCAGATTAATAAGAAGTGCTGCATTTTTGAAAGTCAAACTAAGGAAGGGTGCATTGTCAATGTTGAGCACCTGGTGAGATTTGTGGGTGACCTCAGCATATACCAGTGCGCACTTCTCTGGAAGTGGTGATATTTGTAGACTGAGTGGTGAAGGAGAATGGTACACTTGCCCTCAGAGAGCACTGAGTACAATTAGGACATTGCCTCACAGCTGTACAGGACTTCAGTAAAATCACATTTGGAGCATTATTTATTTTGCAGTTCTGTTCCAGGAAGATGTCATGAAGCTGAAAAGGGGTGCAGAAAAGATCCATGAGGATGTCACTGGAACTGGAGGGGCTTGGAGAGACTCAGATTATTTTCATGGAAACAAAATTGGAGCAGAAGGCCTTTGAGCCTGCTCTGCTATTCAATATGATTGTGGCTGATCAAATGACCCAGTCCCTGATTCCTGCTTTCTTTTTGCATTTCTTGATCCCTTCAACCATAAGGCCACATCAAACTTCTTTTTGAATAATACTACATCTAACTAACTGGCCTCAGCAGCTTTCTGTGGTAGGGTGTTCAACAAGTTCACAAATCTTTGAGTGAAAAAGTTTCTCCTCATCTCTGTCCTCAATTACTTTGCCCTTCTCTTTGGATGTGACCCCATGTTCTGGGCTTCCCCAGTACAGGAAACAGTCTTCCTGCATCTACCTTATCTCATCCTGTAAGAATTTTAGATGGCTCATTGAGATCCCTTCTCCCAAATTTCAATGAATTTTTTCAATGGCTCTATCAGGTACATGGATGGGAGAAGCGTGGAGGACTATGGACTGGGTTGCGGGTCAGTTGGACTAGGCGGAAAAATGATCCAAGACAGACTAGAAGGGACGAAGTGGTCTGTTTCTGTTCTGTAATGGTTCTAGTCAATCCAATCTTTCTGCAGATGCCGGACCTCCCATCCTGAAAACTGTAGGGTTACCGAATTGAGTTTTATAAAATCGTGAGGATCTTGATAAAATGATAAAAGTGAAGTGATAACTTTTATCCCATGGTGAGGGAATCTAAATAAACCTTGAGGCCATAATGTTAAGATGTGAAAGATTTAAAAAGGACCTGAGGGGCAGGTTTATCACACAGAGGGCAGTGGGAATGAGCTGTTAGGGGAAGCTGTGGAGGTCAGCACAATTATGACATTTAAACGACATTTAAATAAGAAAAAAACACTTAAGGGGATGTGAGCTAAATGCAGGCAAACTGATCTAGTTCAGAAGGTCAATTTGGTTGGCAAAAATTGGATCAAAGAGGCTGTTTTCGTCATGTATAACCCTGACATTATACTTTGTAAAATTCCTTACCATGCATATCATCATGGCGAGTTCCTAAATAATGATTACTGGAAGTAGCGCAGAGATTACCATATTTTTTTTAAATCTAGCTCAGCATATGTTTTCTGTCTGGAATGAATCAATTTTAAATATCTCTCTGTTTTTTTTAATTACTGTGGTTTTGTTTGCTTACATGATGAATGCTGAATGGAAAATTAATTACACCACAGGGAAGAAGGAGACAACTCACACTACCACTTCCACAGAGAGCAGACCTGTGAGCCCCAGTCCTCTGCTCTCTCATTGAACCCCACCCCCCCACCCTAAAGTTCAGTTCCATCAAATGTCAACCCAGATTCCATTTTTGGAATCACTGATCATCTTCAGTCCTCCCACTTTGAGATGAGTGTGTAGTTTTAGTCTCGAAGGATCCTGCCCCAAACATCACCTGACCATTTCTGCTGAGTTCCTCCAGCATCTCATTCTTTGTTTATAGATAGGAAAGTTTTAGATTAGTGGTTTTCAGAGTTTTTCTTTCCACTCACATTCCTATGCCATAAGTGCTCTGTGATTAGTAAGGGATTGCTTAAGGTGATATATGGGTGGAAAGGAAAAGGATGAAAACCACTGCTTTAATCGTACCCTATTGACTCGTCATGTGCAGGGTTTCATAACTCCAAATGAAATGGGCCATTGACAATTTCTCAAGCAAAGTATTTCAGTAACGATTGGGTCAAGATTCTCAACCTTCCCTTCCCACTCACACATCTCCTTAAGCAATCCCTTACTAATCACTGAGTGCTTATGGCATAGCGAATGCCTAAAGTGGTATGTGAGTAGAAAGAAAAAATTTGAAAACCACTCATTTAGGTGGGGGGGGATCTGGGCCAGCTGCAGGCATATGAGACCAGTTTGTATGGACAACTTGGTTAACGTCGGCTATTTGGAATGAAGGGCATTGTTTCTGTGGTATCGAACTCAAGGACATACTCCGTGATTGGTAGGGTTCTATGGAATGTTATTGAACAACAAGACTTTTGGGAGCATAGTTTGCTGAAAGTGACAACACAAGTAGATTGAGCGATGAAGAAAGTGTGTGGAAAAACACACAAATGCTGGAGAATCATTAGGTCAAACAATGCCTTTATGTAGCAAAGGTAAAGATACATCACCAATGTTTCGGGCTTGAGCCCTTCATCAAGAAGGAGTTCTGTGGGGGGAGGAGTCACGTGATGGAGTAGTGGCCGGACGGTGAACTCCAGCCCTCTCCAGAAAAGTCGGGAAAAACAAGAGAAAATACAAAGGCACAGAAATAAAAGTTAAAGAAAAGTGAGTATAAAGGTGGAAAGAAGATGGCGACAATAAAAGAAAAATCAAAATCAACGGTAAGAAGAGAGGAAGAGAAGACAACGGAGGAATAAGGAGAAGGCCTTACCTGTTCGAAGAGGCCCGCTGTGGAGAGAGAAGCCCGCTTCCTCAGGTCGGTAGAAATAGGACTACAAAAATGGCTCGCAGAGCCGAGTAAAAGTGCGCAACCGCGCATGCGCGAGGAGTCGCGCATGCGCGATGCGCATGAAAAAAAACACACCGACGGGAGGGGGGACCAGCTGGGGAGTCGATCTCCACAGCCGGCAACAACAGCTGCAGAACACCTGCAGCAAGAAGAGACCACAGAAGATAATGAAAACAAGAAAGAAGAGCAGAAAAGGGCAACAAAGAAACAACAGATGGCCAACCCAGAGGAAGAAGAAGAGGAAGAATACAGTGAAATAGAAGAAGGGAAAGGCAAGGTAAAGGATATACTTTCTCTTGTTAGAGGATACATGGAGTCATTTAAAGAATGGCAAACACAGGAATTTAATGATTTAAGAAGAAGAATAAACAACACAGAAGAGAAAGTGAATAAAATAGATATGACCTTAACAGAAATGGGAAAGAAAATGGACAAAATGGAAGAGCGGGCAGTAGCAGCAGAAATGGAGGTAAAAGACTTAAAAAAGAAATTGGAGGAATCTAATAAAAAAACTAAAGAGACACAAGAACTACTAGCTCAAAAAATAGATACAATGGAAAATTATAACAGAAGAAATAACATAAAGATAGTGGGCCTTAAGGAAGATGAAGAAGGCAAGAATATGAGGGAGTTTATAAAAGATTGGATCCCTAAGACCCTAGGATGTCCAGAACTACAGCAAGAAATGGAAATAGAAAGGGCACATAGAGCATTGGCCTCTAAACCACAACCACAACAAAAACCAAGATCTATTTTAGTAAAATTCCTAAGATATACGACAAGAGAAAAGGTACTGGAGAAGACAATGGAAAAAGTAAGAGAGGAGTATAAAGGGCAAAAAATCTTCATTTATCCAGATATAAGTTTTGAACTCCTAAAGAAGAGAAAAGAGTTCAATACAGCAAAGGCGATTTTATGGAAGAAAGGGTATAAATTTATACTAAAGCATCCAGCGGTATTGAAAATATTTATTCCAGGACAACAAAACAGACTATTCTCGGATCCAGAAGAAGCACGAAAATTTGCAGAACAATTACAAAAATAGACTGAGGGATGAAGACGGGTAATGAGAGTAAAAATGATCACGATTGATATGTATGTGGGTAAAGACAAAAATAGACTGAGGGATGAAGACAGGTAATGAGAGTAAAAATGATCACGACTGATATGTATGCGGGTAAAGAGGTATAAGAGTGAATAGAGACAATGTGCATACGTGAATGTATCTATACTTAGAGGAAAATATAGATAGTATAGACAAGAATTAATAAGGGAAGGTAATGGAATAGAGAGAATAAGGAGGGAATTAAAAGAGTGACCTTTGTGACATATGAAAAGTGAAATCTTTTCTGGGGGGTGCTGGGTGGGGGGAAATAGCGGTCACTGCAAAATCAGTTGACGCTTGCGAGTGGATTCGCAAATCCAAATGGAGAGGGGAGATGTGGTTGTCCGACAAGGGATAAAGGACAACTCAGGAGGGGAAGGGGAGATTGGGGATAAAGAAGATATAAATAGGAGAATAAGGAAAATGTTGGATGTTGTAGGAATGTTGTCTTATAAAGAGTTGAAAATAAGAAAACAGAAATGGAAAAGGAGGAAAGGTAATGATGGAAAAACGGAAAGAGAAGATAAACAAAATATAAAATGGCTACGCTGAACTATATGACCTTAAATATTAATGGAATACATAACCAAATTAAAAGGAAGAAACTACTAAATTTACTGAAAAAGGAAAAAATTGATATAGCATTTGTCCAAGAAACACACTTAACTGAATTGGAGCACAAGAAATTAAAGAGAGATTGGGTAGGACATGTAACAGCAGCATCGTATAATTCAAAAGCAAGAGGAGTGGCTATGTTAATTAGCAAAAATGTGCCATTTAAAATAGAAGAGGAAATAATAGATCCAGCAGGGAGATATGTTATGATAAAATGTCAGATATATTCGGAGTTTTGGAATCTACTTAATATATATTCACCTAACGAAGAAGATCAAAAGTTTATGCAAGATATCTTTTTGAAGGTAGCTAATACGCAAGGGAACATACTAATAGGAGGGGATTTCAACCTGAATTTGGATCCAAATATGGATAAAACGGGGAAAAAAATTAACAGGAAGAACAAAGTAACCAAATTTATAATTAAATCAATGCAAGAAATGAAACTTTTGGATATATGGAGGAAACAAAACCCAAAAGAAAAGGAATACTCATACTACTCGGCTAGACATAAAACATACTCAAGAATAGACCTATTTTTGTTATCAGCTAGTATGCAGGATAGAGTAAGAAAAACAGAATATAAAGCGAGAATGCTATCGGACCATTCACCCTTAATATTGACAGTAAAGCTAGAGGACATCCCTCCAAGAATGTATTTTTTTTTCTTTCTTCTCTTTGGCTTGGCTTCGCGGACGAAGGTTTATGGAGGGGGTAAAAAGTCCACGTCAGCTGCAGGCTCGTTTGTGGCTGACCAGTCCGATGCGGGACAGGCAGACACGATTGCAGCGGTTGCAAGGGAAAATTGGTTGGTTGGGGTTGGGTGTTGGGTTTTTCCTCCTTTGCCTTTTGTCAGTGAGGTGGGCTCTGCGGTCTTCTTCAAAGGAGGCTGCTGCCCGCCAAACTGTGAGGCGCCAAGATGCACGGTTTGAGGCGTTATCAGCCCACTGGCGGTGGTCAATGTGGCAGGCACCAAGAGATTTCTTTAGGCAGTCCTTGTACCTTTTCTTTGGTGCACCTCTGTCACGGTGGCCAGTGGAGAGCTCGCCATATAATACGATCTTGGGAAGGCGATGGTCCTCCATTCTGGAGACGTGACCCATCCAGCGCAGCTGGATCTTCAGCAGCGTGGACTCGATGCTGTCGACCTCTGCCATCTCGAGTACCTCGACGTTAGGGGTGTGAGCGCTCCAATGGATGTTGAGGATGGAGCGGAGACAACGCTGGTGGAAGCGTTCTAGGAGCCGTAGGTGGTGCAGGTAGAGGACCCATGATTCGGAGCCGAACAGGAGTGTGGGTATGACAACGGCTCTGTATACGCTTATCTTTGTGAGGTTTTTCAGTTGGTTGTTTTTCCAGACTCTTTTGTGTAGTCTTCCAAAGGCGCTATTTGCCTTGGCGAGTCTGTTGTCTATCTCATTGTCGATCCTTGCATCTGATGAAATGGTGCAGCCGAGATAGGTAAACTGGTTGACCGTTTTGAGTTTTGTGTGCCCGATGGAGATGTGGGGGGGCTGGTAGTCATGGTGGGGAGCTGGCTGATGGAGGACCTCAGTTTTCTTCAGGCTGACTTCCAGGCCAAACATTTTGGCAGTTTCCGCAAAGCAGGACGTCAAGCGCTGAAGAGCTGGCTCTGAATGGGCAACTAAAGCGGCATCATCTGCAAAGAGTAGTTCACGGACAAGTTTCTCTTGTGTCTTGGTGTGAGCTTGCAGGCGCCTCAGATTGAAGAGACTGCCATCCGTGCGGTACCGGATGTAAACAGCGTCTTCATTGTTGGGGTCTTTCATGGCTTGGTTCAGCATCATGCTGAAGAAGATTGAAAAGAGGGTTGGTGCGAGAACACAGCCTTGCTTCACGCCATTGTTAATGGAGAAGGGTTCAGAGAGCTCATTGCTGTATCTGACCCGACCTTGTTGGTTTTCGTGCAGTTGGATAATCATGTTGAGGAACTTTGGGGGACATCCGATGCGCTCTAGTATTTGCCAAAGCCCTTTCCTGCTCACGGTGTCGAAGGCTTTGGTGAGGTCAACAAAGGTGATGTAGAGTCCTTTGTTTTGTTCTCTACACTTTTCTTGGAGCTGTCTGAGGGCAAAGACCATGTCAGTGGTTCCTCTGTTAGCGCGAAAGCCGCACTGTGATTCTGGGAGAATATTCTCAGCGACACTAGGTATTATTCTATTTAGTAGAATCCTAGCGAAGATTTTGCCTGCAATGGAGAGCAACGTGATTCCCCTGGTTCGCTGCAAGCTCAACCTTCACTTCAAGCCAAAGCCCAGGAACAATAAAGCCCCCAGAAAGAGGTTCAATGTTGGAAAACTGCAGTCAGACGAAGCGAGAGGAAACTTCCAGGCAAACCTCAAAGCAAAGCTCGACGTTGCAACCCGCCTCACGGACCCGTCCCCTGAAACCCTCTGGGATCAGTTGAAGACTACCATACTGCAATCCACTGAAGAGGTACTGGGCTTCTCCTCCAGGAAAAACAAGGACTGGTTTGACGAAAACAGCCAGGAAATCCAGGAGCTGCTGGCAAAGAAGCGAGCTGCCCACCAGGCTCACCTTACAAAGCCGTCCTGTCCAGAGAAGAAACAAGCCTTCCGTCGCGCATGCAGCCATCTTCAGCGCAAACTCCGGGAGATCCAAAATGAGTGGTGGACTAGCCTCGCCAAACGAACACAGCTCAGCGCGGACATTGGCGACTTCAGGGTTTCTACGAGGCTCTAAAGGCTGTGTACGGCCCCTCACCCCAAGTCCAAAGCCCGCTGCGCAGCTCAGACGGCAAAGTCCTCCTCAGCGACAAGATCTCCATCCTCAACCGATGGTCAGAACACTTCCAATCTCTTTTCAGTACCAACCGCTCAGTCCAAGATTCCGCCCTGCTCCAGCTCCCTCAACAGCCCCTAAGGCTAGAGCTGGATGAGGTTCCCACCCTGGATGAGACATATAAGGCAATCGAACAACTGAAAAGTGGCAAAGCAGCAGGTATGGATGGAATCCCCCCAGAAGTCTGGAAGGCTGGCGGCAAAACTCTGCATGCCAAACTGCATGAGTTTTTCAAGCTTTGTTGGGACCAAGGTAAACTGCCTCAGGATCTTCGTGATGCCACCATCATCACCCTGTACAAAAACAAAGGCGAGAAATCAGACTGCCAAGAATGTATAGATGGAGATTAAACCCCATGCTACTTAAAAGACAGGATTTTAGAGAATTTATTGAAAAACAATTAAAAATGTATTTTGAAGTAAATACGGAATCAGTGGAAGATAAGTTTATACTAAGGGACGCAATGAAAGCATTCATTAGAGGGCAAATAATAAGTTATGTAACCAAGATGAAGAAGGACTATAATCAGGAAACAGAGCAGTTGGAAAGGGAAATAGTAAACATAGAAAAAAAAATTAGCAATGAAGGAAGATGCAACTAAAAGAAGAGAATTGGCGGATAAAAAAATAAAATATGAAACATTACAAACATATAAGGTAGAGAAGAATATAATGAAGACAAAACAGAAATATTATGAACTAGGTGAAAAAACGCACAAAATCCTAGCATGGCAGCTTAAGAAAGAGCAAGCTAAGAAAATGGTATTGGCATCAAGGAAAAAAGACAAACAAATTACATATAATCCAAAAGAAATTAAGGAAAACTTTAGAGAATTCTATGAACAATTATACCGAACTGAAAACGAAGGGAAAGAAGGGAAAATAGATGAATTTTTGACTAAAATTGAACTACCAAAACTACAAATAGAGGAACAAAATAAATTAACAGAACCATTTGGAACAGTAGAAATACAAGAGATAATAAAAAAATTACCAAATAATAAGACACCAGGAGAGGATGGATTTCCAATAGAATTCTACAAAACATTTAAAGACTTATTAATACCGCCCCTCCGAGATGTAATCAACCAGATTGATGAGACACAAAACTTACCAGATTCATGTAAAACAGCAATAATTACAGTAATACTAAAACAAGGGAAAGATCCACTCTCACCAGCGTCATATAGACCAATATCTTTGCTAAACACAGATTATAAGATAATAGCTAAACTATTAGCAAACAGATTAGCAGAACAGGTACCGAAAATGGTAAATTTAGACCAAACTGGATTTATCAAAAAAAGACGCACAACAGACAATATTTGTAAATTTATTAACTTAATTCATGCAGTAGAAGGAAATAAAGCACCTGCAGTAGCAGTTGCTTTAGACGCAGAGAAGGCCTTCGACAGAGTAGAATGGAATTATTTGTTCAAAGTATTGCAAAAATTCAGTTTACCGGAGAAGTATATTAATTGGATTAAAGCATTATATAAGGGACCGTTAGCGAAAGTGACAGTAAATGGACATGTATCAAAGCAATTTAACTTAAGCAGGTCAACGCGGCAGGGATGCCCACTATCACCTTTTTTGTTTGCGCTAACTATAGAACCACTAGCAGAATTGATAAGAATAGATAATAATATAAAAGGAATAAAAATAAAAGACAGGGAATATAAAATCAGTCTATTTGCGGATGATGTTATAGTGTACTTAACAGAACCAGAACTATCAATAAAAGAATTATATAAGAAATTGAAGGAATATGGAGAAGTGTCGGGTTACAAGATAAACGTAAATAAAAGTGAAGCAATGCCTATGAATAATGCGGATTTCTCAAAATTTAAGAAGGAATCTCCATTCAGATGGCAAATGCAGGCAATAAGATACCTAGGTGTACAAATAAACAAAAATCTAGGCCTATTATATAAACTCAATTACAATCCACTAATGAAAAAATTACAGGACGATTTAGAGCATTGGAAAGATCTACCACTAACACTGATAGGAAGGATAAACTGTATTAAAATGAACATTTTTCCAAGGATATTATACTTATTTCAGGCATTGCCAATACAAGTGACAGAAAAATTCTTCAAAGAGTGAAAGAAAATAATAAGGAAATTTTTATGGAGAGGGGGGAAACCAAGGATAGCACTAGATAAATTAACAGAATGGTATAAACAAGGAGGCTTACAATTGCCAAACTTCAAAAATTATTATAGAGCCGCACAATTAAGATACCTATCAGATTTTTATCAAACAAGGGAAAAACCAGACTGGACGAGATTAGAATTAGATAAAATAGGGGAAAAGATACCTGAACACATATTATATAAATGGGACGAAAAATTGGTACAACATAGAACTTCTCCAGTATTACATCATCTCCTCAATATTTGGAAGAAGATTCATGTAGAAAGAAATAAAACAAATTATCAATTACCAAAACTAATATTGATGCAAAATAAGCTACTCCCTTTTACAATAGATAACCTTTCCTTTAGAGAATGGGGAAAAAAAGGGATTAAAAGAATAGAAAATTGTTTTTCAGGAAGTAGATTCTTATCCTTTGAACAAATGAGAGATAAGTACAATATAACTGGAGATACAGCGCTGGCATATTACCAACTGAGATCCTACTTGAAAGATAAATTAGGAAGCAATTTGAATTTACCAGAGGGAAGTAACCTTGAATATGTGATTACAGATACAATGTTAATCAAAAGATTTATAACAAATATGTATATTAAACTGCAAGAAAAGGAGAATGAGGAAACAAATGGTAAAACTACACAAAAATGGGAACAAGATTTAAATATAAAGATAAAAAAGGAAACATGGGAGAATTTATGTTCTGGAACGATGAGAAATACAATAAATACGAGGCTGCGTATGATACAATATAATTGGTTACACAGACTATACATTACACCGCAAAAGTTAAATAAATGGGACCCAACAGTATCTGATAGATGTTTTCGATGTAAAAAAGAAATGGGAACAACAATTCATGCAATCTGGACATGTGAGAGAGTAGAAAAATTTTGAGATGATCTCAATCAGATATTAAATAAAATAACAGAAAACAATATACCAAAGAATCCAGAGATCTTTCTCCTAAGTAACATAAAAAACAAAGAATTTGGAATTGATTTGGAGGATGCACAAAAAAGATTTGTTAAGATAGCCCTAGCCATAGCAAAAAAATGTATTATGTCAACCTGGAAATTGGAAGATAATTTGAAAATACAACAATGGTATATAGAAATGAATAAATGTATTCCATTAGAAAAAATAACATATAGTTTAAGAAATAATATTGAAATATTCGAACAAGTATGGGAGCCTTACATTAAATACAATAGCGAAAACCTACCGGGGACAAACATTACCTAAGTTGATGGAAGGAGAAGGAAAGAAAAGAATGGACTCAGTAGAATTTCTGGTGTATTTTTGTTGAATGACAACATTGTCTGACTGGTTTAATGCAACCTAGATTGTATACGCTGCTGTCCACGCTGCTGAAGATCCAGCTGCGCTGGATGGGTCACGTCTCCAGAATGGAGGACCATCGCCTTCCCAAGATCGTATTATATGGCGAGCTCTCCACTGGCCACCGTGACAGAGGTGCACCAAAGAAAAGGTACAAGGACTGCCTAAAGAAATCTCTTGGTGCCTGCCACATTGACCACCGCCAGTGGGCTGATAACGCCTCAAACCGTGCATCTTGGCGCCTCACAGTTTGGCGGGCAGCAGCCTCCTTTGAAGAAGACCGCAGAGCCCACCTCACTGACAAAAGGCAAAGGAGGAAAAACCCAACACCCAACCCCAACCAACCAATTTTCCCTTGCAACCGCTGCAATTGTGTCTGCCTGTCCCGCATCGGACTGGTCAGCCACAAACGAGCCTGCAGCTGACGTGGACTTTTTACCCCCTCCATAAATCTTCGTCCGCGAAGCCAAGCCAAAGAAAGAAAGAGATTGTATACCTAAAATGGATGAGGGGGGGGGGGGGGTGGGGGGGTGGCTTGGGAGGAGGGAGGGGGGGGAGAAAAAGTCACTGTATATGTGTGAAAAAGAAAAAGTGTATATCATGGCTAATGTGATTTATGGTGTGAAAAATAAAAAATTTTAAAAAAAAAGGAGTTCTGTGGGATTCCCTCTCACTGCTCCCCGTCTGTCATCCCTAACCCTGAAGAAGTTTGCCTTTGCTCTCCGCAGGGAGTTCTGTGGGATTCTCTCTCACTGCTCCCCATCTGTCACCCCCTACCCTGAAGAAAGTGTGAGGTGTGCCTGCCTTGATCAGCCAAAGCAATGTGTCTAAGAACTGGAACATTGTTACAGATTTACAAATCAGACCGCACTTGAAGTATTGTGTGCAGATCTAATGACCCAGTGAAAGGAAGGATGTGATTAACTGAGACAAGGTGCCAGAAATATTTGAAGCGAACCTGAGAAGTGTGACAGAATATAAATATGTTTTTGGAGATAAATTGGGGTAGAGTTTTTAGTGTAGGTCACATACAAACACTTTAAAACAGATCTTATTTAAAATACTGGAGCTCTTATCTATGGTAGTCATGTCAGGACCAACAGAAGCTTTGGAGAATGCCCAAGAGACTTCACTAATGGATTGTTGTTTACAAAAAGGCAACAGCTGAAAGAGCTTGTCGGAGCCACAGACTGTCTGGAGTGGGACTTGCTGTTCTAAGAGGGTCATGAGGTTTTGCAAGCAGAGAGAGTAAAATAGGCTATTTCCCTCCGAGTGTGTGTGAGAGAGAGAGAGAGAGATCAGTTTTACAGTGTTACAGTCAGCAACAGCAACTAGGACTGGAACAGGACAAGCTGGCAAACTTGTGGAAAACCCCATTTGGAAGATGGGTTGTGAGTGCTTAGTTCAGCCTGGTCAAAGCCCTCGTGGCTCATGTAAGAGGAGAGGACTGGCTGTCTAAATGTATCACTTGAAATAAGAAAAACAAAAGGAAGTCTGTGGTGACCTGAAAGAAAGAGGTTATCATCTGGAGGACCCTGAGGGGGAGCAAGTTTCTTCGGCAAGACACTGGAGTGGCTGGGTTTCCAGCATATAACAAATCTCTCTCCAAAAACCAACTAGAACCTTCCTGAGCGGTCACCATTTACCTTTCAAGTACCAAAGCCTGGTGAACTTCATAAATGTTAAATCCTGTGCACAGTATAAGAATTGCCTGCAACCAGTGAACTTGGAGGAATGGGAAGTGAGATTGGACTGTGAACCAAAGAACTTTTCTGAACTTGCACACACTTTACTTGCGCTTAGAATTAGAAGGGGGTTAAGTTAGGTTAGTTAAGTCAATAGTGATAAGTTAAAGTGTGGTTCTATTTTCATGTTTATAGATAATTAAAAGCATCTTTTGTTTAAGTAACCCTTTGTCTTGGTGAATATTGCTACTGGGTTTATGGGTCCTCAGCTTGTAGCAGAAGAATGCTTTTCAAACAAGGGGTTTATGGAGCAGCCTGCTAGAGGTAGAGCAAATACAATTCCAATGATTAACAGACTTCTGGGCAGGAATGTGGAGAGGAAAGGATCAGATTCATGAAGGCCAAATGCAGGCAATGGGATTGGCACAGCATTTTAGTCACCATGGACAGATTGGTCCATTGGACTTTATCAGTGCTGTGGATCTCCATAACTCCATCAATCTGCTGAGGAGATTCATCTTGTTTTGGAAGCTGCTCTCATGAGGAATCCTGCCACAGGCCCATCTCTGGTCCTACATATCCTTTGGAACTGCATTACTCCCAAATATTTCTGCGCCAAGACACATTAATACCTCATTTCTATTAAATTGCATTTGCTACACTTCTGCTGGCCTCTCTGCATCCATTGTTCTGGTTACAGTGCAGAAGGAGGCCATTCAGCCCACTGGGTCGATACCAGTTTTTTCTAGATCATTCCCATCAATCCCAATACCCTTTTGCTTGCAATTTGTTCTTGGGTCAATTTGGTATGACTAGATAACCTTGGGATATGGGAGTAAACCGAGCATCCGACAAGGATTTAGGATGGATAATAGAAGCAATTTGTGTGTGCACGTGTGTTGCGTGTGCACACATGTTTGTGTGCACGTGCACGTGCGTGGTGTTTGCATGTTATGTCTTTGATCATGTGCGATTTCTCCAAGTGCTCAGGTTTCCTCTCACATCCCCTAAGTTGCTCCTTGTGGCTAGTTGAATCCAAGAGGAGTTGATGGGAAAGTCGATGCATAGGTTGGAGGGAAATAAGGGAGAGAGGAGTTGTTCTGAGAACCTGGATAAACATGTTCGACCTCATGGCTTTTCCTCCAATAGAAGTAAAGAAAACAAGAAGTTTGTTTACTTAATAAAGTCATAATTATATTTTTCCTGGTCTTTGTTTAAACTAGGTTAAAGAACAGCAAACAAGTTCTTGAACCTCCCCTCACTAAATGGTCTTGGGGTAGATAAGTCTCCCTGACTGGATGCAATGCACCCTCGGGCTCTGAAGGAGGGAGCTGTAGAAATTGTGGAGACACTGCTAATAAGCTTCCAGGAATCATTGGAATCTGGCAGGGTTCCAGTGGACTAGAGGATGGCGAATGTCATTCCGCTGTTTAAAAAGGAAGCAAGGCAGCAGAAAGGAAATTAAATTCCTCTTAGCCTGACCACAATGTTGTTGAAGATTGTCAAGGATGAGATTACGGGATACCTGGAGGTGCCTGAAAAAATAGACCCAACTCAGCACCGTTTCTTAAAGGAAAATCATGTCCGAAATACCTATTGCAAAATGTTGAAGAGATGACAAGTCGGATAGACAGGGGAGACGCAGTGGATGTGGTGTATTTGGACTTTCAAAAGGCCTTCAACAAGAGGACATACATGAGGCTGCTAAACAAGATGAGAGCCCGTGGAATTAAAGGAAGGATATTAGCATGGCTGGAGCATTGAGTGGAATAAAGGGATCCTATTCTGGTTTACTACCGATTGGTTAGCAGTGGTGTTCTGCATAGCTCAGAGTTGGGGCTGCTTGTATATATAATAAATGATTTGGGTTATAGAATAGATGGATTTGTGTCTAAATTTGCAGATGATGCCAAAATGGATTGTAGGGGAGGTGTTGCTGAGGAATCCAAAAGGCTGCAGGGAGACTTGGATCAATTAGGAAAGTGGTAGATGTTGGAAAGTGTGCAGTCATGCACTTAGGGAGAAGAAATAGACGGGTAGACTATTATTTAGGCGGGAAGCAAATTAAAAATTCGGAAGTGCAAGGGGACTTGGGAGTCCTCGTGCAGGATACACTAAAGGTTGGCCTCCAGGTCGAGTCAGTAGTGAAGAAGCCAAATGCAATGTTAGCGTTAATGTCTAGAAGGATAGCAATCTCGATCAAGGATGTAATGTTGACATCCTACAAAGCACTGGGTGTCGTATTTGAGAAAAAAAACATGCTAGCATCGGAGAGGGTTTAGAGATTTACTAGAATGATACCAGGAATGAAAGGGTTAGTATATGAGGATCGATTGTCAGCTCTTGGACTGTACGTGGAGCACAGAAGAACTGGGGTGAGGACCTCGTAGAGGCATTTAAGATGCTGAAAGAGCTTGGGAGTAGATGAGGCAAGCATGCCTCTCTTGGTAGGGGATTTGAGGACATAACTTCAGGCTGAAAGGGCATAAAATTTTCTTTAGATAGAGGGTCATGAGTCTTTGGAATGTTGCCACAGGCAGCTGTGGAAGCAGGTTAATGGCATATTTAAGGTAGAGATTTACAGCTATTTGATTATCAAGGGTTATGGGAAGAAAGCTGGAGAGTGGGGCTGAGTGGGAGAATGGATCAACTCAGGATCTGAAGGCGAAGCAGATCAACAGGCCAGAGGGCCGACTTCTGCTCTTTTTTGATACTGCCCTGACCACAAAGTAATCCATTACCTTAAGTTGCTAAACACAGTGATGTCTGCACAATTCAAACATCACTCTATTTTCTTGCCCAAACTACAGCTGCAAATATTTATTTATCCATATTTGTGCATCTATTATTGCAGATGGTGGTAAAATAACTTGTGCCTCTGTGGTTGGCCTACATTATGTACCTGTCTGGTTGCAGCAAGTAAGATTTTCGATGCATAGGTACATTGAATTGTCATGTACATCAAAAATGTAATATGCATGATATACAAACAAAGTGTTGCCGTGAGCATTGCCTTGGCGCCCTCAACAATAGGGGAAAGAGAAGCAAAAGAGAATCCCTTCAGACTGGATTTGCCTCCAGTGCTCCCTCAGCCTCTGTAGCTGCACTGACCTCAATTCAAACCACAGCTCCAGGTCAGGAAGCCTTCAGCACCCGAGGCCCTTCGGGAGCCTTCCTTGTCCTCAGCACCCTCACGAATCCCAGTTCCGACACCCGGTTCCCTTGACCCATTTCCACTGCCCCCCCCCCCCCCACTCAACAATGTCCTGTGCGGGGTCATTCAATTGCATCGCCAACATTCAGCAGCCTGTGTGGGCCCTTAGGCTAGTGAGCCCCTTGCTGGTACATCCTATAGGGTCATTTCCTATGCTTCTCTTTATCACAGGGTGCTCTCTTTTCTGGTGCCCTGGAATGTGCCACCTCTCATGGTACACTGCATGGCACAAACACGCCATCTTGGGCACAGACCCCATTATTATAGGATTTTGAAAAAACACCTTTAAAAGGCAGTTTAATGCCAGTACAGAGCCATTGGCTTTAGGACTGGGTGGTAGGACCCTGCAGAGCAGTGCTATGTCTCGGCCGGCCCCCCAATCTTCCGAGCCCGCGTCAGCACTACCATCACAGCAGTGCCAATGTATTTTTATGTATATGTCATTAAAATCTTGCTATTATAATCATCCCTTGGAAGTTTAAAGAGCAAAAGCAAAAGTGCACATGATCTTGACTAGGAAATAACACTGCAGATTCTGTAAATCTGAAATAAAATTTAAAGTACTGGAAATGCTCAGTCAGGCAGCATCTATGGCAGGGGTGTCAAACTCAAATTCACGGAGGGCCAAAATTAAAAACTTGGACTAAGTCGAGGGCTGAACTAAATATTTATTGAAAATTTTCAACAACATCTGCATGTTTTCTCTTCTTTCAACATATGTAATGTTAAACTTTTTCTTATTAAAATAAATGTTTAATAATAGTTTTGGATAAACTCTTTCCAGAAGCATTAACAAATGAGAAATAAAATATTCAATAAATAATATTTCTCTCTAGAGGATTTGTCAAATGTTGCTAGTGTGCTGTCGAATAGTAAAATCTGAGGGCTATTGAGAATGTGGGAGAATAACATGATTCCTGAAACAATCAAATGGGTGACTGATTGTGGGCATGAACTCTAGCAGGGTTATTTGCCATGCCCTTTTTCCATTGGTACAGATATCCTTTGATTTACACACTTTTCAAGTTTTATGCCTAATGAGCTTGTATCCAGGTGCAGGACCATTTTTAACCAGGAATATATTTATCACTGTGACATGAAACTATTGGAAGATCGTTTTATCCTGAGATTAAAGTTCATAATCCTTACTCAGGCCTGTGTGCGGGAGGGCGGGGTTTGCGGACGATCGGGTTGGACAACGACAGTGCGGGGGCATCGGCTCTCGCTGCAGGGCGGCATCTCGGCGGATCAGCGGCCCCGTCACCGTGAGTCGCGGGTCGGCCTGCAGCAGGGAGGGGGAGTGGGCAACGGTCCTGGCGAGGTCAGGCACCCCCTGAGTTTCTGCCGGACCCCCCTTGACCTGCTGAGTTTCTCCCGGACCCCCCTTGACCTGCTGAGTTTCTCCCGGACCCCCCTTGACCTGCTGAGTTTCTCCCAGACCTCCCTTGACCTGCTGAGTTTCTCCCGGACCCCCCTTGACCTGCTGAGTTTCTCCCGGACCCCCTTTTCTTTCCGTGCCGGTGTCCCAGGACCTTTCCAGAGCAGTCTCCGCACTCAGGACCGCGCTGGGATTCCAGTCAGCGGTGGAGGAGCAGATGAGCGCGGCTAATCCCGATCCAGCCCACGCCACTCCCGAGATTGGAGGGGGGTTCCACCCTACCTGCCCGACCAGCCTCGCTCTCCACGTGTACTCCAGGCACCCGCCGCTGGTCCGGTGGGAAGGTGCAGGGCGGCCGGCGCCCCCATCGCCTGGCGGGGAGCCCCAATCTTCCCTCCGGCGTCCAGACTCCATCTGCAGCTCCAAGAAACGCTGTGCCACTGGGGTTCCGGGTGCTGGGAAGCGGCCTTGGCTTCCCCTGACACCGGCCAGGCCGTGCTGCGGTGGGGGTTGGGCGGGGGGACACGACAGCGTGTTTATAAAACCATTACTTTTCAAGGACCAGGATATTTTTCTCTCTCTCTCTCACCCTGGGACACAACGGTTACTGTGCATGCGCTATACTGGCACGGCGGCCAGCGGGCCACCTCTAGTACATTTTTGATATGATCTTGCGGGCCAAATATAATTATATCGCGGGCCAAATTTGGCCCACGGGCCAGAGTTTGACATGTGTGATCTATGGAGAGACGGAGGACACAATCACTGCTTCAGGTTAACAACTGTAACTGTTCAACAGTTGACATCTTAGACAAGTTTGTGCAAGTAACATCTTTTGAGATAAAATTTTGTTTGATGTACCTGTATTTATGTCTTTTTTTCCTTTATCAGAATTATTTCCTAAAGGATGCACGGCTTTCAAAGCCATAACTCCCAACGTTGAGGAAGAAGCAGCGATGAAAGAGGATGCAGGAATGCAGGATGTCCATTACTCAGAGGTAGAAGCTCATTGTTGGTATCTGCTCTTATATTACCACAGTTACACTTGATGCTCATCAATCAGTGAAATTTTCACATCACCTTGCCGGCTGGTAGCACCCTTGTTGAGTTCACAAGGCTTTGAATTCTCATTGCTGTCCTGAGACAGTGTTACTTTATGGGGAGGTCATTAGTTTCACTGGGGTAGCAAGGGCATTGTGGTTCAAGGACTCTTCAATTGCTCAACCACTTGAGTAATGGGGACTTCCCTCAGAGACCTGGCCAATGGCTAGACTGCACGTCAAATCATCAGAAAGGATTGTACAGTCAGTTGTTTCGTGGAATTTCCACTGCACAAAAAAATGGGCTTTTGCTTTTTTTCATTAGAAAAGTGGAAGTGGGCGCAAGTTGAAATGGTCCCTGTGGATGGATAGAGCATGTTCTGGAATATTTGAATGGAGGACCAGTTTTGCAGCACCCACTGTTTCCCCCCCCCCCACCCCCCATCCTGTATCTGTATCCCTCATTATCCCGAAAGCTTGCCGTTGGAAGCTTTATTGCCAAGAAGGGTATCTGTGACCTTGGGGACATGGCGCATTTGCCGAGCACCATCTGTGTGAGCTTCACAGGGAAAACAAAATGCCATTGTCCATCCAGAAGCTGAAGCAGTCTGTTATCTCCCTCAGATGTTGTCATGATGAAAGCTGCCATTTACTTTCCGTCCCTGTTGCATTTGAGAAAGTGGGTGGTCAGCTGGTCCTTCTGATGAAAGTGCTACTGGACAAGGATTTTCATGATGGACCCAGGAATGAGTAAGGAATGGCAAGGTAGTGTGTGTGACATGGTGGGATCTATGTAGGTGCTGGTGCACTCATGTGCCTCCTGGTGGCGGAAGTTGAAGATTTATGAGGTGTGGTTAGTGCAGCCTGGGTAATAATGTAGCCACAGTGTGCCCAAGGTAGAAGGAGTGAATGTTCAGGATGAGTGACAGGGCTCAACCAATGGACCACTTTGTCCTGGATGGCGTTGAGCTCCTTCAGAATTACTGGAGCTGAGCTCATCCTGGCAAATGCAGAATACACCTTTACACACCCGGTGTCTTGTAGATGGCAGGGAGGCTTTGGGGTGATTTATTTAAGGGGTGTTGGTGTGAACATACATGATGGACCAGAACAACTGTCTTCAGGTTGTGTCACCGGAAAATGAGAACAAGCTTGTAAAACTCCAATGCAGCTTGAAACCAGAATTGGTGTCGGTGTAAGGGGGGAGAACTTTTAGGACTAAAGCCAGGATGATTTTCTTTAAGCAGAACCCAAGTTCAGAGGGTAAGAAAGGCCAGTCATTGTAATTGATGGATTTCTGGAGGGGGGGGGTGGGGGCAAAGGAATATGGGGTCAGGTAGAAAGTCGACACTAACACAGCTTTGATTTTGATGGAGCATGGAAGAAAATCCACTTGTCCGATCATCCTCCTTCCCGTTCCTCTTTTGTTGTAGTCCTTGCATGAAAAGCGTGATGTGTGAGTAGATAGCGTAGCAGCACGATTGGCGTAACAGTTAGCGCAACACCTTTACAGCGCCAGCGATCGGGACCAGGGTTAAAATCCCGCGCTGTCTGTAAGGAGTTTGCATGTTCTCCCTGTGTTTGCGTAGGTTTTCCCCAGGGACTCCGGTTTCCTCCCACCGTTTGAAACGACTCCAGGTTTGTAGGTTAAGTGGATATATATTGGGCGGCACGGGCTCATGGGCCAAAATGGCCTGTAACCGTGGTGTGCGTCTAAATTAAAATGAAAGTGAACTCTAATGGGGATCAGCAGCCTGAGGTTGCTGTATGCACCCTTAAAGAAGTTTGATCATTGCAATCGACCTTTGCATTCTGCAAGGACAATTCCCTTTCTGGGGGAGTGGATGGTCTTTATAGACTATTGCCAATTGACCAGATGTGCTTCATTTCAGAACCAACCACACTGGTCCGGGTCTGATACAATGCACACATTGATCAACAGAGCAGCTCTTGTGTTTTGTCATGCTTGTGATTTTGTAGTGGCCTTCATTACTCAGACTAGCTGTTTGTTTAAATTTCCAGAGCAGTTGGGATGGGATTTGAATGTTGATTTCTTTGGTGTTCTGGGTCTTTGGCTAACTAACCTCATAATTTAAGCATCACCCCATCACTGATGGAGAAACTTGTCATAATTGGAAATGTTTCAATATTATTGTAACTGCAAATGCTTCCTTGGGCTTGGGAAATAATTTTTCATTGGAAAGATAACAGGATCATTCCCTCCCTGATCCGTCCTCTGCTTCTACCAATGATTCCCCAACCTACTGCCATCTCCCACACAACACTGAACTTTTTCATGGCCAGGAGTGGCCATGAGGATAGTGGGGATTGGTTCACCAGGAGTACCAGTGAGGTTAACTGGGATCGATTGACCAGGAGTGGCAATGAGGAGAGTGGGGATTGGTTGACTAGGAATGGCAGTGACAATAGTGGGGATAAGATCAACAGGTGTGACAATGAGGATAGCTGGGATAGGTTCACCAGAAGTGGCCGTGAGGGTAGAGGGGATTGGTTGTTCAGGAGTGGCCGTGAGGATAGGCTGACCAGGTGTGGCCATGAGGATAGTGGGGATTGGTTGACCAGGAGTAGCAGTGAGGAGAGTGGGGTTTGGTTGACCAGGAGTAGCAGCGAGGATAGTGAAGATTTGTTGACCTAGGTGACAGTGAGGATAGTGGGGATTGGTTGACCAGGAGTACCAGTGAGGAGAGTGGGGATTGGTTGACCAGGAGTACCAGTGAGGAGAGTGGGGATTGGTGACCAGGAATGGCAGTGACAATAGTGGTGATGGGATCAGCAGGTGTGAGAGTGAGGATAGCTGAGATAGGTTCACCAGAAGTGGCCGTGAGGGTAGTGGGGATTGGTTGTCCAGGAATGACCATGAGGATAGGTTGACCAGGAGTGGCTGAGAGGATATTGGGGATTGGTTGACCAGGAGTATCAGTGAGGAGAGTGGGGATTGGTTGACCGGTAATAGCAGTGAGGATAAGTGAACTGGGTTGCTGTGGGCTTGAGTCCAGGGTCCTTGCATTCAAGTTTTGCTCCTCCCAACAGCCATAATCAACCTCTCTGCCTCTAATGTGACCAGAACCATAGGTGCCTCAAAGCACCAGAGATTGCTTTCTCTCTCACTCTGTCTCTCACTCTGTCTCTCACTCTGTCTCTCACTCTGTCTCTCACTCTGTCTCTCACTCTGTCTCTCACTCTGTCTCTCACTCTGTCTCTCACTCTCTCTCTCTCTCTCTCTCACTCTCTCTCTCTCACTCTCTCTCTCACTCTGTCTCTCTCACTCTGTCTCTCTCACTCTGTCTCTCTCACTCTGTCTCTCTCACTCTGTCTCTCTCACTCTGTCTCTCTCACTCTGTCTCTCTCACTCTGTCTCTCTCACTCTGTCTCTCACTCTGTCTCTCTCTCTGTCTCTCTCTCTGTCTCTCACTCTGTCTCTCACTCTGTCTCTCACTCTCTCTCTCACTCTCTCTCTCACTCTCTCTCTCACTCTCTCTCTCACTCTCTCTCTCACTCTCTCTCTCTCACTCTCTCTCTCACTCTCTCTCTCACTCTGTCTCTCCCTCTCTCCCTCTCTCTCTCTCTCTCTCTCTCTCTCTCTCTCTCTCTCTCTCTCTCTCTCTCTCTCGGAGCCCAGAACCCAATCCTGACTCCCAAGGACACCCTGAGCTCTCCTGACAAGAGACAGAAATGAGGATATTACTGAACCCTTCTCGGGTTGGGGGGTGGGGGAATTAAATTAAATTTTTTAAATTTTTCATATTTAATTTTTTTAATTTAAATTTAGAATATAGCATGGTATCAGGCCATTTCGGCCTACGAGCCCATGCTGTCCAATTACACCCAAATGACCTACAGCCCCTGTGTGCTTTGAACAGTGGGAGGAAAACAGAGTCCCCGAGGAAAACCCAAACAAATATAGAGAGAATGTACAAACTCCTCACAGACAGCGCAGGATTCGAACCCCAGTCCCAATTGCTAGCACTGTAACAGTGTTGTGCTAACTGCAATGCCAGCCATGCTGTCTAAAATTAAAAATAACCATTATTGATTGCTCGAATTCCTGACCCATTGCCACTTAATGTTGGAGAGTAAGATCACCCAGAATCATAAGGAGTACAGAAAGATATGATATTCTCCCAATCTCACCACCACCCCTCCCCCCCACCATGCCTTTACCTGCCCCTTTCAGAGCAATGTCTGCAGATCTCACGTTGGACTCATCAGCTGTGCCTGGTCCCACAGGTGTAAATTGCCCGCGATCCCTCGGGTCTTGGGTCTGCCACAGGAGAAGAATTGTCTCCTGTGTGGTTTACGTGATTGAGGCAGGGATAATATTGTGCAAACAAAGAGAAGGTGGAGGGACATAGGAGGTCAGGCAGCATCTCTGGAAGGAAGTGGGCAGTCAGCGTTTTAGGTCACGAGCATTTTGAAAGGCTAAGGAAGGAATGTGGGATAGCAAGGATAAAAGGAGAGCAGATAGACCAAGATATAATGGAATACCGAACAAGTGAAGGGATAAGAGATGGAGTGGAGAGATCTTGGACAGAGGTGGGTGGTGTTGAGCAGATGGTGAGTACTGGAGTGGGTAGGAAAATGGGAACAGGTAAAGGACAGTAGAACCAGATAGCTGTGGGGTTAGCTAAAATTTATGCCACTGGGTGACTGACTACCTGGGCAGAATATGGTATGCTGTTCTTTCAAGTTTGTAGCTGGCCTCATTCAGGATGAGGACAGACACGTCTATGAAATGGGAAAGGGATTAAAATGACTGTATCTGCGTGTGTCATGAGATAAGATGGTGCTGGAGCTGAAATTCATCTCCCTGGTGAATTTCAGGGTTTGTTTCTCAGACCATCCTCTAGTCTGTGATCTGTTCCTGCCCCTTTCCTTCCAATTATTCCCCATCCTCTTCTCTATCTATACCCATGATCATGCCTCCAAGTGTTCAGATGACACAACTGTGGTTGGACTTGTTTCAAGAGGAGATGAAACAGCCTATAGGGATGAAGTTCAAAGACTGACTGCAAGGTGTTCAGAGAACAATCTCATCTTGAACTCCTCAAAAACAAAAGAACTTCTAATAGACTTCAGGAGGAACAGTAGAGTTCCAGACCCATTATACGTCGACGGGGACTGTGTGGAAAGGGTCACTGTTTGCAGGTTTCTGGGTAAAGATCTCTCCTGGACTACCAATACCATCGCAGTAGTTTAAAAGGCTCAATGATGACTCTATGTCCTGAGGATTCTCAGGAAGATCAAACTGTAGGAGAAACTGCTGGTGCCCTTCTATCGCTGCTCCATCGCGACAGTGTTGGCCTACTGCATTCCAACGTGGTTTGCCAGCTGTTCGGCAGCAGACAAGAAGGACCTTCGGAGGATCATGAGTACGGCCCAGAGATTATTGGCTGCGCACTGCCCTCCTTGGAGGATTTATTCCGCTCTCGCTGCCTCAGCAGAGCAGCCAACATCCTGAAAGACCCTCTCCACCCTGGTAATCATCTGTTCGATCTGCTGCCCTCCAGCAGACATTTCTGGTCCATTAAATCTCGGACAAACAGACTTAAAAACAGTTTTTACCCCAGAACCATACGTGAACTGAACACCGCCAGACATTGAATATTGTATTGTTTTATTGTGTTACTGTTTTTGTATCTTATTTCTTTGGAGTATGTGTGTTCACCATCAGGATGTGTACTCAGTTTCATTATTTTATGAACTAACAACCCTTTTAAATTTTGTTTGGGACTAAACGGTTTTTGTTAGCATTAACACAGAAACAGCAATGGAAAATTCAAAATAATAGTTTTTATTAAACTATTAATAACATAACATTTCTTACTTAACTCTAAACTCTAAACTCTAAATTTAACCCACTATGCGCAAATATGAAGTGTGTGTGTGAGAGAGAGAGAGAGAGATTAAAGTCCCTCTCTGAAAAGTCCATTTTTAAAAGTTCAACATCATTTTATTCTTGAAGGTCATAAATTCTCAGTTCAGAAATAATTATAAAGCACTTTTAAACATTAGATCTTCAGGCCTTTTTACCCATAATTCTTTTGATGAGATGTCTTGAAAGATATTCTTTGAATAGAAGTGACCATCTTTTGAGCACTAATGTACCGCCTGTGAAAAGGAGAATTCCCAGGATCAAATCTTCTTTTATTTTGGAATCTGTTTTCCACACAAAGTATCTCCCTACTTTTCAAAGAAACAACAAATGTGGCTATTTTCTTCCACGATTAATTCACAAACCCAGACAAGGATTAAATGAAGTGGCCATACAAAAATGGACCCAGTAGAATTCTGTCCTCTTTTCCAAGTGGTCTTCATTATTTCAAAAGCCCCTTATTCCATATTCCCCTTTTCTTAGAAATAACACACAACTGCACCTATTCTGTTACTGTAATTCAACCGTTTTCCACAAGGTTTCAACCCCTGTTTATGTCACCGGGTTTTGACTTCTGTACTCTCCAATCTGAACTCTTTGTCTCTCATTTCAATATTTCCAACACATTTCTCATGTCACACAGTATGTGACATCATTTCTGTCTTTGAAGCTCATAAGATCTTTTGACATGAATGTGCTAAAAGCATTTAAACCTCCTTGTGTCTCCAAGAATTCTGCTATCCTCAGAACTAAAATGGCCATGCACTTATACATGTATTGTTTCCAATATCTCAAGAACCATCGTAAATCCTTTTCATCTTAACTCTAACTTTAATTAGCATCCATTTTCATCTCAAACTGACTTCTGTCTTCTATCTCAAAAGAACCATGTCTGTCTAAAATGCTAAAGTGTTGTCTTTGTGCCCCTGTAATCTCCCAAACTAACTTATTGAACCTTATCTCGATTAAATATAGGTTTAACATTAAACTAAGGGATTTTTGTGCAATGACAATAAAAGGTTATGGAGAGGCAAGTCACAGAGTTAAACTTCAATCTGTCTGCCAGCCATATCCATGCTGAGAGTCAGATCTCTCCTCATCCATTTGATGACTGCAAGTTGTATCGCACTGCTTAAGCTTCATTTTATTTATTCTTGAAAGCAACCAAGACGCGCATTTTGATTTCACATAACTGTCAGGAAATGAGCTCCATATTTGTGGTCGTAGTCTGAGTGACCCTTTGCTAATGCTTTGGAGGCAGCATTTTTTTTAAACTGACCTCTTTGAGGAATATTTCACCAAGCAAGTGACTTAAGTTGTTGAGAAATACACAGGCTGCAGATGCTGGAATCTTGAGCAAACAAAGAAAGGTTGGAGGAAGCCATTGGGGCAAGCACCATCTCTGGGTGGAAATGTCAGTCGATATTTCCGGTCAAGACTCTTGATTGAGATCATAGAGAAAATTTGGTGACATTAATGATACTTAGTTTAGTGTCATACACATTATTACCATGGATATATGCAACAAAATTCTTTTTTTTATAATATTTTAGTTTTCACAGACTTATAAAATTCAATGAACAAAGCCATTCATGTATAAAGTCCCCACCATCACCCCGCACAACGAATACATTCCAAAAACTTATCTCGATCCCACTCTTCATGGGGCACACGACCCCTATCAAGGCCTGTAATGAAAAGAAATCGCAATGGCAATGCTATTCACAGAAAACACTAAAAAGTAAAGAAAGAAACTCAAAAGAAAAAAAAATCTTTTTATTTGTCACAACTTTGCCTCTTTTGAACAATTATCAGCCAAATTTAATCTTTCCAACAGACATCTTTTTAGATATTTACAAGTTAGACATTTTGTTCAGTCCAAGCTTTCTGATTTTCCTCAAATCTCAAATGCTGATATTCTTGATTCATTTTTTAACTTATCTTTGTTTTCACAGTGGATTTATATCATATATTTACAATGATTTATTGGATTTAAGATCAGCCTCAGTGGCTGGGATTAAGAGCAATTGGGAATGAGATTTGAATATAACATGTTCAGATAAAGATTGGTTCTCTACTCTCACCTTAATTAATGATTCCTCATTTTGTGCAAGGCATGGCTTATTATAATTTAAGGTAAATAGAACACACATGTCCAAACTTAAATGACTGCTTTTATGCTCTATTTGAGAAGTGTAAAATTTTTGAAGCTTCTCTGATCCAAATTCACAGAGATTTTGGAAAGACATTTTCCAAACTTTATCACTGATTTTTAAGATCAAAATAGAACCATGTCCATTTGGTTTTTCACGTGAGCCAGATATATTTCTGTCTGCAACTCAGGAGAACATTTTACCACGCTGATAGCCAGACAAGTAGTTTTATTGAAATGGAAAGATGACTATTCACCTACCCATAAACAGTGGTTGCATGACATAATGTCCTATTTAAGCTTGGAGAAAATTAGATACAACATTAAGAATAGAAAGTTTCAATTTGAAAAAGATGTGGGGTCCATTCATAGAATATAATTGTAAGAATTTTGATTGTTCCGGAGATTCTCTGTCCGATGTCTGGAGATCCAATCCACTATTCCCCTTTTCTTTTGCAAAGATTACCTTGATTAGAGGGAGGGGGGTGGATTAGATTTAGTTTTTAGATTTTTTTGTTTGTTTTTATCAATTTTTGTATGGATTCATTTGGCAAGTATGGTGATTGTAGATTAATTCAATAATGTGGATTAATGTGGTTCCATCCATTTTTTTGTATGTATTTGAGATGACTTGTGTGTTTTCCTTAAAATTTAGTATGTAATTTTATGTGTTAAACTGAATACAAATATTTAAAAAAGAAAATAAATATTGCCCTTGCCATGTCACCAAAATGCACCAATGAACCCCCATACATTTGGAAGGGTGGGAGGAAAGTGGAGCACCCAGAGGAAACCCACACACATATGAAGACAACATACTGGATTTGAATCCAGGTCACTGACACCATTACAGCATTGCACTAGCCATGCCACCCAAATAAGGCAAAGATAATGCAGGAAAGAAATGCAGAAGTTGTAGATCCTTGAATCTCCATCAGGCAAAGAACTGCTGGAGGTAAACAGGGCCAATCTGCAGATGCTGGAGTCGGGTGCAGTGCACAAAAGTGCTGGAGAAACTCAGCAGATCACGCAGCATCCACAGGAGGTTAAAAAAAAGAGTAGTCAATGTTTCAGGCCTGAGCCCTTCACAGAAAAGCAGGCAGACGCCTTAATATAAAGGTGGAAGGAGGTGGGGAAGTGGGAAGATCACGGGCTGATATGTAAGAGGTGACATGTGGATGTAGCTGCCAGGGGAGAATGAAGCAGAGAAGTGGTAGGGGGAGATGGCTGAGAAAGAGAGTCCTTGGAAGGAAGGAGTTGGGGAATTGCCGGAGGAACTCAGCAGGAGTTCAATGGCTGGAGGCACACTACTGAGGCATTTGTGTTTCTCTATTGCTCTGCTCCACTGGGTATTCTCAGTATATGCCTCCTCTGAAGAAGATACCAATCTCTTTGCCATTCAATTCCATCACCAAATTCCCAGCGAGTGAGTTGTCTCTCAATTCCCCAGAACCATTGACAAGCCACAGGTTAGGAATGATAAAATGTTCACTGCTTCGACAGTTCATTACATACCAGCCTGCTTAGTTGGCACCCTATCTACCATCCCAAGCATTCAGTCCCTCCACATTAGCACGCAGCACTTACGTTGTGCACTGTCCACAAAATGCATTTCATGGACTCCCCTAAGCATCTCCCAAACCTTCCACCTCTACCATCCTGGACAAAGTAGCGGTGTGCAGGAGTAAGTTTGCCTCTATTATTGTGCACCATGTGTCAGCTTCCCTTCACTATTGCAGAACTGCCAATGAGGGGTTCAGTGAGAGTTCCCTGCAAAGGTTCAAAGGACTGATGATGGATGACCAACCATCCTGTTCTTCCTCTACCCACAGGATGTCCTTGTTGAGTTGCTGGAGAAATGTGCGGATGGACTGTGGAACGCAGAACGGTACGAGTTGATGGCGGTCATTTACAAGCTCATCATCCCTATTTACGAGAAGCGGAGAGACTTTGAGGTAAGTAGTTGCTTCCTCACACCAGCATCTGATTTCCCTGCCTGAGAACTGCACTTCCCCACCTGGAACTGGCCTCAACCAGGCTACAGGTGGAGGGTGGGTTTAGGTGTATGTGGCTCGAATGAACTACGTGACAACAGCAAACACCAATATATTTGCATATGTATGATGAGAGATCATTAAGGCTCATTTAAAATTTATAATTTTGATATATGGTACATTGGGGCCAGATCATTTTCATAATTAGCTCCATCTACAGCATTATTACACTTGTACATTGACTCAGTGTCCCCCTCACATTATGGCCCAGCGTCCCCACGCATTATGTCCCAGCACCCTCGCGCGCTATGACCCAGCACCCCCTGCGCATTATGTCCCAGCGCCCCCCGCACATTATGTCCCAGCGCCCCCGCACATTATGTCCCAGCGTCCCCGCACGTCATGACCCAGCGCCCCCCGCACGTTATGACCCAGCGCCCCCGCACGTTATGACCCAGCGCCCCCCGCATGTTATGACCCAGCGCCCCCCGCACGTTATGACCCAGCGCCCCCGCACGTTATGACCCAGCACCCCCGCACGTTATGACCCAGCGCCCCCAACACCTTATGACCCAGCACCCCCCGCACGTTATGACCCAGCGCCCCCCGCACGTTATGACCCAGCGCCCCCCGCACGTTATGACCCAGCGCCCCCCGCACGTTATGACCCAGCGCCCCCGCACGTTATGACCCAGCGCCCCCCGCACGTTATGACCCAGCGCCCCCCGCACGTTATGACCCAGCGCCCCCCGCACGTTATGACCCAGCGCCCCCCGCACGTTATGACCCAGCACCCCCTGCACATTATGACCCAGCACCCCAGCCCACCCGCGCATTAGTTCTCATTGTCTTGCACAAGCTTACTCACTGGTTCTTGTATGTTTTATTATTTGTAGAAGCTCGCTTACTTGTACAATACACTGAATGAAGCTTATAAGAAAATAATGCAAGTCCTTCGCACGGGGCGGAGACTGTTGGGAACCTTCTTTCGCGTGGGCTTCTATGGTCAGGTAAATATAAGGTAGGATGTGAAGATCCTGCGCTCTTGAGGCACCTATGCCCGACTTGGCTGCATTAGTGGGTCCAATCTTCCTTTTGGAGTTAAGTTGGCACCAGATTGGGAGCCATCATTGGTCTCTCCTTCTGAATGGATCTTCTCCTACCTCCGCCCAGCTCCTGGCTAAGACCAGAACGTCTCACCCAAATCTTGGGTCTTACCACATTGCAGCCTTCACTCAGCTGATTCGTGAACCTGGGTTGCACGTGGAGTGTGTTGCAGTTGGGTTTGAACTCTTGTCCTCTGATTCATGGTCACCATAGGCACACCTACTGGTAGCTGGTAATTGGTATGCTTCATCCTCCTGCAGTAGTTTGACAGAAAGTGAGTACATCACATGAAACAAGGCCTAGAAGTTCACTTGAACAGAATTTCAATCCACTGACAAAGATAGGTATTAAATAAAAAGCATTTGCTATTTGGAAATAAATGCGTAAATGAGTAGAATTGGCCAGATGCCAAGCCACCTCAGTCATGAGTAAACATATTTCAACCCAAGCCCAATTTCCAACCTAATTCTCGTATCCCTTGATTTACCCATGTCCGACATCTTTTAAAGCTATCCCGAGTACATCTGACAGCTGGAATCTCGAAGGGAATGAATTCCACAGAACCCTGAGAAAATAAATTTCTCTTCTGCTCATTATTCCCCCTGACTGAGGATCCAACTGAGAAGGTGGTGTGGTCAGGGTGATGGGACTCTTTCACGATGTTGGCTCCCTTCTTGAGGCAGTGCTTCTCATAGATGGATGAGAGGTTAATGCCCTTAGCTTTGTTGGCCACTCTACAGCCTTCTGCGTTGGCATTTGAGTTTCCGAACCGGGCTTCAATGCAACCAGATGGTATACTTTCCACAGCACATCTGTAGATGTTAGATGGAGTAGGTTACGACATGGCAAATTCCCTCCGAATTTTTACAAAGTGGTGTTCCAAAAGTGGCCAGAATGTAGATTCAATATTAATCCACAAGACACTACAGGATATACCTAACGAAGAATTGTGCCAAACTTGGGGGGGGGCAGATGGAAGGAATTTAATAATTCTCTCAAGCTCAGACCTGACGGACTTTCTGGCCTCCTCCTGTGCTTTGAGGAATTCTGAGATAAATTTCTCCTGCCAATAATCTCAGTCAAAATCATAAAATAATTCAGTGAGCTAGACATGGGGAAAGAATTTCATCTGACCAGAACCCATAGCTGCATGCAGCTGAGAAATCGTAAAGCAGTAAATGGACAAAATTTGATTTAAATGTGGAATTCATACTTTCAAAAGAATGCATGGGATGGAGGCATTCTGTGTTTTATTTAAGAAAAACAATTAGATGTGGGCCTTTCACTCAAACAGGTTCCTAACCTTTTATCCAGAATTCCAAAAATTGGCACTTTTCTCGGTAGATGATGTCTGCTCATCAAATAAATCATTTGGTACCAAACATGACTCTCATTCAACTCCTGTGTATCCCATTGTGTTCTGCTACTTTATAAGCGCCTCCGAATCCCCTATGCTGATACCCATCCAGCGTCATGACACTATCAGTTGGCCCGGCAGTGGTGGCTCAATGGCTATCGTCACTATCCATAATCCCCCATGCAGCTGAAACCGTTGTGCCAGCGCAGGGGAACAGAGAATGGGGATGTTCTCCTGGCACTGGTACAATGGGGGCAGGGGGAGAGATAGAGAGATGGCAGTGTGACTCGGTTGGGCGGGGGGGGAGTGACGGCAGCACAACTCGGGCGGGCGAGGTGGGGGGGGGGAGAGAGAAACAGCAGTGTGACTCAGGCGGGCAAGGGGGGAGAGAGATGTCAGCGCAACTCTGGAGGGTGGAGATGGCAGCACGACTTGGTTTGGGGGGTGGATGCTGCAGCTCAACTTGGGCATGCTTAAAGGGACAGAAACCAAAATGATTGTGAAATCCGGAAGATTCCGAACAACGGTTCTGACGATCCTGGATAAAAGGTTAGGTGCCTGTAATTATTTCTTGGTTTCACTCTTATCATCTTTCTGTTTTAAAGAGCTTCTTTGAAGAGGAAGATGGAAAGGAGTATATCTACAAGGAACCCAAGCTGACTAAACTACCTGAAATATCTGAGAGACTTCTCAAGCTGTACAGTGATAAGTTTGGGGCCGAGAATGTGAAAATCATCCAGGATTCTAACAAGGTAACCGAAAACCAAAAGAAATGCAAACTCAAAGCCAAAAGTGCAGAGATACAACAAAATGTTGTTACATTTAAATTTTTGCATTGTTTCACCTTTCATGGGTACTTCCTGACCTACTGAGCCATCCTATTTCATGTTTTTAAGGTTAACTAGACATTGCATCAGGGTTGGGAGTAGCTTCACTAGTGCTGATAGACAATTCCCGACAACGTTCAGATGCAAGGAACAGCTTCCTATCAAGTTTACAGTCTGTCTGAGTGAAAACCCCTTTTTTTTGTCAAATTTATTGGCAATGCAAAAAAAAATCATACTACTTGAACATGAGACCTCACACCGAGGTTTTCATTTTAAATAATATGAGGCTGAAGCCTTTATTATAATAACCAAAGATTTTCCAGCAATATGCCATCCGTATATAGTAAGATTACAAATATAAGATTAAACAAAAATTACTCAAAAAGCCTATTTATTTCCGGGGAACCCTGGTTGAGAAACGCTGCATTAGAGTTTTGAATGAACGTCAAAATAGCAAAAATTTGTTTTCTTTACTCCAGACCAACTGATCTCTCTCTGTAGACTTTTGTGTTGTATCTTACTTGTACTATGTATGAGATGTTCACTGGTCTGAAATAATAACAACCTCCTCAAACACATGTGACCATAAACTTGAACTGAGCAACCTGGCCTGAGTAGTGGACTTGAACTGAAGGGAGATTAGAGCAACCTGGCCTGAGGTGGTGGAGACTGAACCAAACACAGAGTTGCTGCCTTGGCACCCACCAAACCGTCGGGATTTAGTGATTATACTGCTCACGTCTCTTAGAAACATGCCCTTTAGCTTATCATATCTCTGCCCAAGATCAAGGACCTACCTATACCAATCTCCACTATGTCTCAGTCGTGGATTCACAGGGGGGTGTTGACCTTCAGCCCCCAACTGTGCTGACCACCAGCACAGTTAAGATATCTATCAGATTTTTATCAAACGGGAGGAAAAACTGGCTAGGCTCAAGATAGAATTATATTAATTAGGAGTAAAGGTCCATGAACATTTATTCTAAAAAGGGGATGAGAAAGTGGTGCAACATAACAGTTCACCAATACTACATCATGTACTAAAAATATATAAGAGAATACACCTGGAGCGAAAGATGATAAATTATCAAATACCAAAAATGTTATTAATGCAAAACCCATTAATTCCTTTTACAATAAACAATTTATGTTTTAAGGAATGGGCTAGAAAAGGAATTAAAAGAATAAAAGATTGCTTTTTGGGAAATAATTTATTGACATTAGAACAGTTAAAAAATAAATAAGGAATATTGCATGGTGCAATATTTTCATATTATCAGTTGAAAAACTTATTTAAGAGAAAAGTTGGGAACTAGTCTAAATTTTCTTGAGAGGAGCTGCTATGAGTACTTAATTACAGACACTGTAACATAGTTTAAAAAAAATTATTACAAACATGTATAACAAATTGTAATACAGGGAAAATGATGAAGGAATATATAAACCCAAACAAGGTTGGGAAAAAGATTTAAATAGATGAAAAAAGAATGAATAATGGAAAGAACTATGTGCACTCAGTTTCGTATGAGACAATACAATGGGCTCCATAGACTATAGGTTACACTTCAAAAATTAAAAGAATGGAATCCAACAATATCAGACAAATGCTTCTGTTGTAAACAGGAAATTGGAACGACAATACACGCAATTTAGACGTGTACAAAAGTGAAAACCTTTTGGGATGATTTAAACCTAATATTAAATAGAATTACAAAAAATAGGATGCCAAAAGACCCAAACATCTTCCTGTTAAACAAAAGATTAAGAATTAGGTCTAAAATTAGACAGGATTCAAAAAAGATTGACTATGATTGCAGCAGCAAAAAAAGTGCAGAATGAGAACTTGGAAAAAGGAGGTACCTTCAAAAATGCAACAATGGTCCATAGAAATGAACAAATGTATTCCATTTGAAAAAATTACCTACCATCTAAAAGACAAATATACTCTATTTGAACAAATTTGGGAACTGTACATAGAATTTATTAGAAACTGCCAATTTCAGATCCCCATCCCTTGACGCGATAATTATGAAAATAATTAAATATGAAATATTGGACGACATGATTTATTTTTGTTTTGTTTTCTTCTGTCCTTTATTTGTTTCTTCCTTTTATTTCTTGCTTTAAGTTATAGGGGGTGGGGAAGGTAGGGGAAAGGAGGGGATGGGGAATGAAAATGTCACTGTATATATTAATATTGAATATATTGTTACTGACATCTACGGTGAAGTACTAAATAAAAAAATTATATTAAAAAAAAGTGCTGTTACTGATCCAAACTGCCTGAGGTCTCCCCAACAGGAAGTGAAAATTCCAATTGCAGAGGGAGGTGTTGAGACCCAGCAGGTTCAACTTCCTTATCAGGTACTGTGGGATGATTGTGTTGAAAGCCTAGATTAAGTCAATAAACAGCATTCGAACAGATGAGTCCTTGTTTTCCAGGTGGGTAAGGGCTAGGTGGAGGGCGGTGGCAATGGCATCGTCTGTACAGTGGTTGGATCTGTATGCAAACTTCAGGGGGTCTAATGAAAGGGGCAGCAGGAGCTTGATGTGCCCCATGACGAGGCTCTCGAAGTACTTCATGATGATGGATATGAGTGCGACGGGGCAGGACACGGATGATTTCTTTGGCACAGGGACAATGGTGGCGGCTTTGAAGTACGTTGGGACCATGGCGCTTCTCAGGGAGATGTTAACATCTGCTAGCTGAGCTGCACATCCCGAGTTCTCTGCCAGGAATGTCATTCGGTTCAGCAGCTCTCAGCAGGTTCACCTTGCCTAGCTGTCCCTTCACGTCGACCACTGCAAGGCACAACACCTGGTCATTAGGAGGAGAGGTGGTCTTCTTCACTACAACGTCGTCTTTCACCTCAAAGCACGTGTAGAAATTGTTCAGTGAATCTGGGAGGGAGGCATCACCAGCCCAGGTAGATGGTGTAGTCTTGTGGATGGTGATGTCTCGGATGCCCTTCCACATGCGACGCGTGTCCTTGCTGTCCAGGAAGTGACTGAATGCACTGGGCATGTGCAGGCTTTCTTCCCCTGATGACCTTAGATAGCTTGACTTTTGCAATAGTTAGGACCACCTTGTCATCTGCTCTGAAAGCAGCATCATGGTTCCTGAGCAGCACACATGACCTCCGCAGTCGTCCATGGCTTCTGATTAGAGCACAATGACATCATCAGTACACTTACTAAATGTAGCTGGTCACTGATGTGCAGGTAATGGAGGATATGCGGATGAGCGCCAAGTTGATAGTGGTAGAGGGAAAGCCACATTGTTTACAAAAGGAGGACCTCTCTGATGAAAGTCCTCGTCCTGGGGGCAGATGTGACAGAGGTGGAGGAATTGAGTGAATGGAATAGAATCCTTACAGGGGACAGGGTTTTGAAGAGGTGTTGTCGAGGTAGCCGTGAGAGTTGGTGGTTTGTAGAAGATGTCTGTCAAGAGATTGTCTCCCAAGGTGGAGACAGAGAGATCAAGGAAAGGGAGATGGACCAAGTGAATTTGAAGTTGTAGTGGAAGTTGGCAGCAAAGCGGATGAACTCAATGAGTTCATCATGGATACATGAGGCAGCACCATTTGAATTGCAAGAGCCACATTTCAAGAATTTAACCAAAATCGTTCAGATTTTTTTGTGGTATTTGTGTCTGGGATGTGTTAATGTAAAGCTGGGATATATGTGTTGATGTAAAGCTAATTGATCATAATGCCTAACCTGCTGTGTTTTTATTATTATCTGGGGAAAGAGAAATCATTTAAACATTTCAGGTCCAAGACCCTTTGTCAGAACTGTTGCCCTGCTAATTTTTATATGGTTAGGTAAAGAATTGATTGATTTGACACAAATGGCTTATTGTGCGCTGTTTTTGCAGAGCTTTTAGTTTTAAACATGTCCTTTGAAAGGCAGCATTGGTGCTCTGAGCCGTTGGCTCAACTGTCAGAGTATCCCACTAACAGTGAGTGTATGCATCTGCAATGCAGGCTGTGAGAAAATAGTTGGATAATCTAAATGATGAAACAGATCAGTGGTTTTCAAATGTTTTCTTAAGAATCCCTATGCTAAGAGTGCTCTGTGATTAATAAGAGATTACTTAAAGTGGGACGTGGGTGGACAGAAAAAGTTTGAAAACGACTGTTTTAATCGTACCTAATTGACTCGTTATGTGCATGGCTTCATAACTCCAAAGGAAATGGGCCAATGACAATTTTTCTCAAGCAAAATATTTCAGTAACAGTTGGGTCAAGAGCAGTGGTTCTCGGCCTCCCCCCCCCCCCCCCCACCCACGCACGTATCACCTTAAATAATCCCTTACGAATCACAGAGCACCGATGGCATAGGGATTACATAAAGTGGAAATAAAAAGTTTGAAAACCATAGCAATAGATCATTGGAGGGAGGAGGCAACCTATGACTATTTACCTTATCCATGCCCCTCATGTTTTTAAGAACCTCTATAGCACACATGTCAAACTCTGGCCCGCGGGCCAAATTTGGCCCGCGATATAATTATATTTAGCCCGCAAGATCATATCAAAAATGTATTAGAGGTGGCCCGCTGGCCGCCGCGCCATTATAGCGCATGCACAGTAACTGCTGTGTCCCAGGGTGAGAGAGAGAGAGAAAAATCCTGGTCCTTGAAAAGAAGTGGTGGGTGGTTTTATAAACACGCTGTCGTGTCCCCCCGCCCACCCCCCCCCCCCACCGCAGCGCGGCCTGGCCGGTGTCAGGGGAAGCCAAGGCCGCTTCCCAGTGCCCGGAACCCCAATGGCACAGCGTTTCTTGGAGCTGCAGATGGAGTCAGGATGCCAGAGGGAAGATTGGGGCTCCCCGCCGGGTGATGGGGGCGCCGGCCGCCAGCTGCCCTGCGCCTTCCCACCGGACCAGCGGCGGGTGCCCGGAGTACACGTGGAGAGCGAGGCTGGTCGGGCAGGTAGGTGAGCGTGGCTAATCCCGATCCAGCCCACGCCACTCCCGCCAATCTCGGGAGTGGCGTGGGCTGGATCGGGATTAGCCGCGCTCACCTGCTCCTCCACCGCTGACCGGGATCCCAGCGCGGTCCTGAGTGCGGAGACTGCCCTGGAAAGGTCCTGGGACACCGGCACAGAAAGAAGAGCAGGGTCCGTAGAACATTACAGATCAGAAACAGGCCTTTCGGCCCTTTGACTCTACCTCATTCTCCCACATTCTCAGTAGCCCTCAGATTTTACTATTCGACAGCACACTAGCAACATTTGACAAATCCTCTATAGAGAAATATTATTTATTGAATATTTTATTTCTCATTTGTTAATGCTTCTGGTTTATCCAAAACTATTATTAAACATTTATTTTAATAAGAAAAAGTTTAACATTACATATGTTGAAAGAAGAGAAAACATGCAGATGTTGTTGAAAATTTTCAATAAATATTTAGTTCGGCCCTCGACTTATCCAAGTTTTTAATTTTGGCCCTCCGTGAATTTGAGTTTGACACCCCTGCTCTATAGCCTCCTAAACTCCAGGGATGAAATTCCAAGCCTCTCCTTATAATTTAAGCCATTCCTATGAAAATGTCTCTCTGTATGTCCCCTCATCCTGTTTCACTATTATTATCAACTCAATGCTACTTTCCTGCACTAATCCTATGTCACTCTCTTCCCTCTAACACTGAAAAATCTTGTGCTGATTGCATTCAGTGAAAGACGTTCTGCCAGGGGAAGATGCACTGACAGATACCGCTGATGGAATGAAGAATAGCATGAATGCCTGTGATGATGCTACTCAACGCCACTGTTTCTTTCAAGAGGCAAAACTCTAAGGATCTATCTGAAACATTGTCATATTCCACACTTTTAGTTCCTCTTTTCCTATCTTTGTTCTTTGTGATTATCAGTTCATGGTTTTAGAAATTCTGCTCGTTTAGAATAGAGTTTGACATATTTTGAAAATCAGATTCATTGACTAATGCCAGAAAGATTTGTCATGACCAACATTTTGCTAAAACCTCAACATCTACTTGGAAGCAACATCAGAATCAGAATTTTTTTGTCATGAGCAAGTCACACAATTCTTTGTTCTGTGGCAACATCACAATGCCAAATACAAACCATTGAACAAAAATAATTTAAAATAGTGTATGAAAAGGCCGTATCTTTGGTTTATTGGTCATGTCAAAGAGGGTGATTTAGAAAATACACTTGCTGGTTTTTGTTCTCCTGAGGACTAAATCTCTGATTGCCACATAGCTCTACTAATAATCATCCACTTGCAATGATCATCTCGTAACCAGTCTACTTCCATGGAAACCCAGTTGTGCTGCAGGGGTTCAAGTCCTCACTCACCTAACTAAGGATAAAGGTTTAGGGGGAACTTCTTCACTCAGAGAGTGGTAGGAGTGTGGAATGAGCTGCCATCTGAGGTGGTAAATGCGGGCTCAATCTTAAGTTTTAAGAATAAATTGGATAAATGTATGGATGGGAGAGGTCTGTTTTTGAGACTAATGCTTCTCAGTTAAAATTGGAATCACAGTTGGGAATGTTGACATTCGAGAGGAGTTGAGGCCAGCACAGATCAGCCATGATCCTATTGAAGGGTGCAGCAGGCTTGAGGGGCCAGTTCCTGTTATCTTCTGGTGTAACCAAGCCTTAGTGTTGTCAATCTCGTTAGGTTCAGCCTTAGTTATAATGGGGATGTCAGTAGCTATAATTATCCAAGGCTCATTCCCACTGCTTGTGCTTGGATGTTGTGTTCAAGTGGGAAGAGGTTGAGGCTCCAATACTTAACAGTCAGAGACTCTCTTATGCCTGCAATGTTGGCCAGAGCTCTTGCCACCTGCTCAGGTCCCTTGGGCATGATCGAAAGAAGGGAAGGGCTGCTCTTCCTGTATTAAATCTGACAACTTGCCAGTCAAAAGAGCAGATCATATTATCACTTCTCTGGATCCTTTGCTGAATACATGTTGGTTAATACAATCCCTGTATCAGTGCAGCCACTAAGCTTGAAGAACACTCAACGCTGATTTGAGGTTTAAGTGGTTGCTTTGTCTGTCGCACCCCTCGTGTGGTGCATTAGTCACAGTTAGCACTTGCAATGTAGATTGGGGGAAATTACCATTTATGGCACAAAGATTCTTGTTTTCAATAAGTGAGTGGGCTTTGCCATTTTTATACACCCTTGCTTTTATTTCCCTTTATTGTGAACACTCGTGGGGCACACATTACACAGCATCTAGTACATAGAAGGAAGAAGCCTGTACTGGAGACACAAGAGGCTGCAGATGCTGGAACACGGGCAGAACTCAGCAGGGCGAGCAGCATCTGTGGGAGAGGAAAGGAATTATCAACGAATGTTTCGGGTCCAAACTCTTCATCAAGACGTGAGGAAGGGGAGACAGCCAGAAAAAGATGGGGCGTGAGGTGGGGGTCATTAGGGGAGGGGTGAACTGAGGATGTCCACTCGTTGTCTTCACCTTCGTGCTCCTGAGCCCATCTTGCCACATCTACCTTTTATTTCTTTTTCCTCCTTTTTCTCACACCTATCAACCAGCTGGCTCTTCCAATTTCACTCTCCTCCCTCCCTCCCCCCCCCCCCCCCCCCCCGAACAGCTCCATCTGTCCGTCATCTCTCCCTGGTTCACCATTGGCTGCTGGCCCCAATCTCGCTCTCTCCCCCTTCCACATGCTGCGTACCTCTCCGCAATAATCTTCAACCCGAAAAGTCACCAGTTCCTTCTTCCTCCTGACCCACTGAGTTCCTCCAGCAGATTGTCCTTATCTGACATTTCTCTGGTTCCTTTGGGGTCGAATCACATCAAACAGGATCAGTTGCAAGTTCGATGACCCTCACATAACAGACTGCTGGGTAACTGGAAACTCACAGGTACTGATCTCAAATCACCATCCATAAATTAGAGGTATGTGGGTGTGTTCTGAGCAGAATTAGACAAAGGGCAGAGAGAACAGTGAACAACCTTGGAGCTTGTGAGCGGAAGGTTTTGCTGCAAATGGTAGAGTTTCATTTGATACTTTATTCACAATGTACGGATTAAATATAATTGGTACACATCTTTCTCTACAAGTGTCTTGAGAAGGTTATTGAGCTGGAGAAGATTACAGCTCTGAGTTGAATGTGCAGAAGCAGCAGGGTCAGGAAAAGTGAAGTTAACAAGAAAATCTGCAGATGTTGGGGGTCCATCAGCTGATGGGGGTCCATTGCAGTCTACCAAAGGGCTGGAGAAACACAACGGGTCTTGCAGCATCCATGGGCAAAGAAACACAGCCAAAAGATGAAGTCCCCGAGGAAGGGCTCAGGCCCGAAACATTGAATGCTTTTTACTTCCCCTGAGTGCTGCCTGACCTGCTGAGTTTCTCCAGCACCTCTCTATACTGAGCAAGGTCAGAAACATGGGAGTTTATACCAATTACATTAAAATTAGTGATATGATCAGTGAAGAAGGTTATCTGAGATTATAACAGGATCTAATGTGCTGGGAAAATTGAAACGAGGAATATCAGGCAAGTGTGAGGTGTTGCCCTGTGGTCGCGAAACCAGGACTATACTTGCGCAGTGAATTTCAGGGCCTTGGAGATTGTAGTAGATCAGAGAGACTTGGGTTATTAGTTCTGTGAATGTAGCAATGCTGATAGACATGGCGAAGAAGACATTTTGCACAATTGACTTCATTGGTCAAAGGACTGAGTATTGGAGCAGAGACATCATGCTACAACTGTACAAGATTGTTGGTCGGACCAAGCTTGGAATGTTGTGCACCATTTCAGTGACACAGCTATAGTTATTAAGCTAGAAAGGGGACAGAAAAAAAAATCACAAGATTGTTACTGCAATTGGAGGGGTTGAATGATAAGGGAAGGTTGGACAGGCTGGGACTGTTTTCCCAGGAGCATAGGAGGCTGTGGGGACATTATGGAGGTTTATAAATCACAAGGGGCACAGGTAAAGCAAATAGTCATTATTATTTCTTCAGAAAAGGGAAATCTAAAACTGGAGGGCATGGATTTAAAGTGAGAGCAGAACGATTTAAAAGGGAACTGAGGTGAACTTTCTTTGCATTGAGGGCGGTGGATATATAGAAGGGCTACCTAGGGAAGTGGTGGAGAAGAGGAAATTGCAATATTTTAAAACACAGGTACATGGATAAGGTCATTGAAATTGGCTCAAACAGCTTGGTTGGCATGTATGAGTTGTGCCAGAGGGCTTATTTTCATGCAGTGTGTCCATGTGACTCTATTTTGTTCAACTCAGTTTATAACAATCCTGCTACAGATTTCTCTTTTATGTTTTTTTTGTAGGTGAATGCAAAATCCCTGGACCAGAAATTTGCATACATTCAGGTGACTTTCGTGGAACCGTATTTTGATGAGAAAGAGCTGCCAGAGAGGAAGACACACTTTGAGAGAAACCACAACATTGCACGGTTCGTCTTTGAAACACCCTACACATTATCTGGGAAGAAGCAGGGAGGCGTCGAGGAGCAGTGCAAGCGGAGGACCGTGCTGACAAGTAAGACTGAGTTGGACTAGAGCATGAGACACAGTAAGGGGGAGACCAAACTACGTGAATGATATGTACTTGAAAACGGTATAATGCCACCAACTGTTGCCCCACTAGCAACTCCATCCAGACCATTAATGGTGATCACTAGCGTTACCGTTAATATTAAGCACTCTAGTATTTTGAGCACCAAATCCATCCTGGAATTCTAGGACAGTGCTATTAGACAGCAATGCCTTGATGAAACAGTGCAGAAACAAGCCCTTCGACCCCATTCATCCATGCCACACCTGAGCTCATCAGATTTGCTTGTGCTTGGCCCATATTCCACTAAAACATTCCTTTCTGTGCATCTTTCCATATATCTTTCAGAAGATGTAACAGCACCCTCCTCCGGCATCTCGTTCCACCCACCCACCACCCCCACCATGTGGACAATGTTGCCCCTCAGGTCCCCTTCAAATATTTTTTGCTTTCCCTATAAACCTATGCACCCTAGTTTTAGATTTCTCTACAATAGGACTATTATTTTGAACCCCAGTTAAATCTCTTCTGTTGCATCTGTCTCCTCAAAATCATAATCTCCAATCCTGGAAGCAGCCTCATGAACCTTCCCTGTGCTATCAAATATCTCTTGATGTATTATCATCTCAGCTGCATTGTTGTTTATTTTTTGGTGTGCACTCTTGTGTTTACCTCGACTATTTCACAAGAGTGCCATCAGACTCTGGGAATAACTTCTAGCCCCACGAGCAAGATAAACGGTCTCACGTTCCACATTGGCAGCTCTAGCTCCTTTCGTTGTGGTCTATACTGAATACAACATATCTGAAGCTGCTCTGACTCTCTTTCTACACCTTCAGGGATCTGTATACAATATTGTGGAGTGAAGCAAGCAAGTCTGTAGATGCTGCGATTGTAGAAAATATACTAAAATGCTGGAGAAAGTCAGCAGGTCCTGCAGCCTCCAATAGAAGCTAAATTTTTGTGTTGAGCCTTTTGTCATGCTTTTGTAAACTTGCTGAATTTCTCCAGTAATTTTGTGTACTCACTCCAAGATCCCTGTGTTTTTCACATCTTCATTGCCCACCACTTATTCTGCATCCCTTTGCCTTGTTTTGCATCTACCTCATGCTTCTGTGGATAGATTTCATTGAGCTAATCGTATGCTGACCAACTGAATCCATTGTTACCTTATGCAGCTCTCAACTGTCTGTTTTTCTGTTGCTTCACTCTTTCCAATCTTACTCTCTCAAAACTCCCGACCCTCCCACTCTCTCCACACTAAACCCAACATTACCATTAAAAGGCCTACAGCCATACTAAGCCTGAAAATGCCTGATCCTGTCTGATCTCAGGAGCTAAGCTGGCTTAAGCCTGGTCAGCAGTTAGCAGTTAGTGCTGAGGTACAAATCCAGCGCTGTCTGTAGGAGTTTGTGCGTTCTCCCTGTGTCTGTGTGGGTTTCCTCTGGGTGTTGTAGATTAATTGGGCAGCAGGTTGGTGGGCCGAAATGGCCTGTTACTGTGCTGTATGTCTAAATTTAAACCTGCAGACAAGGACGGTGGTGTTATGGTCTGGCACACTGATCTCCATCTGGCCAAAGACAGATGACAACTCTCAGACATCTCTGGTTTATCCCTCCAACAGGACCCCACCAAAGCTCATCAAACCTCTGTGTCGCACACTATCTCCGAACTCCTCATTTCCGGTCATCTCCCGAGCAAGGCCTCCAACCTCACTAATTCCCAACCCCGTACTATCCATTTCTACCTCCTACCCAAATCCACAAACCCAATTGTTCTGGCAGACCCATCATTTCCACGTTCTCCTTCCCCATCGAACTGGTATCTGCTTACCTCGGCTCCATTTTGGTCCAGTCCATCCCAACTGCATCTGGGATACTTGGCACGCCCTCCATCAACATCTAGTTCCCTGCCTCGTGTTTACCATGGGCATCCAATCCTTATACACCTCCATACCCCATACCGAAGGGATCAAAGCCCTTCATTTCTGTCTCGAAGATAGACCCATCCAGTCCCCTCCACCACCATCGCCTTCCTCCATCTGGAAAAACACGTTCTTAATAATTTCTCCTTTGATTCATCACACTTGCTCCAAGTCAAAGGGGTATCCATGGGTACCTGCCTAGGCCCCAGCTATGCCTGCTTTTTAGTGGGCTACATGGAGCATTCCATGCAAGAAGCCTACACAGGCAAGGCCCCTAACTCTTCCTCCACTACATCGATGACTACTTTGGTGTTGCCTCATGTACCCATAATGAGCTTGCAAACTTTATCCATTTTGCTGCCAACTTCCACCCTGATCTCAAATTCACTTGATTCATCTCTAGCCCTTTTCTTGATCTCTGTCTCCATTTCAGTAGACAAACTCTCAACAGACATGTTCTACAAACCGCCAACTCCCACAGACCCTGACCCCAGTAAGGATACCATTCCTTACTTTCAAATCCTCCATCTCCGTAGCATCTGTTCCCAGGATGAGGTCTTCCATGCCAGATCATGTGATAATCTTCTTCAAACAACTCGGCTTTCCCTCTACCATCAACTTGGCCCTCAACTGCATATCCTCCATTCCATTCCCTGCACATCTGCCCTGGCCCCTTCCACCCCCATGAGCAACAGGGATCGGAATCCCCATCTACCACTGCACCAGCTTCTGTCTCCAACACATCCTCCTCTACCATTTCCACCACCTACTATTTAATCCCACCAACAGACACATATTGCCCTCTCCTCCTTCTGCAAGGACAACTCCCACTGTGGCTACCTTGTGCACTCCTCCCTCTCCACTAATCATTCCCTTGGAACCTACCCCTGTGACCGCAGGAGAGACTCCACTTACGCCCACACCTCCTCCCTCAGCACCATTCAGGGCCCCAAACAGTCCTTTCAAGTGAAGTAACAATTCACTTGTGAATCTGCAGGGATCATCTGCTGCATCCGGTGCTCCTGTTGTGGTCTCCTCTACATCAGAAAGACAGGACGCAGTCTGGGAGATGGTTTCGTTGAGTACCTTGGCTCTGTCTGATGCAATAGCGTGGATCTCCCAGTGGTCACTCATTTCAATTCCCCATCCCATTCCCTTGCTGATGTGTCTGACTCTCATGCACTGTCAGACTGAGACCATCTGCACTTTCCGACCGGGAACCCTCCAACCAGATTGCATTAATATCTACTTCTCTGGTTCAGGCGCGAAACGTTGGTAATATATCTTTCCCTCCTATGGACACTAGTATTTCTGTGTGTTTTACTACAATCACAGTGTCTGCAGATTTCCATATTTCACTCCGCTTTTCAGCTCATTGCAGCTGGAATCACAAATAATTTTATTCATTGTATTAAGTTATTGTCCCTGGGACAGATTTGAACACCACGATACGGTGTGGGGGGGGGGGGGCCTTAAGCTCCAGTAATTAAATAACACTGAAATCAAATTCAATAACAATAACCATGAAACTATTAGTGGTTGCTTTTGATTAAAAACATACAGTTCACAAACAAACTTCCACTGAAGGAATTTAGCATCTTCATCCAGTCTGGCCCATAAGTGAAGCCAAACCCATCCAAAAGTTGAATCTCAAGCCAATTCCTCTGTTTACAGATGATTTAAATTTGAGCAATTAAAATTGATGTTGTCAGAAAATGCTCATATTTCATCTACAAAATAATACCATTAAAACTTCTGTTCAGCGTTACCCTTGGATTTTGGGAACAACTTTGGATCAAATTTGCCATCAGCTTTGAGCTTTCTTATCCATTGGCCAGGCATTTTAACAAAGTCTATGCAGTCAAATTCACAATAGAGTTGTTTATTGTCCTGTGTACTAAGATAAAGTGAAATAATTATGTTTATGTGCTAGCCAGGAAAATAAACACATACTTCAACACAGCAGGTCGGATGACAGCAGGCAGGACAACATTATAACAGTGCCAATGACTCGGCATCAAATCCGACATTCTCTGTAAGGAGACTGTGCGATCTCCCTATTTATGACCTGCTTTGGTTTCCTCCCACCCTCCAAATACATATGGGGTGGGTAGATTAATTGGGTGTAATGGGGCAGTTCAGGTTTCAATGGCTGGAATCGGCTTCTACTCAGTTGTAAATACAGTGGTCTCCCCCTTTTCCAAAGTTTCAGTTACCTGCAGTCTGAAAATATTAAATATTAAATTCAAGAAATAAACAATTCATAAGTTTTAAATTGTGCATCGTTCTGAGTAGCAAAGTGAAATCTTACACCATCCCGGCTGGGACGTGAATCATCCCTTTGTCCAGCATATCTACACTGTATGTGCCACCCGCCCGTTAATCACATTATAGCCATCTGGGTTATCAGATTAGTTATCAGTTGCAGTATATTCAGGCTTCAGTTCTATCCATTGTTTCAGGTATCCAATGGGGGTTTTGGAACATATCACACATGGATAAGTGTATAAATTGTAGCTTCAAGACACACACACACAAGTAGTGTAGTCAGGCTAAACTCTGAGTTTTATTAGGGATCAGGCCCGACTTTCACACTTGCACTGTTCCTGCCATGGCCCCCCTTGGCTGACATCACAACATGCATCACAAAAGTGGGTTTCTGCGCTCATGGGTACTTTCCTGCATAACAATGCCCTTCTTTGCCATGCGCTGTCCCCATCTGTTGGCTACACAGCAAGGCCAGTGCTTTTTTGAGGTTCACTGGCCTTTAAGCCGTTCGCCTACCAGTTCGCTTGTTGGGGCCAGTGCCGCTGTCCAGGTTGCTGGCTTTTGGTTGCGCTCACCTCCCGGATCGCCGCGACACTGGGCCGCCACAAAATAATGAAACAAAAGTTCCGAATGTAGTGATACTGTAAGTTAGAAGGTCCATGTTATGGTGTTACTGCAACCAAGTGCAAAGAGTTGAGAAAAGTGCAATTAAACAGAGCAGAAGCATTAACTTTTATCAACCCTTTTTTATATCCCTTGTGGCTTCATTAAATAATGCATAGGTTGGTTGCCAGGATAAGATGAGAGTTTATTGTCATATACATAAGTACAATGTTCAGAGGTACCATAATCCTTCCCTCAATAAATCAGTGTTGTCCTTGATTCATCTCTGTAGTCATAAAATTTATGTCCTGCAGATTTTTTTCTGATAATCTCTTCAGCACCAATGTTGGACTGAAAAGCCTGTTCACCTCCATCTCTGTGATGGAGGTCCCTCTCAGGTCTGTTTTAAATCCTTCTTTCTCCCCTTAACTCTATACTCCCTAGTTTAGGTTCCCCTACCCTTGGAAAAAGACAACTTGTCTGTGCCCCTCATGATTTTTTATATATCTTTATATTTCCCCATCAACCTCTTATATTTCCAAGCCTATCCAGGTTCTCCTTATAATTTAACTCTGCCAGCCCCAAGGATGTTCTCTTGAATCTTCCCTACACCTTTCCAGCTAAACGATAGCTTTCTTTTCACTGGGTGAAAATAACTGCACACAGTTGTCCATGTGCGGTCTCACTAACTTCTTATACAGTTCTAACGTGATATCCCTGGCCCTGTAATCAATACCTGACCAATGAAGGCAGGAATGCCAAATGTTGCCTCACCACTCCGTCCACCCATTTCACCACTTTCATGGAACTACATACCTGTTCTCCAACTCTCCCTGGGGCCCTACCATTCACCACACAAGTTCTACCCTAGTTTAAGCTAATAAAATGCAATACCTCAGAGTAAAATTCCATCTACCATTCCTTGGCTCACTTTCCCACTTCATCTAGATGCTGTAACCTGCTTCACTGTCCACTTCTCCACCAATTTTGGTGTCATCCACAAGCTTACTAACCATGCTGACTACATTTTAATCCAATGTATGGAAAACAACAGTGGAACCAGCACTGATCCCTGCAACACACCACAGGCCTCCAATCTGAGTGACAACTGGCCCCAGTCCCAGACTCTTTCTTGCACCACCAGGCCAATTCTATATCCAATTGTTGAGCTCACCTTGAATCCCATGTGATTTATCCTTCCTGACCAGCCCACTTTGCAGGACCTTGTCAGAGGCCTTCATGTAGACAGTATCTACCACCCTGCCCTTCTTGGTTAACTCTTTAAAATATAAACTCCATCAGATTTGTAAGACATAATTTCCAACATACAAAGTAACGCTGACTACAGGTGCTCCCTTACTTATGGTGGTTCGACACAATTTTTCTAAGTTATGATGGGACAATCATGTTACTGTCATTATTTACTTTCATGTGATATGTTAAAGTGAGGGCAAGCATCATTGATTATTTTCAATAAACATTGATAATTCCTCGAGGGTGAATTATTTGTTGCCTCCTTGGTCAGTCACTTCTTTTAGTTCAGTGAGAAAGTTTTAGGGACTAATACAGTGCTGTGGGGAGAGAGTGGGGCAGGGGGATCAGTGTAGGGATTTGTTTACTGATTGGGGCTACCGCAGTAGGATTGGAACTAGCTAACAAGTTCACATCTTAGTGACGTGGCCATTGTCTCCCTTGAAGCACAGGAGAGTAAAATCCATTCTAATTTCTACATCCTGGCAGGTAAACATAAACTGCATCGAATGTTGGCTGTGGGGAGAGTGGGTCAATGGGATCAGTGTGGGGACTGATGTAGCACTGTGAGGGGAGAGCAGGGCAGTGGGATCAGTGTGGGGACTGATACAGCGCTGTGAGGGGAGAGCAGGGAAGTGGGATCAGTATGGGGACTGATACAGCACTGTGAGGGGAGAGCAGGGCAGTGGGATCAGTGTGGGGACTGATTCAGTGCTGTCGGGAGAAAGCGGGGCAGTGGGATCAGTGTGGGGACTGATTTTTCGACTTACGATGGGGTTGTCAGAACACAACCCCATCGTAAGTTGAGGAGCACCTGTATTCCCAACCACAAAGTCATGCTACAATAAATGTTTGCTACACTTCACATATTCTCTACTTGTTGTCAGTATCTCCATCAGCTCCCACTCTTTGAACATCAGAACTAAGAATTGACTTTGCCTTGTACCACATAAGAAGGCCGATCTTTTTGTCTCTGATTGGCCCTCACTCTTTCACACTCATACAGCATGGAAAAAGACCATTTGCCTACCATGTCCATGGCAACCAATGGGATCCACCTGTATTAACCCTTACCCTTCGATGCCTAGGCAATATGTTTCCTTAGTAATCCTCTTCCCCATCTTTGTTAAGCTTCTCATTTCTTTTACTTATCTGTATTTTCTCATGCATATTCAAGTTTGATTGTTGTGTTTCCTACCTGACAATAATAACTGCACTCAAATAGCATTGTTGACTTTCAAGCAATCTTTTGATGTTGTAAAAGGGACTTTACAAATGAAGTATGAGGTTCAATAGTGCTACAGTAATCTTCCTAGCGATGATCTTGAAAACATATTTTTGGAGGAAAAAAAATCAACTGCATTGCCATTGTTATGAAGTTCCTATGATGAATCTGTCTGAGATTGTGTGAATTACAAATTCTTTAATCAATCTGAAAATCATACAAGGTACTGCAGGCTGGAAGTCTGATACAAAACTGAAAAGACTCAGCAGGTCGACAGATTTGTAGTCACCTTTTAAGCAATGATTTTCTTTCAGGATTTGTTTACTGATTGGGGCTACCGCCGTAGGATTGGAACTAGCTAACAAGTTCACATCTGAGTGACATGGCCATTGTAGCCCTTGAACCACAGGAGAGTAAAATCTATTCTAATTTCTACATCCTGGCAGGTAAACATAAACTGTATCGAATGTTGGTGTAACTGATCCACCCATTTCTAGCCCAGATCCAAAAGTGAAGGGGCATTCACAGTGATATTATTTTCACATTTGCAAATAGTTTGTGGGTGAATATCCAATTTAAATTCCACGTGTGAAGCAGTGAGCTGTAGGAATCAACCACCGGTCCATTTCTATGATGGTCCACAAAATGTGCTTGTTCAGGTAATTGCTACTTGGTTGGCATGGCCATTGTGGACTGAAGGATTTGATTCCCTGCTGAAAAGCACTGTGGCTCAGCCTTTCTCATCCCAACTCGAGGAAGTGATTAGTTCCACATACTTCTTCAGCTGCTTCACTTCTGAGTCTGCTTGAAAGTGTCTCCAGCGGGAGTAACGTGCAACTTTGTCGCATTTGCCAACAGCGACTCACTCCTTCCCATATCTGAAGAAGCGGATTACAGTCGTGCACGAACAGCAGATTGAACTGAAGCCTATTGACGTGGCTATCGACGAAATGAAGGAAAGGACATCTGAACTCCAAAAGCTATGCAATTCAGACGGACTGGACATGATCCAACTTCAACTTAAACTCCAAGGCTGTGTCTCTGTACAAGTGAGTACAAGCCCACGTGTCTTGTTTTAATAATTCATGGCTGAATCTGATTAAGTAAATATGCACTCACTTCAGAAGGTAGCAAGCGACTGACTGGTGATTTTTTTTTTAAATGTTTTAAATTTAGACTTCCATTTTGAACCACTGTACTGATATGTTTACCTCCCACTGTATAGAGTCCCTACCAGCTACTGTACATGTAGGGCTGGCCCGCCTACTGATGACTCATCTCCTGTGACTCCTCCCCTTTGGTCCTGGCCATTTAGGACCGAGATGAGGAGGAATTTCTTTACCCAGAGGGTGGTGAATCTGTGGAATTCATTGCCGCAGAGGGCAGTAGAGGCAGGTTCATTAAATATATTTAAGAGGGAATTAGATCTATTTCTTCAGTATAAGGGTATTAAAGGTTATGGAAAGAAGGCGAGGACGGGGTACTGAACTTTAAGATCAGCCATGATCTCGTTGAATGGCGGAGCAGGCTCGAAGGGTCGAATGACCTACTCCTGCTCCTATCTTCTATGTTTCTATGAAGGTCAAGCGACCTCCCCCTTTCCAGCATTCCTATACCTGGATCCGGGCCAGCCAAAGTCTTGTGTGTATTAAAGCCTATCACCCTACAAGCCTGTGCCGCCCAATTTACACCCAATTAACCTACACCCATATACATTTCAAAAGGTGGGAGGAAACCAGAGCCCCCTCCCCCCAGGGAAAAAACGCAGACATAGGGAGAACTTACAAACTCCTTACAGACAGTGTTGGGATTCAAATCCTGGTCCCGATCTCTGGTGCTGTGCTAACCGCTACTCCAACCCTGCTGCCCAAGAAGTGCTGCTGGCTCTGGTGCTCACCCCAGAGGACAAAGACTGCAGGATTATAAAACTGAAACCTTTGCGCCTTCCGATCTTCACGTCTTATTTCAAGTTCACAAATAGGGAAAGGCTTCACTTACTTACACCAAATACAATTTTTTTTCTGCCTGATCCGCAGTTTGCAGCTGATACATTGCATTCATTTTACCTGAGGCACACCATGAATAAATGCTTGTAACCCTGTCTTAGGTAAATGCAGGCCCACTAGCCTATGCGAGAGCATTCCTGGATGACAGTAAATCAATCAAGCTTGCAACCAAGAAAGTGAAGCAATTGAAGGAAATATTCCGGTGAGTGAAAGGAGACTTTGGATAGGGGAACTTGGATCATAAATGTCCTGTGTTGCACTCAGTACAAAAAGGTGGATTTTCTCTATTTTCCCTACTCCTCTTTCTCTTTTCTTCCTACTGTCATCTTCCCCATTCCCTCCCTGTCCCCTCCTTCCTCTCTCCTCTCCCCTTCTTCTCCCTCCTCTCCTTCCTTCCTCTATCACTCCCCTGCCTCCCCCTCTTTCCTTTCCCCACCCCCCGTTTAATCCCCTCCCCTGTCTCCTCCCCTACGCTCTCCCCTATCTGAACGAAAGCTAATGTTTCAGGTTGAAGATTTTTATCGACCGACCGTTTATTCCAAAGCATACATCTGGTGCAAACTTAATGATAGTAACCCAGGGAACAAAGCATTATCAGAGAGAACTCCACCCAGTATTATGTGGATTGTGGACAGGGGATCAGATATTTTGTGCAGGTGGCCCATATCTTCAAACTTTAGCGTCTGCGCTGAAGGAGATTACTACATGTCATTAAGCAATAATCAGTCATGACTCCAGGACTATAAACAGCACAGATTTGGCATGTTATAAAATTCAGATCCATCGAGGTGGGAACTTTAATAATGAAAACATTGGAACATGTGTAAGTGACTGTATTTTTTTTTAATAACACAAGGAGGATACTTGGCCCATTGCAAATATGCTAGCTCTGTCTGCAAGTGCGAGGGTTGAGTGCAATACAAAAGAGTGCTGGAAAAACTGATCAGATTGTGCAGCATTCATCGGAAGTAAAAGGCAATCGACGTTTCCATTCGAGTCCTTTGTCAAGATTCCTGGCGAAGGGCGTAGGGCTGAAACGCCCACAGGTTTTCAGAATCACAAACCACTTACATAACCCAAGAATGTTCTTCCCACCTCCTGCAACTCTTCAGCAGGTGATTAAAGGCAGCAATAATTAACAGGGGTGTTACAGGGGCTGAAGGGCTTGCCTTGTAAAGAGGGACTGGGGCTTTTATCCCAGTAAAATTGGAAGCTGAGGGGTGATCTCTATATTTAGCAAATCATGGTACATAAAATCACAAGGGACATGATATGGTGAATGGTCAGGTTTTTTCCTCAGGGTAAAGGAAAAGATTTAAAAGGGACCTGAGGTCCAAATTACTCAAACACAGGTTGGTGGGTGTGTGGAATGAGCTGCCAGATGAAGTAGTTGAGATGGGGATAATCAAGAACTTTAAAACATTTCAACAAGTGTATGGATGGGAAATGTTTAGAGGAGGGGTGGCCACCCTTTCAATTATTAAATTTAGACATACAGCACAGTAACAGACCATTTTGGCCCAGCAGTCCATGAAGCCCAATTAAGCTACAACTCTTCCCCTATGGACTTGTGGGCTGAAATGGCCTGTTACTGTGCTGTATGTCTAAATTAAAAATTAAAAGGTTGGCCACCCCTGGTTTAGAGGGATATGGGGAAAGCTGGGATGGACAGCTTGGTTGGGATGGATGAGTTAGGCCAAAGAGCCTGTTTCTGTGATTCTATGACTTGAAGCAGGTTGAACCAAGGATAGGTCCCTTTTTTTTGTCTGTGTGAGGTTGACTGGAGCTGAGAAAGCTTTTTTCCACCTCATTGCTGGGATGTAAGCCTAACTCAAAAATCTCAGAAACTTAACTCGAGAGCTTTCATTTGTGTGCAGGGATTTTATTGCCGCCTGCAGCCTGGCCCTGGATTTGAATGAGCGGCTGATTAAGGAGGACCAGCTGGAGTACCATGAAGGGTTAAAGGGCAACTTTAAAGACATGGTGAAGGAGTTATCGGAAATCACTCATGAACAGGTCAGTGGTAAAATGTATAATGCAAGGAAATGACCTAAATCCTTTTATGAGCCTTGTATTAACTGATAGGAACATGTCAACAATTAATATTTTGTTTGTAATCTTCTATCTGCACAGTCATCAAACCAAGAGTCTGGTTCTCCCAATTCTGCAAATATATATATTCTGCATTTCATGTTTGAGCCAAGGCTGCGTGTGGATATAGCGCCCACCTTCTCACATCCTCCCTCATTTCTTCTGAGTCCCGGTTGGTTTCATCTGGGCAAATGGCCTCCTTTCTTCCAGGAACCATTCTATAATTGTGTCCTTTCCTCTGCTAATGTGTCTCTGAGTTCCAACTATTGAGTAGCTGATCACTTTAAAGATACCTTATTGTCTCTGTTGCTGTTCTAAGGTGGTTTAATTCTGCTTTAGGGCATTGCCGAGCAGAAGGGGTGGCCTGGTTAGCGCAATATTATTGCAGGGCCAGTGACCCAGGTTCAAATCCAGCACTAACAGGAGGGGGTTTGTCCATTCTCCCTTTGTCCGCATGGGATTCCTCCAGGTGCTCCAGTTTCCTCCCTCCCTTCAAAAAGTACAGGGATTGTAGGTTAATTGGGTGCATCTGGGTGGCACGGGCTCATAGGCCAGAAGGGCCTGTTATTGTGCTGTATGTCTAGACTTATCTTGGCACTGATAGGGGTAGCATGGAGTGAAGCAATAGCTTGAGACCCACTTACTCTTGCAACTTGTACCAACCTCTCTGTGGATTGCAGTTAAAACTAACAATTATGAATGGTCATGCAAAACAATTCTTTGCATACTAATACCTCCAAAACTCACCTTCACACTGAACAATGCCCTCAGTGAGGCTGTACAGCGTGTTTTGCATCTGAATCTCTCCATCTGCAAGACTTGAATTTGATAATGATATTCGATTTGTGATTTGTTTAGTGAAACCATGGAAACAGGCCCTTCCAGAGCCCCGTGTGACCAATTAACCTTCTAACCCTTTGGAACTTGAGATGAGACCAGAGCACATGGAGGAAACCCATGTGGATACAGGGAGAACGTACAAACTGCTTACAGACAGCAGCAGATTGCTGGCACTGCTGCCCTCAACCTGCTGCCCTAAAATTGTTTTCAAACAGCATTTAAAAATGCTGGAATCGTCAGAGAAATCTTGATGGTAGATGTCAGTTCCCTAAATGTCAAAGATTCAGTGAAAGTGAGAAAAATAATGTTTTGGAAAGGGAAGTGTTTTGACAGGTCTGTCGCTTTTATATAAGAATGCAGTTGCCCTGAGAAGATAGTTTTTCTCAGTAAACTGCAGTACAGAGATTAATGTGATCTTGATATCCTACCCAGCCCTGATGAAAAAGAGCTGTACACATTCATTCTGGATGTTGTCTCAAACTGAAGGGATAGCACAGGTTAGGAGAGAGGTCATTGAAATTGGTTTGCTGGTCCAGATGATCAATAGAGAGTCTAGAGACAGGGATGCCAAGCAATGCCAACCAGAATGCTCGGGTATTCAAATCCCATACATTTGAGTGAATGTTCCTAAAATGGACATTGCAGATAGTGTCAGAGGTGGTGGTAAGAGAGGAACCATCTGTTAGAATACTTCAGGCTGTAGCCAACCCTTGTAATGGATTCCAGTTCCTGTTGGAACTTTCCCACAACATTCATATAGGCTGGGATTTCAGAAGGGAGTTGCTCAGTGCTCTTCGGGGGGGGGGGGGGGGGGGGGAGTGGGGGGGGGGCTTTCTCTGAAACTGCAGATGTTATCCAGAAGCCTGCTTCTTTCTAGAGCTATGATCAGAGCACAATGCAGTCAAGCCACCAGCGAGCCATGAATCGTAGCAACCCAGCAGAGATCCCACCGAGAATTCTATCGATCGTGTGCATTCTGAATTACTTGAAGCTCCTTCCTCAACTTGTTGTCCAGAGTAGGTTAGGGCCTGAAGTAGCCAATGCACATTTGTTAATCGTTATTCCATTCAATCTCCAGTTTATAAGAACTAAGCACTGTTCCAACTTTAAGTTGCCAATCCGAATTAATTATGAACACCTTCTGAATGAAAACAGAAGAAAGATGTCCCAACTTGTCTGATCGTCTTTCAGCAATAATAAATCTCTGGATCAGATGTTTCGATGACAGTGACCCAAAACTGAGATTTTGTCTTCACTGCCTTATCACGTTTGCTGTGCTTTCCTGCCTTTTAAGTGTATGTTTTTATGGAGCCTTTTGAGATATTAAGGTGTCCCAAACCCCTTTTAAAAGACAATGTTCCTTGAGGGAGCCCCAAGGATAACAATATGTATCCGACGAGATTTGGGCTGATAAATAGCAGTTGTACATAAATAACAGTGCTGGATTTTGAGAGCTCTGATCTGAATGAGATACAAGTCCAAATATCCTTGAAAGAGACAACACAAGTGAAGAATGGATTTAGGAAGGAGATTGCCGCCTTTAATTTTGCTCTTTCAGGTGACCTGAACACCCCTATGTGAAGCCGCATAATCTCCCCCTTGCAGCTAAAGAGATATTCACCTGAATGCAGCAGAAGTGCCTCTGAGGCGCTGACACCAACCTTCCGGGAGGGATAATCGGTGGAATGCAGCACTCTGCCAAGGCACCTGAATGTGCAGACCCTGTAAGTGGCTGCCTGGGGGTGGGCTGATGACTCTATCAACTACACTTAAAAGGCAGGAAAGCACAGCAAAGGTGATAAGGCAGTGAAAACAAAATCTAAGTTTTGGGTCACTGTCATCGAAACATCTGATCCAGAGATTTATTATGCTGAAAGACGATCAGACAAGTTGGGACATCTTTCTTCTGTTTCGTGGTGCGCTGTTAGCCAGAATCAGACACACAGAAGGTAAAGACTGAACAACAGTCTTTAATCCACAAAGACCTCTGACCAGGTGGGGCTTGATCCATTCAGGCCGACTGATTGGCAGCCGGCCAGGTGTTGTCCTGTCCCCTTATACTCCTGCAGGTACAGAGGTTGCCCCCTGCAGTAGGCCAGGGATGTACCACCACATTCACCCCCTTTAAAATTGTCCCAGAGGGGGTGGGGGCAGTAACAAGGAATCGCACCCACTATGTACATACAATATTTACAGGTCGAGACGATTCGGCGGCCTCCGAGGTCTCTGTGACCGTTGTAGGACTGGCACCTGGTCACTGGTCAGAGGGGAAGTAGGGGGGCTGGCGGCAGTGGTGTGTGTGGCTGGTGTGGTGCTGCGTGGAGGGGTGGCCAGGGGGGCCGGGGTCGACATGCGGGTCATATTGGATGGGTGGGGGAGCGGGTTCGTCTCCTAAGGCTGAAGCGAGCCCCTGGTGGTCAAGGTGGCCCTGCGTGCCCCATAGCTGCATGGGGACGGGGATGTATGCCCGGTCAGTGTCGTCCTGGGTTGGAGGGTGGCTTGGTGTGGTGGGTGCTCCTGCTGGTGCCAGGTCCCTGTTGAGACGGTGTCCTCCCTGCCACTGCCGAACCTAACGTAAGCGTAGTTATGGTTTGCATGAAGGAGGAAAACCTGCTCCACCAGGGCTTCGGCCTTGTGTGTCCGTACATGCTTACGCAGAAGCATTGGTCCTGGGAACATGACCCATGCTAGGAGTTACATTCCATTCGCCGACCTCCTGGGGAATGAAAACATACGTTCATGAGGGGTCTCGTTGATAGCCGTGCACAGCAGTGACCAAATGGCATGGAGCGCCTCGGGCATGGCCCACCCTTCTGACCTGAGAGCCAGGAGGACTGCCTTCCAGACCACCCCATTCTTGCGTTCCACTTGCCCGTTGCCTCTTGGGTTATAGCTTGTCGTGCGACTGGTCGCGATACCCCTCGACGTCAGGTACTGGCGCAGCTCGTCGCTCACGTAACTAGACCCCCCCCCCTGGTTGGTGTGGATGAAGGCGGGGTAGCCAAACATGGTGAAAATCTGCCCCAAAACCCCGATGACGGTGGCCTTGGAGGTGTCCGGACAAGGGATGGCGAAGCATGAGTACTCGTCCACTACTGTGAGCAAGTAGACGTTTCGGTTCGTGGAAGGCAGGGGCCCTTTGATGTCCACGAAAAGGCGCTCGAAAGGCTGAGTAGCCTTTACAACGTGGGCCTGGGGGAGGGGAGGGAGCGGAAGAAATGGGGTTTACACTCTGCACAGATTCGACAGGCCTCGGTCATGTCCCCGATGTCCCTGATGGTGTATGGCAGATTTCGGGACTCAACAAAATGGTACAACCAGGTGATGCCTGGATGGCAGAGGGACTCATGCAATGCCTGCAACCTGTCGTCATGCATAGACGCGCAGGTGCGAGAGAGGGCATCAGGGGTGTCGTTAAACTTCCTGGGGCGGTACTGGATGTCGTAGCTATAGGTTGCCAGCTCGACTCTCCAGCGCAGGATCTTGTCATTCTTGATCTTGCTCTTGTGAGTAGTGTTAAACATGAACGCCACGGCCCACTGGTCCGTTAGGAGCGTGAATCTCCTGCCGGCCAGGTAGTGGCGCCAGTGGCGGACTGCTTCCACAAATGCCTGGGCCTCCTTTTCAATGGCGGAGTGCCCTAGCTAGGAGCCATGGAGGGTCCTGGAGAAGAAGGCGACGGGGCGCCCCCCCCCTTGGTTGAGGGTAGCAGCGAGGGCCACCTCGGAGGCATCGCTCTCCACCTGGAACGGGGAGTCCTCATCCACAGGCTGCATCAAGGCGTCTGTGATGTCTTGCCTGATGTGGGTGAAGGGTGCCTGCGCCTCAGGTGGGAGGGGAAAAGTTGTGGCTTGTGCCAGTGGGCGGACCTTGTCTGAGAAGTGAGGGACCCACTGCGAATAATAAGAGAACAGGCCCAGACACCTGCAGAGGGCCTTTAGCATGGGGGGGAGGGGTAACTCCATTAATGGGCGCATCCTTTCCGGATCTGGGCCACGATATACCCCAGGATGGCCAGGCGGGTGGTGCTGAACACACACTTCTCCTTGTTGTAAGTGAGGTTCAGCTCCACGGCCGTCTGGAGGAATCTCTCCAGGTTAGCATCGTGGTTCTGCTGGTCATGGCCGCAGATAGTGACATTATCCCAATATGGGAACGTCGCCTTCAGCTTGTGCCGGTCTACTATGCGATCTATTTCCCGCTGAAAGACAGAGACCCCGTTCGTGACACCAAAAGGAACCCGGCGGAACTGGTACAGGCGCCCGTCTGCCTCAAAGGCAGTGTAGGGCTTGTCCTTCGGGTGGATAGGGATTTGGTGATACACTGACTTCAGGTCAATCGTGGAGAAAACCCGGTAGCGGGCAATCTCATTGACCATGTCGGCGATCCTCGGCAGGGGGTAGGCATCCAGCTGGGTGTACCGATTAATGGTCTGGCTATAATCCACAACCATCCTCGGCTTACTTCCCCCTTTGACCACCAGGACTTAGGCTCTCCAAGGGCTGTTACTGGGCTCTATAGTGCCTTCCACCAGGAGTCACCGCACCTCCACCTTGATGAAGCTCCTGTCTGCAATGCAATAGCACCTACTTCTGATGGCGATCAGCTCGCAGCCCAGCGCAACATGTGGAAAGAGCGAGGGTGGGGTGATGTGCAGTGTGGAGAGGCCGCAGGTTGGCCGAGGCTGGTAGATTGGCGTGCTGTGCAATGTGAGTGGAGGTTGGGGCCCCCCAAATGCAAGGGTGACACTCTGCAGGTGCCACTGGAAATCCAGGCCCAGGAGGAGTAGTGCGCAGAGTTTGGGCATGACCAGGAGCCTGAATCCTGTGTAAGTCTCCCCTCCCACCGTTATATCGACTGAGCAGCACCAACAGTCTTATCCTTGGTGGCGAGAGCGATCAAGCAGGTGGTGGGGTGGACCTTTAACCTTAGGGAGTGGGCCACACTTGGGTGAATGAAGCTCTCGGTGCTGCCACTGTCCAACAGGCACTTTATTACCTGCCCATTGACTCGCACATCCATCATCGAGCGCCCAAGATCGTGGGGAATGTCCCTGGTCAGCGTGGTGGCAGCCAGGACCATCTTGGAGTCGCTATCCATAGGGATGGGGAGCGTCGATAGGGTGGCCTGGTCATCGCCCATGTTGACCACATCGTCATCGGTCGTGAGGTGCAGCATGCGGTAACCAAGCTCCGGAGGCATGGGGAGCATCGGTAGGGTGGCTTGGTCATCACCATGTTGACCATGTAGCCGTCGGTCGCTGGGGGCGGCGTGCGGCAGCTGATGGCACCCGGAGGCGTGGGGAACGTCAGTAGGGTGGCCTTGTCATCGACCATGTTGACCATGTCATTCTCAACGTCATCGGTGGGCCTCCATGTCAGGCGCTGCCTGGCCTAAGATGGCGGCGGCATGTGGGTAGCCGCTGCGTGGCTGGCCTCCTTCCCCAGCTGTGTCCACTGCGCCGGGGAAGTGACGTCATCACAGCCGGTGGCAGTGATGTCATTGCGTCTGCGGGAGTGACGTCACGCTGTGAGCCGGAAGTGACGTCGCTGTAGTTCTCAGCAAGGGCTGGTGCAGATGCTCAGGGCACACGCTGCGACGGTTGCTGTTGGGGCTGGATGTTGCGCGATCAAAGTCGGGGAAGCCAGAAGTCGTCGCGGGGACAATGGCGCCACTCAGCACGCTCGTTGCGGGGGGGACGTGAGCAGGGGAGGTAGAGAGGTCATTGAGGGCCGCTGAGCTGTCGGCAGGTTTAGAGAGGCATACTTTTGCAAAGTGGCCTTTCTTGCCGCATCAGGAACAATACTGGTTCCTCGCTGGACAGTTTTGTCACGATCGTCGATCTGACCCACACCAGGACCCACAGTACTTACAGGGGCACCGGGCGCCTGCTGCAGCGACGTTCTCCTCCCCAGCTCGGCCTGGGACTGCAGCTGCAGTGTGAGAGGGCCATGATGGAGTCTGGGGAAAACCGGAATTGAAGGCTTCGACGTGCAGGGCTGTTGCTTCCAGGATTTGGACCACATCCACAGTTCTGGTTAGGCCATAGATGTTGTCTTCCAGCAGCTTTGCCAGATGGCCCTCGAGCATAACCCTCAGACGAAGGCGTCCTGGATCAGCCTCTCAACCTCCTCTACACCTACCCCAGGTTCAGCCAGACATGGCCAGGCCATCTCTCGCAAGCGTCCCAGGTAAGACTCAGCCATCTCCCCAGGTTGCTGAGTTCGGGTGTTGAGGAGATACCTTGCACAGACCACATTCATGGGGGACTTATACAAGTTCTCAAGAGTGTCCATTGCGCTCTTGTACGTGGAGCAGCCTTTGGTTGCCTGGAAGGCGCGGGGACTCAGCTTTGACCGGAGTAGGACCAGCCTCTTCCATTCGGAGTCCTCGTATGCCTTGATGATTGCCTCGACCACATGCTCCCAGATCTCAAAGCGTGTCTGGGCTTCCGGGTGGCATGGGTCGACCTCGAAGCTCCCTGCGTTCAGGAGTTTTTCCTTGGCCGCCGTGGGAAAATTTTGTGGGTTAAATTGTGGTGTGCTGTTAGACAGAATCAGACACACACAAGGTAAAGCCTGAACAACAGGCTTTATGCCATAAAGACCTCCACAGAGCCAGGCTGGCTGTGGCTTCAGTGAGGCCTCTGGAGGCCGGCGCAGGCTTATATCCCAGAGGGTGATTGACACCCAACCGGGTGGGGCTTGATCTATTCAGGCCAACTGATTGACATCCAGCCAGGAGTTGTCCTGTCCCATTACACTCCTGCAGGTACAGAGGTTGCCCCCGCAGTAGGCTGGTGGTGTACCACCACATGTTTTCATTCAGAAGATGTTCATAACTAATTCGGATTGGCAACTTAAAGTTGGAACAGTGCTTAGTTCTTATAAACTGGAGATTGAATGGAATAATGATGAACAAATGTGCATTGCTACTTCGGGCCCTAACTTACTCTGGACATCAAGTTGAGGAAGGACCTTCAAGTAATTCAGAATGCACACGATCGATAGAATTCTCAGTTGGAATTCAGCTTCTCCTCTGCTGGGTTGCTACAGCTCATGGTTCTCTGGTGGCATGACAGACCCTGCCCCGCTGCCTGGCAGCCCCACCCCACTGCACTCCGCCCTGCCACCTGACAGCCCTGCTCCCGCACCGCCACCTGACTGCCGCCCCCCCTAAATTTTTGTCGACTCCTATTAAACAGATGGCATGGCATTTGGTCTTCGCTATTATTGCCCTGGGGAAAAGTTCTGGCTTTAAACTCCTCCTAATCATATATATGAAGTCACCTGTTGCCCCGAGTGGTGAGCTGCTGGAATGCACTACCTCAGAGAATGGTTATGACATGTAACAACTTGAACGACTCAGGCATTGAATGGACTGGGCCAAGTGCAGGAAGATGAGATGAGTGTGGAAGAGTGCCTGTGGTCAGCTTTAATGGAATGGGCTGTTGTTGAAGCTGACAGCAATGCAATGCTGAATGGGTCAGCCAACTTTCTGAAGTATCTGAATGTTTGAACTTCACATTGGCAGAGCTGCAAGCTATTTAGCTCCAATTAGTCTAAACTGCAATCACAACCAAGATGTTCCTCAGCAATGTGGCCAGACATGCTCATGACACCAGGCATCATGGGTCGACATCAAGAAAGCTGAGCAAAACATCTGCTCAAGGAAGTAGGTTTAAAAGAGTGAAAGGGAAGTGGAGAGGTTTAAGAAATTCACAGCTTAAAACATCAACTGTCAATGTTGGAGGTGAGTAAGGTGGAACAATTAAACACAAGATGTTATATTTTCATTTAATTTAGACATTTTGGCCCACCAATCCATCCCACCAATTTAACACCCCCCCCCCCCATTAACCTACACCCCTGGTACGTTTTGAATGGTAGGTGGTGGGAGGAAACCGGAGCCCCCGGGGGAAACCCACGAAGATACAGGGAGAACATAAAAACTCCTTTCAGACAGTGCAGGACTTGAACCCCAGTCCCAATCACTAGTGCTGTAAAGGCATTGTGTTAACCGCTACGCCAAGCGTGGCACCCCATAGAATGTTACAGCACAGAACAGTCCCTTCAGTTGATGTATATAAACAGTCTAATCCTTCCCTCCCTCACACCAATAACCCTCTATTTTTCGTGCACCCATGTGTGAGTCTTTTAAATCCCCCTAATTGTAGCAGCCTTCACCACCAACCCCAGCAGTGCATTCCAGACACCCACTTCTTTGTATGTTTTAAAAAAAAGTACCTCTAACATCTCCCCTAAACTTCTTCTACCCACCTTAAACTCTGGTATTTGCTACATTTGTCCCATGGTAAAGGTGTTGGCTGTCCATCCCATCTATGCCCCTCATAATCTTGTATGCAGTAAAATTATCCTATTATCCAGAATTCAAGCAACCGGCAAAACATTTTTGGTAAATTACAAAGGTTAAAAATACAAAACTTTAAAATTGGCATGCCTCGCCATTAGTTCGCCAGTCACACAACACACAATCTCAAGCAACTGGGAAATTCACTTATCCAGTGTCTACCAACCCTCATAGGTACCTGATACCATGGGTTTTACTGTATGTCTCATCCTTCATTGCTCCAAAGCGAAAGCCTCTAGCCTTCTTAACCTTGCTTCGTAAGACTTGTTCTCTAATCCAGGCAACATCCTGGTATACCTGCACCCTTTCGACAGTTCCCACATCCTTCCTGTATTGAGGCGATCAGTATTCCATGTGGTCTGGATTGTTGTTCAGTTATCAGAGATGGCTGCAAGACATTATAGAGGGACAAACATGTGAGAAATCTTGAATCCTAGCAAGATTTTTTTTCTCGATTTGCTACTTCAACAAACACTGAAGTAACCCCAAAATATTATCAGTCACAATGTGAGGTCACCATCACTAGTTGAAGTTTAAACTGAGGGAAGATACTGTTATTGTGCTGCTTGGAGAGGGCTGCTTAGTCCTGTCCCACATTTACCATTGAGATTTAATCTGGCTCCATTTCGGTGTGCTAGACACCAAGTTGCAGGAAATTGTTTCTTATGCAGGGACTACATTTCGGACCGTGAGCCTGTGCCGCCCAATTACATCTGAATGACCTCTAGTCCTGGAACGTTTTTGAAGGGTGAGGGGAAACCAGAGCCCCCCAGGGGAAAACCCACACAGACACGGAGATAACTTACAAACAGTGTGAGATTCAAACCCCGGTCCTGATCGCTGGCACTGTAACAATGTCGTGCCAACCGCTACACTAACTGTGCTGCCTCGTGCAATAATGGAGATCCTGACCAGAATTTTATGATGTCAGAGTGCGGCGTTGAGCTAGCTGTGTGCACAGTGTGGGTTCTATGGCACCTTGTGCTGTGTATTCACTCACGAGGGACTGCCCACATGAAGGTCTGTCCAGAACCTGAAACCCTTTGGTGGGGTTGAAGACAGCGAAGGTAAGCAGATGGAGATAAGAAGCAGATTGTTATTGATCCATTTGAAAAACAGGAAGGTCTTTTAGCTCATTTTGTCCACTTCAGAAAGTTCACTTTCACTGATTGTTCCACGTAGCTAAGATCCTTGCTCTTTTCTCAGCTGTTTGAAATGTTATAAAAGTTATTAACCATTTGATCTCTCCTTTATTTCAAACACACCGGCGCATTATGAAGTGCTGAAGACTTTAATGGGTAAATGCATTCCATAATTTCTGCATCAACTGTATGAGTGGAGAAGGAGGGAGTTTTGCACATGTGTTTCCTGTGAATTCCAAATTCTCTGGAGAAATCTGAGAGACTGCAGATGCTGGATTCTGGAGCAACACCAATCTGCCAGAGGAACTCCATGGGTTGAACAGCATCAATGGAAGGAAAAGAACAATCGCTGTTTCGTACAGCAACCCTTCATCAGGGCTAAGAGTGTAGAAGAGAGCTGGTATAATGTGGGCAGGGGCCAGTGGAGGACTGGTAAAGCAGGGAGAGAACCGGTTAATTGGCAGGTCCCAGACACAGGGAGAGAGAGGCAAGAAGAACAAAGGGACCAGGTAGAAGATGACGTATGGAGGGTGGAATAGGGTTGTAAGTGGAAACCAAGGTTGCTGGTGTTTGAATCTGAGGAGAGGAAACTGGTATGCTGCAGGGTCAGCACCAAGAGGGGGAGGGCATCTGTGGGTATTGTCCCCCTAAACGAGATGCTGTGCCATCAGATCTTCCCCACTCCCTCCTGTGTCAGTAGTTTCTAGGTTGACGCACTCTAGCGACTCTCCACATGCCCCCGGCTACGTCACTAGCATGCATCAAGCGTCAGTAATGTCTAGTGATGCTGGACGCAATAATAAAAGTCTCCTCGTGCCCCATGTCAGAAGGGCAGATGCTCCTGCCCTGACATCCCCCCACCCCATTACCTGACACTGGGGAGGGGAAGTCGGAGGGGGCCATCGAGGCAGGGATGGTTGGCGGGGCTGTCAGGGCAGGGACGGCCGGCAGGGGATGTCGGAGCAGGTGCGGTCAGTAGTTCCCCACCAGCACCCCCCCCCCCCCATTGACAGGTCCTTGTCAGTATCACCCCTTCCTCCCCACCCCCCGCTAAACGAGTCCCCCTCAAAATTACTAATCCCCCTCTAACATACATTCTGGTGCCAACTTTGATATGCTGAGAGCTATTAGTGAAGGACACTACCCCCCCCCCCCCCCCCCACCTTACCCATATTACAGCAGCCTCTCCACCACACTCTCAGACTTAATGAAGGATTCCGGCCTGAAATGTTGAACATATCTTGACTCCCACTGATGCTGCTCGAGCCGTTGATTTTTGCCAATTGCCTGTTGTTCCCAATAGCCTTGTGCTTAAGCATGCCTTGTCTACCTGACATGTCAGCTTCTCAAATTACCCAGCGTGCATAAAGTCCCCCCCAAAATGTGTGCCTGCAACCCCTCCCCACTCCACTGAACCCTCAATAACTTTAGCCTCCAACTGTGTTACCGTTTCATGAAGTGACGTGGGAGCTTCTGAGCATCTTCACCGTCTGCCAGGTGCACTATAACATGGCAAAAACACACCAAAATGCTGGAGGAACTCAGCTGGTCTTTTCAGCATCGATAGGAGACAAAGATCATATTGCCGACATTTCAGGCCTGAACCCTTCTTCAAGGAAAAATGCCGTCTGGCCGAGTTCCTCCAATATTTTAGCATGTTTTTACCACAATCACAGCATCTGCAGACTCGTGTTTCACCCTATGACAGGTGATGAGTTGGGAAAGGTTCCTTACCAGACCAGCACCCAGCTTTAAGAGTCATTCAAAATTTGTGAGTGGGGAGGAGGGGACGGGGTGAGGGGGTGTAGTTAAAATCATGAGGCTGTGGATTAAAGAACTAGTTAAATCTCAGTGGCCATCCATGCCCCAGCCAACTCAAAGGAGCATCTCCCCACATCGCGCCTGCCACTTCCCAAAGCTCCGACAAATTAGCATTGTAAAGTGTATCTTCCAGCCTCTCTGTGTAACTGTTTTCCTTTCTCACTCTCCCTGCACTTCAAGATGCTGGCAGAAGATGAATTGGTGACGTCCCAACTGAGAAGCTCCCTGCATGTTTTCAGTGCCATCAGCGGTACAGCCAGAGGATCTTCTGACTTTGCCTCCACACTTTGACCACCCCCGCCCCCCATCTCCCAACCAGGCAGGAGGCTGTCTGTCCTTCACTTGATCCCCTACATAAACGGGAGCTTCCATGGATCGCTGGGGACACTGTTGATTTTGGTTGAAGGACGTTTCAATGCAGGGTGCGAGACCCCCTCCTGCAAAGGCTGCTCTGAACTCCAGTCAACCACACTTTGGAAAGAAAGAAGCAGATATGAAAGGAAACCCTCTACTCAAACACACTTGAACTTTGCCTTGCACTTTGAAGAGGGCTATCTGGCCATGCTGGGCAGGTTCATTTATTATCAGATGTACCAAGATGCAGTGAGACCATTAAATTCATGAGCAATTCAGCTAGTCGCTCAATACATGATGCAGCAATTAAAACCACAATACAAATACAGAGTAAGAGAGAGAGGTCAGGTATTAAAATGTTAAACAAGAAAGTCAGGAGATGCTGGGGTTGACAAATGTGCTATAGAAACCTTGACGAGGGGCTCAAGCCGAAACCTCGGTTACCCTTTACTTCCTGCGGATGCAGCGCGACCTGCTGAGTTTCTCCAGCTCATTCAGATAGAGCATCATTTTACTGAGCATGAGGGTTCTTCAGGAATCTATTAACAGCAGGAAAAAAACTGTCCCTGAATCTGGTGGTTCATGATCTCATGCTTGCAAATCTTACCCTCACCTACCCGATGGCAGAAAAATGTCCCAGAGTGGGATGAGTTGGCAGGTTTCCCGAGGGAGCAGGAAGTGTAAATGAAGTTGAAAGAGGAGACGGGGTGGGGAAAACCAAATGGGCGGTCAAATATTCTTCAAGTGTACATTATAAATTAGAAATAGTATCTCACTTCTGAGTGTCAGATTCTCATCTCAAACTGTTATGTATTTAATTTGTAACTATGAGTAGCAACCCACTGTAGAAAAATCCTTAAATATATTCATTGTTTTATGTATTTCAAATGGAGTTTTAATAAATGGATTGAGTGCAGTACTTCACAACAAATCAAATCTTGAAACATTGAATGAAAATGCTCAGACGTAAGACTCCTTGGTCTTGAGACCGATGCTCTCTAGGGATTCCCATTGTCCCCCATAAGCATTGGTTTTGTTCCAAGTCTTGGCAGAGCTGATCACCTGAACTTCCCATTATTAATTGCAAAGAGGGGCCACTACATGGTGCACTTTTTAAACCTCCACTCACCAAGATCCTTACACAGCAGAATTGCTTCTATTCCCTCTGTCTCATCATAGGCCACTGAGTGGATAAGAACTTGGATGTCAGACTGCCCTGAAGAGGACCTCACCAAATAGTCCAAATACTGTTAACAGAGAATGAATGCCTGGACACATTCAAGAGATGAATGGCACACTTGCCTTCATTGGGCAAGCTATTGAGTATAATGTTGGCACCTCGTGACACAGCTGTGAAGCTCCTTCAGTGATAGAAGGAGTGCAGAGGAGATTTATCAGGGTGTTATGGGATTGGAAAGCTTGAGTTACAGGGAGAGGTTGGGTCTTTATTACCTGGAACAAATGAGAAACCGATATGAGACCTTATAGAGGTACATAAAATCATAAGGGGGAAGGGTAAAGTGAAGGTTCTCAATCTTTTCCCCAGGGTAGATGGTTCTAGAACCAGAAGGCATTGATCTAAGGAGACAGTGGAGAGATTTAAGAGGTAACTGAGAGGCAGCTTTTTCCACGCAGAAGGTGGTCTGCATCTGGAATGAGCTTCCAAAAGAAACTGAAGAAGTAGACTTGATTATGACATTTCAAGAGACATTTGGATAGAATCTAGATAGGAGGGATGTTAAAGGATATGGACCAAATGTGGACAAAAGGGATGTGACGTGAATGCCAATTTGGTGGCAAGGTTAATTTTGGCCAAAGGGCTTGTTCCATGCAGTAGGGCTCTACAAATGTATCAACAGAACGGTATTTGCTTTTCCTTCAAGGAAAATCAGGAACTAAAACTCTTAAAATTAAAGAGAGGATGTTAGAGAAATCAGATGTATTTTGGAGGGCTACTGTTTATTGGATAGTAACATCTGAGACATTAAACAAGTTAGCATTTCCAGCAATAACCGCTATATGACCTCAACTGAAGCCCCTCAATCTCGTCTCAGAAGTTGGATTGAATCTTTGATGTGGTGATAAAAATCCATAGATAAAACTTAAAATTCTGGTTTTTATTTTTGTTTTTTTTCTTTGTTTTCTCTTCTTCTTATGAGTCCAGGAAGGACATAACAAGGAGCTGGAACAAGGAGTTAAACAAGAAAGTCTGCAGTCTGGACTGAAAGTATTCTGTCTGGAGGTCACTGACTAGTGGAATGCCGCAGGGGATTCTGGGACCCCTGCTCTTTGTCATTTATAGAAATGACCTAAATGTAGAAGCAGTAGGTTGCAGGAGTTTTAGATAGTGCTGAAGGCTGTCATAGGTTACAAAAGGATAGAGACAGGATGCAGATTTGATCGTAAAAGTGGTAGGTGGAGTTTAATCTGGATAAGTGTGAGGTGATGCATTTTGGAAGGACAAACTAGAAGGCTGAGCACAGGGTTAATGGTCGGTTACTTAACAGTGTGGACCTTGGGGTTCAAATCCATACATCCCTCCAGGTTGCCGTCCAGGTTGATAGGATATTCATGAAGGTCTATGGGATGCTGGGCTTCATTAATAGGGGGAGTGAGTTCAAGAGTCTCTGGTGAGACCACACAGGTTCTGGTCACCTCCTTATAAGAAGGATGTGGAAGCTGTGGAGAGGGTGCAGAGGAGATTTACCAGAATGTTGTCTGGAGTAGAAAATAAGTTTATGACACAATGTTAGCAGAGCTCTGGAGCCAAGAATGAGAGGAGACAATAGAAGTTGACAAGATTCCGAGAGGCATAGATAAGGTGGACAGACAGAGCCTGTTTCCCAGAGTAGGAATAGCAAAGGGGAGAGGACTTTTGTACAAAATGAAGGGAGGAAAATTTAGGGGAGACATCGAGTTTTTTTTAAACGCAGAGTTGTAGTACCCAGAATGCCTTGCTGGGGGTGGTGCTGGAGGCTGAAACATGAGGGGCATTTAAGAGGCTCTTGGATGAAAGAAAAACAGAGGGTTACGGAGTAGGAAGGGTTTAGTTTTTTTTGGGTTGAACTATATAGGTTGCCACAATACCTCTGTATTTTTGGCTAACATAACAATGGTCTGTGGAGAAGGTATGAACTGATCCTGAGTGAATCTCAACGACAAAGGAACAGTTGTGTAATTATGTAAATGGCTTCGATAATTGCTCATTTTATTAGCTTTGAGGTTTATGAGGAATATCCAATCTGCTTGATCATTGATACGTTGAAGAATTTTACATACCCACTATCAAATGATGAGTTTGCATATAGAATGAAATAAATTGTATTGGCACAAGAGCGTATCAGGTAGCAGGCACTACACCTTCAATGTGGAAAAACAAATGGAATTCTGGGGCTGATGAAAGTGATGGACTACAGCCATCCATTTCTGCCCCATGCAGGACCATAGCTGAATCTGTCCTTTTAGTATTTTAGCGATACCGCACAGTGGAAGGCCCTACTTGTCCGTGAAACCTGTGCTGCCCTAATTGCACCCATCACCGTATGTTTTGGAGGGTGGGAGGAAACTGGAGCCTCTGGGGCAAAGTCATGGGGAGAAGGTACAAACTCCTGCAGGTCACTGCTGCTGTAAGACCATTGGGCTTACTGTGCCATCCTCTCCCTGGCAAAGCATCTCAGCCTTGCAAACCCAGTTGTCTTCCAACATCTACCAATTTGTGTGTGGGAAGGTGAGGTGGATAAAGCTGCAAAATTCAATTGCCCAACTCGACTTTTAAGCTGGTGTCCCTTGCATGTGATACTTCCGAATGAGCAAGTAGCCACTTCCCCCATTTAAGGATTAAAAATTATTGGGGTTAATGACTGTTTAATTTGTGAATAGATCTCATAAGCTAATCAATGAAAGTCATAAAACATGCTGTGAATCTGAAAGGTTTCCTGGTTCTGCATCTCTATCTCTCTCTCTCTCTCTCTCTCTCTCTCTCTCTCTCTCTCTCTCTCTCAACAGATCTGAACTACAGAGTTTTTTCAGCATATTTGGTATTTATATCATCAGCTGGTAAACCCAGGGGTCCAATTGCCTACATTTAGGGAATTTTCCCATCAGGACCAGGAGACTTATCCACCTTAATTGACCATAGAAGCTCCAAAACTATCCATAACTAAGCGTTTTACCTTTCTTATCTCGTATAGCCCAATGTCCCTTTCCCTTGTGAATATGGATAAGAAAAAATTGTTCAATATTTCTCCCATCTCATAAGGTTCCTGACATAGTTCACCGGTCCCATCATCCAGTGGACCTATTCTATCCTTAACCCTCCTTTTACTGTTCACATATCTGTAAAAACCCTTAGGATTCACCTTCGCCTTATTAGCTATGGACTCCTCATACCTTCTTTTTGCCTTTCTAATTTCCCTCTTAAGGTTCTTCCTGCAATCTAAGTAATGACCATACATCTCCTCAATCCCTTGTTTTTTTTTATATTTGGTATAGGTCTCCTTCTTGTCCCGAACCAACTTCTTAATTTCACCAGAAAACCACAGCTCCCTCAAACTTTTAGTCTTCCCCTTCGGCCTGACTGGAACATAAAGATCATGTACTCTCAAAATCTCACCCCTAAATGCCCCCCAAATTTCCTCTACATCCTTTCCGGCAAAAAGATCAGCCCACACAACTCTCTGCAAATCCCTTCTCATTTTTCCAAATCTGGCCTTCCCTCACTCGAAGACCTTCAACCTCGGACCCGACCTGTCCCTTTCCATCATTAAGCTAAAGTTAATGGACCCATGATCACTGGATCCGAAGTTCTCTCCAATGCTCATCTCCGTCACCTGCCCCATTGCATTCCCAAATAGCAGATCTAACACCGCTCCCCCCCCCCCAATATGTTGGCGTCTCAACATATTGCTGCAAAAAGCAATCCTCAACACAATGCATAAATACTAAGCCATCCTGCCCTTTTACTGACTGCGTTTCCCAATCTATGTTTGGAAAATTGAAATCCCCAACCAACACCACCCTATTTCTCCTGCACATCTCACCTATTTCCTTGCACACTCGCTCTTCTAGTTCCCTTTCCCCATTTGGAGGCCTATAATATACCCCCATAATAGTAACCTCACCCTTCTTATTTTTCAGCTCTACCCTCACTGCCTCCCTTGACGAGCCCTCCAGTCTACCTTGCCTCACCACTACTGTAATATCCTCCCTGACAAGTAATGCTACACCTCCCCCTCTTAATTCACCAACTCTGTCACATCTAAAGCAGCGAAATCCTGGAACATTCAACTGCCAGTCACAACCTTCCTTCAACCACATCTCGCTAATGGTCACAACATCATAATGCCACATGTCAATCCACACCTTTCCTCCTCCTAACAATCCAGCTTCCTTACAATGCTCCTCGCATTAAAATAAATACATCTCAGGGATCTCCTACATCCTACCTTCTGCATATCCTCCTCTCTTCCATTCTCACAATTTTGACTACAACATCTTTTTACTACTTCCTGCTTTTTCTCCCTCAAATTATTCAAACTTGTCTTTTTCCTTAGCCTACTAACCCTCACCCTGATGTCCTGCCTAACTTGAAACCCTGTCCCCAACCATACTAGTTTAAACCCACCCCCCCCGACAGCCCTAGCAAATGCCCCTGCCAGGAGACTGGTCCCTCTGGGATTAAGATGTAACCCATCATTACAGTATAGGTCCCATCTTCCCCAAGAACTTGAAACCCTGGTTCTTACTCTACCCCTTTAGCCACCCGTTCAACCTCCACCTAATTCTATTTCTGCCCTCACTGTCACGTGGCACAGGAAGCAATCCAGAGATTACCCCCTTAGTGGCCCTCTTTTTAAGCTCCCTACCCAACTCCCTATACTCATTCTGCAGGACCACTTCCTCCTCCATTCCAACATCATTGGTACGAACATGTACCGCAACCTCAGGCTCCACACCCTCCCCTTAGGATGTTCTGAACGTGCATAGTCACATCCTGGACCCTGACACCAGGGAGGCAAACCATCATCCGGTTTTCCTTATCGCGTCCACAAAAACCTCTGTCTGTCCTCCTAACCACTCTGCTTTCTTTTCAGATCGTATAAATCTTTTGCCTTTTACCACCCTCCTCTTTTAGGATGTGCTGAACGTGCATAGTCACATCCCGGACCCTGGCACCAGGGAGGCAAACCATCATACACTTTTCCTTATTGCTTCCACAAAAACCTCTGTCCTCCTAACCATTGTATCCCCTATAGCTATCACCATTTTCCTTTTATCTCTACCTTTCTGGGTCACAGAGGTTGACACCACACCTCTGCCCACCATAGTCTGACTATTCCCCTCCTCAATACTCGAGGTGGCATACCGATTTCTGAAGATTACAGACTCAGGTCCTTGCACATGAACCTGACCCTTCCCTTTCCTCCTCCTAATGGTAACCCACTGCTCCTCCTCCTATGGCCCCTGTGCGACCACCTGCTTGTAGCTCTTGTCTACGATAGCCTCATTCTCCCTAACTAGAGTGAGCTGCAGCTCAAGTTCCTTGACTCGGTCCTTCAGGCCACACTCCTTGTCCGTGATGGCCTCTCTCTCCCTAACCAGAGAGAGGTCATCAAAGGCCTCACTTTCCCTAACCAGAGAGAGATCATCGAGCTGCAGCTAAGTTCCCTGACTCGCTCCCTTAGACACTGCAGCTCAGCCCACTTTGTGCACACGTGGATGTCTGAGAGATGTGAAGACTCCATGACTTCCCACAAGTGACACTGAGAGCAGAAAACTGCCCTCACACTCATCCTCCCTCCTCCTCACACCTTATAAAGTAAAAAAAATAAACAGATATATATTAAATTAACTGTGAATGCCTTACCTTTCGTCCAGCACACTCGTCCTCAGCCTCTGCTTGGCGAAGCCTCTCGAGCCAAAGCCTCAAAGACCCACTCCTTCACTGGGCCGCTCCTCGCTGGCCGCTCCCCTATACTTGCCCTCCTTTTATTGGCCCCTTGGCCAATTAACCCCCTCACTCTCTCCAAGCTCCTCCTCCAGATAATCGCCCGAACTCCAGTCTCACAGCCTGAACCAAGTAGGCCCAAGCCCCGGTAAGCCCTGGAATTTTATTTTTATTTTAAAAAATTTTAAATGCAGACATACAACACGGTAACAGGCCATTTCAGCCCACGAGCCCGTGCCGCCCAATTTACACCCAATTAACCTACAACCCCCGGTACGTTTTGAATTGTGGGAGGAAATCGATGTCCCCGGGGAAAACCCACACGGGTGTCAGGAGAACATGCAAACTCTTTACAGACAGCATGGGATTCAAACCCCAGCTCCAATCATTGGCTCTGTAACAGCATTGCGCTACTAGCTACGCCAACCATGCTGCCCTGGGAGACTGGTGAATCTCTGGAGTTCTCTACCCATTTCTGAGCAAGCACAAGTTAAAGGAAATAGAGTGTGTGCAAGAAGATGACACTGAGGAAGAAAGTCAACCACAAGAGGCTTAATGGCCTACTTCTGTTTCCATTTCTTGCATTCTGCTGTGGGGTCAAGTTTGCACAATTGGGGCTCTCTGTCCTCCTGTTGGTTAATGCTTCACAAATCAAAGGGAACGTTGGGAAACCATCAAGGAACCAGGACACCTGCAAGCAATGATTTCTTGTTGTCAAAGGGGGTTTGGTGGTGTGCTGGCCAGAGACCAGTGCAACATTCTTATCCCCAGCAATGATGTGCCAAGCAGCATCAAAGTGGATTAGATGCAGATTTCTAAAAATGTTTGCAATGCTGATCAACAATTCCTGAAATTAAATTTTGAAAATCAGAAAGGCTGCATTAAGTGCATCGGGGACATTTTTGGAACTGTATCTTCCCACGTGCAGAGAGCTGCAGGCTATTTGTAAATTGATTGGATATGCCCCAAAGTGATTAAAGCAAAAAGTGGTCAATGGAATATTCATGGTATTCAAATTCATTGCCACGTGTATGAAGTGGTTATTTTATGAACCACTAGACATCTAATACTTGGTACATGTAAGACTCATTAAGTAAGTGCAGAGTTATAGAGAGAGATCAGTTGGGAGGGAGCAAAGGCAGCTTTGTTTTACTTTCAAGGGAAGGAAACTCCATGAATCTGGTGGCGCATGGTCTTGCATTTGTGAATATCAGAAATGACAAAGGCACTCATGTTGTTTGGATTCTCTAACATCACCCCAGATTCGAGAGAGTTATGGCTGAATGAGCCCATTTCATGTGGTAACATGTTCTGTTCCTTGTCTGTATTTCTGCCCTTTCCCAATGTTGGAAAGTTAGCTCCACCATTAAAATGTCCCCAACAAATGAACTGCCATATCTATCCCTAGAATGGAGGTTCCCGAGGATTCTCAACTTTCTTTGGAATTCTTCACCCCTGTAAGCTTCTCGTTGATCACCCAAAGTGGTTACTCTCTCGTTCTCCAGCCTAAGGAACCACCCTCTCAGCATCAATGGTGTAAGTTTTGTAGTTCTCATTGACAACACCCATTATTTCCAAACTCCCAGTAAGGATCAATATACCTTACTTTGAGTCCTGGGAAAGGATCAAGTTATGGAACAAAAAATAAATGATGCCGAGTTCTCCAAGGAGAAGCCAGAGTTCAAGAATGCCTGAAATGTGGAAATGGTGGTATTTCTTAAAATTGGACCCTTGGCAGCTCCACACTGGTGAAATTATTATACAGCATAGAAATAGACCTTTTTATTGTAGAGAATAAAAAAATAACAAGATATTTTCAGACTGAAACAAGTAATGTGCCCATGAGCCTCCTTTATTTACTATTTACATTACTCGCCAAGATGGGGGGTGGGGGGGGGGTAGTGGACAAAGTGTATAGTATTCCAGATCACATGTGATGAGAAAATTGGCTAGAGGAAGTTATATTGAGGATATTTGAACACTGCCAGGATTGAGATGATCGAGTGAGTGGTGGAAGACTTATCAAATTTAGTTTGATGTGGGGAAAGTGATCCCATGCTTTGGTGAGAGGGGGAAAAAGTGTATAAATGAGCCCTGGACAGAGAGACCGACATGTTCTTATGCATGACTCATAAGCATTAATGGGCAAGGGCACCAAATGGTTCTGGAGGCAAATGATATGCTGGCCTCTATTACACCCCATAAAGTTTGGAAATCAAGAAATATTGTTACAGTTGTACAGGATGCAGGTGATGTCACACCAGGAGTACTGTGCACACTCCTGGTCTCGTTTAAGAAGGAGTATATTGACATTGAAGACAGTCCATAAGATAGGTTTTTTACACAGCCACTGTGTTCCAGGAAATTATTCCCAATTTCTCGGAACGCAGTCTTTGTAAAAAAGATCAAAGCGAGAATAAGGACTCATTCCCATTCTGGCATGTTACCTCCTTGACCCCTAGTTATTTTCACGGATCAGCTGCGGTCTAAACTGAACTGTAGGTGATCCGTGAACAGCGGGCTAGTGAATAGGATGCCACTGACAACGTCGCTGCAGTGGTTGCATGTACGTCGTGGTCAACACTGATGCAGGGACCTCTATACATAGCTTACTTCTGGTATTCTGTCTAAACTCACAGACAGATACAGGTATTTGGAGTTTTGGTCATTCCTGTGTGAATGGCCACTCTCAGAAGGTAGGGAGACACTCAAGAATGGAAAAATCATGTAAGGAGGGAGAATTTCAAAGGAAGTAGTGCATTTATTTTTAGAAAAAGCAGGAAATTGTGGGCTGTGGGGGAATAGATAACTCGTGATCCAGGGCAGTCTTAAGGAGCTGGATGGCCCACATTTGCCTTATGATTGATAAGCTGATCGGCTGCCCACGTTTTATGAAAATAATAACTGCAGGAGGAAACCATTAACAATCTGGATTCAAGCCACCTGGGCAGGAATCCCAACCATTGCCAAGCTTTCCAGTAACTCCACCCTATCACCCTTCACCAGATCCACTCCCCCTGCCACCTCCTCTTCCAGCAGTATGTTTTCAAATTCAAACAATAGTACAGAGAATCCACTGATGATTCTCTCCCTTCCTTGCACCTCAAAACACATATAATTTTCTTGTACCCCGGAAGATCTCGCACCATGTCCTACAAGCACCATGCTCTTTAAATGCAGTTGAAAGATGTTTTGGTTCTCCATTTTTATGACCTTCACAGAGACCATTCCGCCTATTGAGTCTCTGGCAACCTTCTCGTTTAATTTTCGGTTCTCTCTCTCTCATTTGGATTGAATGTTTTATTGTCATCTGAACTGAGATCTAGCGAAAAATTTAGTTTTGCACATTATTCAGGGAAGTTAACCTATCCTTCAGTAACGCAGGTGGAAAATAAAGCAAAGCACAAGATGTACTGTTACAAGGAAGAAGTTCAGCGAAAACCATGCAAGAGCAACGTTATATCACAATGAATAGTCCTTATAATAATCTGGTGGCAGCTGTCCTTGAATCAATTGGCATATGTTTTCAAATTGGTATCTTCTTCTTGGCGAGAGGGTAGGAAAAAAAGCATACAAATGCTTTTTAATATGTTGGCTGCCTTCCTGAAGCAGCAGGGAATCTAGACAGAGTTGACAGTGGGGAGGTTAGACTACATAATGATCTGAGCAGCGTTCACAACTCTCTGAGGTTTCTTGCTGTCTTGGGCGGAGCAGATCTTGAACCAATCAATAAGAGTTTTCTGAACATCTGGAAAAAATTGGTCAGAGGTGTGGAGAGCATGCTGAATTTCTTGAGGTTTCTGAGGAGGTAGAACTATTTCCCCCTCCCCAATCTCCTTCGACTCACTAGGGATAATCTACAGTAGCCATTTAATAAATTGAACACTTGCAAACTCCACAGAGACAGCATCCAAGATCCCCAGAGCTGTGAGGCAGGAGCACAAACTGCTACCCTTGCATTAGCTACCATTCCCTTCCCTCAATTTTTCTCCCAATGACAGACAACCCTTCTTCTTCACCACCCACTTGACCTGACGTCACTGCCATTCCATCCCCACAGTCCTCTCTTCACTGGCCAATTCCCTTCAGCCACCTTCTGGAAAGTAGTCTTGGTCCTTTGCTTTTAAAACAACAAACAAAGCTGGAGAAACTCAGCAGGTCAAACAGTGTCCTTTATATCACAAAGGCAAAAATTCAGAACCACCTCATTTCATGATGGATGACCAATCCCTTTATACCTCTCAAAGCACTTTGCTTCTTTCTAGACCAGAGACCCAACCCATCACCCTCCACCACCCCCAAAACATGGGTTATATATTTTTTTTACTTTTGATACTACTTGACTTGCTGAGTTTCTCTAGCTTTGTGTGTGTTTTACTTCCACCCTGATGTCTTCAGATTTTCATGTTTTACTTGGTCCTTGCTTTTCCTGGCTCTATCTATGTAATACCCACATCTTTTCACCCACCATATTTCCTCCTGTCAGCCACTGTCTGTACTTCCCCTCTCCCTCTGCAATTGCAATGGCCTTCCTTGCATATCACATTCTAGCAACAGTGGCCTTTATCTTCCGAAGAGACTGAGGATGCTGGAGTTGGGAGCCTGTCCTGATGCAGTGAGTCAACCCGAGGCATTGATAATTCCTTCCACCCCAACCCCCCCCCCACCCCCATAACACACATGAATGCTGCCTTATTCTCTGAATTCCGGCAGCAGTTTGCCTTCTCCTGCCCTGCGTTCCAGCATATCACCCTCCAGAAACTCTGTCATCTTATTCTCTTCCTACTTGCCCTAATATTGTTCTCCATGTGTGAAAAAAGCTGACCCTAAGGTCTCTTTTAAATCTTTACCCTCTCACTTTAACACTGTTTCTTCTAGTTTTCTAGACTCTCCTCTTCAATAAAATAGATTGGCACCTGTCTCTGCCCTCAATTAGGTCACTCCTCCACCTTCAACACTCCAACCTTCCCTTTTCATTCAACCCTTGCCTTCTGGTGTCATCCTTCCTGTAGCTAGGGAACCAGAACTCCTCTCAAAATTCCACCTGAGGTCAGTTTAATATGATGTCCCTCCTCCAATACTCAATGCTATGACCGATGAAGGCAAGTGTGTCAAATACTTTTTTTAACCACTCTTTCTATGCATGTCACCACCTTCAGGGAACATGCTCCCTATGACCTCATGGGTTACTGGGGTCCTCTAGCTTTTCATGGAATCCATGTGGATTCCCTCTTACTGTCATTGATGAGGCCCATACCTGTATCTCCCTATTCTCTCACCCTCACCTCAGCCCACCCAGGACAAGGACAGACTGCCTCTAGTCTTTGCTTTCCACCTATCAATCCTCCACATCTGATGCATTATCCTCCAACATATCCACCAATCTCAGCGTGATTTCCCCTGACCAGCCACATCTTCCCTTCTCCCTTTTTGTAGGGATGTCTATCTGAGACTCCCTTATCTGCTATTCCCTCCACATTTAACCTTTCACTCACCCACCCCCCACCACCACCACCCCCACCTTAGGCATTTACTGTTGTAGCTACAGAAAGTGCAAAGCTCATCTCTATATCTCCCCCCTCACCTCCATTCAGGGCCTCGAACAGACCTTCCAGGTGAGGCAGAGGTTTAAGCGCACATTGTCCAACTTGATCCTCTGCATTCAGTGCACCAAGTGTGGCTTTCTCTGAATTGGTGAGACCAAACACAAATTGGGTGACTTCCAGACACCTGCGCTGCATGTGGAGGGTCTAAACACGAGGTTCCTGTTGCTGACCATTCTAACTCTCCAGACCATTCCTCCAGTGAAATGTTTCATCCATTGTCAGGGTGAGATCAAACATAAACTTGGAGAAAGGCACATTATATTCCTCCTGGACATTCTTAAACTGAACAGAATGAACATGGATTTTTTCAAATTTTGGTAACTCCCATCTCTATCTAATTCCATGGTTTCCATCTCTTCTTTACGTATTCTTGTACATTCCTCCCCTCCCCTTTCTCGTGAACTCTCCCTTTACCTGTCTCTCCATCTCTCACACCTTCTGCTCTATCTCCTCTGGGCCACTCATTCAGTTTTTTCCCCCTTTATACTGTATATATTTCACCTTTTTGTCTTTGTCTTGATAAAAGTTTCCAACCTTAAATGTTGTCTGACAATTTCTGCCAATGTAAGTGTCATGCCTGCGGAGTTCCCCAGCATTTGTTTTGTTACTGGAACTACTATGTTTTGATAATCCACTGGGGAAATCTGCATCATAGAAGGTATCCTGTCCGGATGTATCACAGCATGGGATGGGAAATGCTCTGCCCAAGATCACAACAAGCTGCAGAGGGAGTTATGAAAGCACCTCAGGCCACCTTTCAAACCAACCTCTCCTCCATGTACTCGATCTATAGCTGAAAGACAGTATCAATTAGAGAGGATGAAAATTGATAGGGGAGGTAAGTAAGAGAGCTGAGGCTGTAACTCCCGGGGATAGGTTTTTGCCTAGTAGAGACGTCAATCTAGTGCCTCCTTTTGATGATACCTATTTCAGCTTTTTGAAAAGGTTGCTGAGAGCTCAAAATGGTCAAAAGAGAAGTGGACTTTAATGCTCCAAAGTGTATTGAAGGGAAAAGCACAAATTGCATCCTCTAGCTTGACTGCACAGAAAGTGGCAAATTATGATACTGTTAAAAAAGCAATATTGAAAACTTAAGAGTTGGTTCCAGAAGTGTATAAACAAAAATTTAGGAGTTTGATAAAAACATGGATTCAATCTTAAATGAATTTTGTGTTGAAGAAATCTGTATGGTTTGACCGTTGGTGCACCTCCAGAGAAATAAATAATGATTTTGATGAATTGAGAGAATTGATGTTAATTGAGGAAATTAAAAGGTGTCTCCCAAAGGAGATTAAATTACACCTGGATAAGAGAGACGTGGCTATGTGGCAACATGCAGCTAGATTGGCAGACAAATTTACATTGATTCATAAAAATACATCTCAGAATGGTAGGTATTTTCAAAAAGTTAATGTGGAACAGAGTAATAAGCCTGTTCAGAGGATTAATATGGAGCCTGAAATTAAGTCTGGAGAGAAGGTTGCAAAGGACAGAACTTCTGGATTTGTATGTCATTTTTGTTAAAAAAACCTGGTCATGTTATTGCAAATTGTCTAGTATTGAAAAACAAAAGAGAAAAGAAGGTTTTACCAGAAGCATGTATTCAAACAGTTGAATTTAGGCAGAGAAAATGTTCTAAATCTGATAAGGGTGTGATGGATGTTTTCAAACCTTTTGTTTCAGTAAAGGAGGGAGAATCACAGGTTCCAGTTAAAGTTCTTAGGGATACTAGTTCAGCACAAACATTGTTAGTACAAGGAGTTTTATGTCTTGATCAAACAATGACACAGGGGAGACCATTTTGATCAAAGGTGTTGGAAATAAAGAGGTCGATTTCTCTTCACAGAATAGTGCTAAATTCTGAGTTAGTTAAAGGACCTGTTGCGGTAGGAGTAATTTCAAAGTTACCCATGCAGGGGGTCTCAATTTTATTAGGGAATGATTTGAGGATAAAGTTGGGTCAGTTTTGAGATTAACAAGTAGGCCTAAGAAAGATGAGGTGGAAGAGAATTATCTTGCATGTGCAGTATCAAGGTCTATGACTAAGAAATTATTGAGAGATGAAGAAGATCCAGTTGACAGAGATTTGCCAGATGCTTCTGTGAGAGATGGGAAATGAAATGGTTTGGAAAGAGCAGAGTGATTGTGAGAGTAAGGATTTCTCTTTGTCAAGGAAAGAGTTAATTCAGCAGCAGAAAGCAGATACAAGTCTTGTTGACTTAGCAGACAAAGCAATAACTGAGCAAGAGAATTTAGAAATGGCTCAGGGTAAAATGAAGCATTTATTTGATAGGAAAGCTCAAGTGAGGAATTTTAAGATAGGAAGTAAAGTTTTGATTTCGTTTCCAATACGTGACAATCCTTTGAAAGCTAGATTTTCTGGTCCGTACACAGTAAAATCAAAATTGAATGATGTTATCTATGTTGTTAACACTCCAGATAGAAGGAATAAAACTCAGGTTTGTCACATAAATATGTTGAAATCTTATTATGAGGATAATGGTTGTGGAGAACAATCTGCATCAGAGGTGTTGGCTGTTGACAGAGTAGAGGAAGTGGTGGGTCATAAAATTATGGAATCAAAATCTTGTGAGGGTAACCTTAAAGAAACCATGATTCCTGTGCACCTGTCTAACTCAGCAATTTTGGAAAATTTGGAAGAAAAGTTAGTTCATCTTAAGTCACAAGTACAGATGCAATTGAAGGAATTAATTTTAAAGTACACAAATCTGTTTCCTGACCTTCCAAAAAGGACATTAGTGATTCATCACGATGTGGATGTCGGAGAAGCAAGTCCCATTAAACAACACCCAAACAGAATAAAGATTCAGAAAAGTAAAATCATGGATCAGGAGGTGGAATATATGTTGAGAAATGATATTATTAGACCTTCAAACTCAGATTGGAGTTCTCCTTGTATTCTGGTACTGAAACCAGATGGAACTGTTAGGTTTTGTACAGATTACAGGAAGGTTAGTTCAGTAACTAAAACAGATGCTTATCCTATTCCATGAATAGATGATATCTGATAAAAATGGAAAAGCTAAATTTCTCACTAAAGTTGGATTTGTTGAAGGGTAACTGGTGTGTGCCATTAACTGAGAGACGAAGGAATATTTCAGCTTTTGTTACTCCATCTGGTTTATATGAGTATAATGTGTTACCTTTTGGCATGAAAAATGCCCCAGCAACATTTAAAAGGATGATTAATTTGGTAATCCAAGGGTTAAAACATACAGATACTTATATTGATGACCTGGTCACAAAAAGTTACACATGGGAAGAACATTTGAAGGAATTGGACAAATTGTTTGCAAGATTATCCAAAGCAAACTTAACTGTTAATTTATCGAAGAGTGAATTTGCAAATACTTGGGTCATGTAGTTGGTCAGGGCAAAGTTGCACCTATTCCAGCAAAAGTGAATGCAATTTCTGAGTTTCCTATTCCCAATTGGAAGAAGGCAGTATGAAGGTTTTTAGGGATGGCAGGATATTATAGGAAGTTTTGCAGAAATTTTGCTAAGGTTGTTCTTCCTTTCATCAATCTTTTGAAGAAAGGGGAGAAATTTGTGTGGACTAAAGAATGTCAGACAGCTTTAGAAAATTTAAAGGAGATGCTATATCATTATCCTGTGTTAAAATCTCCTGATAAACCTTTTTCTGTAGCAGTGGATGCGAATGAGGGAGCAGCAGGGTCAGTTTTATTGCAATAACATAATAAAAATGACCATCCAGTTGCCTACTTTTCAAAAAGATTCAATGTTCATCAAATAAACTACTCCACTATTACAAAAGAACTATTGTCTATCGTGTTTGCTCTGCAGAATTTTGATGTGTATCTCAGGAACCAATTGTGATATTTACTGACCACAGTCCTCTGGTGTTTTTGAATAAAATGAAGAACAGATGATTGTTAAACTGGAGTTTGATATTACAATAATATAATCTGCAAATTATTCATATCAGAGGTTCAAATCATATTATAGCGGATTGTCTGTCAAGATGTTAAAAATTGATCATGTATAAAATGCTCTCAACATTGTTACTTTATTATAACATGTATATATGTATATATATATACCCAACCCCAACCAACCAATTTTCCCTTGCAACCGCTGCAATCGTGTCTGCCTGTCCCGCATCGGACTGGTCAGCCACAAACGAGCCTGCAGCTGACGTGGACTTTTTACCCCCTCCATAAATCTTCGTCCGCGAAGCCAAGCCAAAGTATATATTGTGAATTGTTATTTTTAGTGATTTTAAAGGCAGTTTAGTTATTACTGAATTTAAACAGAGTTAAAATTCCTTTAAAGAAAAGGAGGTGTAATGGATAAATATTGGGAGGAATTTGGTAAAATTAGAGTAGGTTACATACATGCATACATTTTAAAACAGAGCTTATTTGAAATACTGAAGAATTCATATTCAGGAACATTGCAGGATCTATGGAGAATACCATGTACATTTCACAAGTAGGTGCTAATTGAAATGATGTCATGAAATAAATAGCCATTGATTTGGAGAAGACTTATTAGCTGTTTGCAAGTACCTACAGGGTGCTCACAGAAAGGTCACTCCTGAGTTTTGTTTACCTAAGACAACAGCTTGAGCAGAAGGACAACTTCTATTGTTTGCTGAAGAAGGTGGGAGTTTTGCAAATGAGAGTCACATGGGCTTTCTAGCAGTTGGCAGTTGGAGAGAGAAAGAGAGAAGACAAGTTCAAGAAGCTCTCTCAGCTAGTGTGTGTGACACTGAAAGCAGCTGAACAGGGCAAGCCAGAAAGAGCTGGTTGAAACTGATGAAAAGTTCTAGAGCAGTGGATGGCTGGAAGTGCTATCTGTCTGATGTTTTGCCTGGAATAAGGGGAACAGAAAGGAACTCTGTGATAGCCTGAAAGAAAGAGATTATCATCTGGAGAACCCTAATGGGGAAAGTTACATCAGCAAGACATTGAGGTGACTAATGGTGGTACCTCAGTTGTGGAAATCCTGGAACTACAAATCTCTCTCTGCAAACCCCACAAGAACCTTCCTGGAGGTAAACATTTACCTTTCGAGCACCAAAGCCTTGTTAACTTTATACATGTTAAATTCTGTGCACAGTATAAGAATTGCCTGCATCCAGAGAACTTGGAAGAAGAAGTGAGATTGAACTGTGAACAAAAGAACTTTTCTTAAATTTACACACACATTACATACACGTGGGCTTAGAATTAGAAGGGGGTTAAATTGGGTTAGTTAAGTATAGAAATAAGTTAAAGTTTGATTCTATTTACATGTTTAAAGTTGATTAAAAAATAACTTGTTTCAAAAACTACTTGTCTTGGTGAATGTCTATTGCTGCTGGGTTTTTGGGTCCTTTAGGCTCATAACACCACTTAGAATACAAAGAATGATGATTAGGCTGCAACACTATCACTGAATGTGGTGTACACTCCATGAGAGAGCCTGCAAACACCAAAATGGATGAATACGTAAATGCCTTTGTGGACATGATCACAAGTCCACTGCCCATATCTGATGCAAAAATGAAGCTCATGAAGTCAAAAGACAAACAAAGGTGAAACACTGAGATAATTGAGAAAAAAACATCTTGGATAGATGGCCCAACATGAAGTAGGACTGCTCACCTGATGTTTCAGAGTACTGGAACCACAGGATGGAGCTACTAGTGGTTGAAGACATCATCTACAAAGGAAGTAAAATCCTTATCCCAAAGAGTCTGAGAAAAGAGATGCTAAAAAGGATCCATGGAGGACATCACGAAATCAAAAAGTGAAGGAAAATAGCACGAGAGGTGATGTACTGGCCAAGAATCAACAATGATATAACAAATGCAGTGTCAAACTGCACAATATGCTGGAAATATCAAGCAAGCAATCCTGCAGAACCACTAAAGCCACACCCAGCACAACAGAGACCTCACCAGAAGGTAGGCACTGACCTCTTCAAATGTCAAGGGAAGGACTATATTGTAGTCACAGACTATTATTCCCTATATCCAGAGGTGTGTAAACGGAACACTACCACTGCAGATGTTGTAATAACAGGTACGAAAGCAATATTCTCCAGGCATGGTGTGGCAAGCGAGGTCTTCACAGACAATGGACCCAAGTTTTGCAATTTAAAGTTCCGACAGTTTGCCAAAGAGTGGAACTTTGTACACATCACGTCAAGTCCTCTTTTTCCACAGTCCAATGGACAGTGAAAAGACTGAAATACAAGGTGCTATGGACTTCTACCAGAGTATGCTAATATACCGCACAACGCCGCTTGAGGGTGGTATGTCACCAGCACAATTCCTTCTGGCTAAGATCAAACCTCCCCATTTTGGAGAATCTCCTAAAAACAAAGGGGGTGAGGTGAGGAAATTCAAAGAACAACTGAAAGAAAAGCAAAAGTATTACTTTGACAAAGGCACTAAAAACCTACCAAAACTCACTGGTGACCAATTAAGGCTAAAAGACAAAACAAACATATGGACTCAGAAGGGAACTGTCCTTAGTGAAATCCAACCAAGATCATACACCATACAGACAGATGAAGGTGCTGTTCTGAGAAGAAATCATCGAGATCTTCAAATGGTACCAGCCACAGAAAGATGGATACTGTTGAACAACCTGACTGCACAGCTGAGAAGACATCATCTGAGGCAACAACTCAGATTCAAGGACAATCAATCATGAGATCATCAAGACATGTGAATCCTCCTAAGAGACTCATTGAGCAAATGTAAAGACTCTTGTTATAGAATGAAGTAGTGCTATCTTATTCACTCTTCAAGTTTTAATGTATGTAAATGTGAACACACAAAACAAGTTTTAAAAATGCTAACAATGTTGATAATAATGAAAATGTAAGTTCTTGGTGTTAAAGTTAAAATTGCAGAGTTATACAGAGAAAACATGTTGGTTAAAAGTAAGCTACTTTTTTTAAGAAAGGGAGATGTAATGATAGTGATCACGGTTGCAATGCAACTAGCAATGCCTTAAGGATTATAGCTCCCATTTGATATATACTTGACTGCCACAGAATAGGATACTGCAGTATGTAAGGGAGGCTTGTAGCCTCATAGCCTCATGGTGTTTACAATAACTTTAAAGTAAAGAACCTTTTCCATCATCCATGTGTTGTCTAAGAAATCACACATACAAATACAAGATGAAACAGTAACATCTCTATTGACTTTTCAGATTGTGTTAAATACACAATAATATCATCCACAAATAGGCTAATTTTAAATTCTTCATCATTTATTTTTATTCCCTTTATTGTTTTATCTGATCTTATCAATTCTGCTAATGGTTCTATAGCTAAAACAAAAAGGGAAAGTGATAGTGGACATCCCTGTCTAGTTGATCTATTTAATGAGAAGAATCTGAGATATACCCATTATTCAATACTCTTACCTTAGGATTGTTAGATAAGGCCTTAATCCAGTTAATGAATTGTTCTTGTGTTTTAAATTTTTGTAATACTTTAAACAAGAAACTCCATTCATGCCTATCAAAGGCCTTTTCAGCATCTAATACTTCTGTATTCTTATTTGTGCCGTATGGATCAAGTTAATAAATTTACACACATTGTCAGCTGATCTTCTATTTTTAACAAATCTGGTCTGGTCTGATTTCACTAATTTTGCTAAATAATTTGTTAGTCCATTTGCTAATAATTTTGCAAATTTTAAGGCTACCCGAGTCAAGCTGTTTTGAATATATAATTACAGACTCATTGATACTTTAAAAATTCATTACAAATATGTATATTAAGTTACAAAATAATAAAAATGATAAAGAAATGTACAAATCAAAACAACGTTGGGAAGAGGATTTAAATATACAGACAAAAAAATGAAACATGGTCTGAAATATGTAATGGTGTTATGATAAATATAATAAATACTTGGTATTGTTTGATAGAATATAATTTGTTACATAGATTATATATTATACTGCAAAAATTAAAAGAACTATTGTTAGATTATCAGATAAATGTTTCCATTGTAAACAAGAAATTAGTACACATTTCACCTTTCAATTCAAACCTGATTATCTTCGATAAATGTTGTAAATCCAAATCAGATCCAGAGTTGATCTCAGATTACTGCTGTCCAACTCATTTCCTTTCTACTTACTGCAATCATTCTGCCATTGAAATATTGGACAGGAGGATATTATTGCATTTAACACTGAATCTCCATAAGCATCATTGCTGATTTAAACAGCAAAAAGCTGCATGAAAACCACCAAAGCTCCTCAGCAGGCCAGGTGAAGAGAAAAAGAATCAATATTTCAGGTCAAAGATATTTCCTACGAGTGCGTATGAATAACAGCGGAGCGGTGGAGATGAGAGGAATGGTTACAGATAAGGTTAGGACCTATTTAAAAACTCGAGGGCGTGTGGTGAGGGTGAAGGGGGAAAGGTTTAAAGAGAACATTAGGGGTATCGTCCCCACACAGAGAGTGGTGGGAGTGTAGAAGGAGCTACCATCTGAATTGGTAAATACTTTTCTTTTTAAAATATTTTTATTATTGAAATGAATAAATTTGTACGGTAATTATGGAATGTGCCATGGAAAAAAGAAAATGAAAAAACCCTACAAACATAATCATACAAATGAATTCCAAAGCACAGCCATAAAAAAGAAAGGACATAAAAATTTAAGTTTAGCAAAACCCCTAAACCATACAGTTATATCTGAAATATAGTAATCAACAAAAAAAAAGAAAAAAAACATTTAATCAAAACCCCTTTCATTTGACAAGGATAGCGTGACAGAGTATATAGAGTATTTAAATATGTTGTTGGGAGATAAATTGGGAAAGGTTTGTGAGAGTAGATTACATAAAAACACTTTAAAACAGATCTTACTTAAAATACTGGAGCTCTGCTTCGTGCTAGACATATCGGCTGCACAGCTTTTGCAAGAGCTTTGAAGAGTGCTCAAGAGACTTCACTAATGGATTGTTGTTTACAAAAGGCAACAGATGAAAGATCTTGCTGGAGCTACAGATTGTCGGGAAGAGAACTTGTTGTTCTAAGAGGGTCATGTGGATTTGCAAGCAGAGAGACTCAAACAGGCTTTCTCTCAGAGCGAAATCACTTCTACAGTGTTACAGCCAGCAACAGCAGCTGGGACTGGAACAGGACAAGCTGGCAAGCTTATGGAAAGCCCATTTGAAAGACAGCCTGGGCAAAGCCCTTGTGGTTCGTACAAGAGGAGAGGACTGGCTGTCTAATGCTTCACTTGAAATAAGGGACCTGAAACAAAGAGGTTATCACCTGGAGAACCCTGAAGGGGCAAGTTTTGTCAGCAAGACAAAACACTGATTTGTCTTATTCAAGACACTGGAGTGGCTGAATAAAAAAGAATCAGTTGTATATGTCATTGTAAAACAAATCTCTCTCTGAAAATCCACAAGAAACGTCCTGAGCAGTAACTATTTACCTTTCAAGCACCAAAGCCTGGTGAACTTTATAAATATTAAATTCTGTGCACAGTATAAAAATTGCCTGCAACCAGTGAACTTGGAGGAATGAGAAGTGAGATTGGACTGTGAACCAAAGAACTTTTCTGAACTTACACACACGTGCGCTTAGAATTAGAAGGAGGTTAAGTAAGTCAGTAGTGATAAGTTAAAGTGTGATTCAATTTTCATGTTTAAAGATAATTAAAAGGGGGGTGTGGCAAGATGACCTAGAGATCAGACGTGTAATCCCTGCCCTCTCCGGTCAGACTTTTAAATGCCCGTGTTTTAACCCTTTATTTTTAATTTTAAAACTTAAATTTTTACTAATGTAACAAAAACGAAGTCTCAGTTACAAAAGAAAATACAGTTTCAAAGTGCAGAAGAATTGAGGCCTAAACAACTTGGAACAGCCTCGGACCCATTTTCAGCTATTCCCAAGCTTCAATGATCACCGGTGGGGACAAAAGCAAAGGTAACGGTCTTCTATTGTTAAATGGAAGTGGTATATTCAGAGTCGTGCGACCAGAGGGCCTGAAGGGGTGGGCCGCATACACGAACAGGTGGCTTACCATCCCAGGTCAGGAATTCACTTATCAGAGGAGGGGGATGGTGGCTCCAGTCAGTATGCTGAGTTGAAGGCAGTCACTTTACCACTAGACTCCCATGATCACCCTCTTCGCCTGTTTACTGATTGCTGGGCTGTGGCTAATGGACTTGTGGTATGGATGCCTGATTTGCAAAAGAACAACTGAATGATACATGACCGCCCAGTATGGAGCAAAGAGTTGTGGGATGCTTCCCACCACCGTGAGATAACCATTTATCACGTTGATGCCCATACCAATATGGCAACTAACATGGCACAACATAATGCAGTAGCAGATCAGCTTGCCACTATCAGCCGTGCTGATACCGTCCCCCTGGCTCAATGGGCACATGAACAGAGTGGTAATTTGGGGGAGAAGGGATCAGCTATGTGGGCCCGTACACATGTTTTACCCGTCCATCAGGATGATGTCCGCATGGTCGTACGTACATGCCCAGAATGTCAGCTTGTGAAGTTCCATACCCCATTCCACCTGGTCCGCATGGCCGAATAAAATGGGGTGCTCACTCAGCTGTGGTCTGGCAAATTGATTACATAGGCCCCATGCTAGATTGTATGGGTAAACATTATGTCCTAGTAATGGTTGACACCTTTTCGGGCCTGGTTTTTGCTTTTCCCACCAAGACGGCTGACCAAGCTAGCACTATCCAAGGACTAAACCATTTGATTTCTCGTTATGTTCCAGAGGAGATTCCCTCTGATAATGGCTCGCACTTCTCTGGGAAAGCAATCTGTGATTGGGCAAATGACAACGGTATTTTATGGGTTCACCATATTCCTTATTACCCGCAGGCTGCTGGGTTAGTTGAACAAATGAACGGCTTACTGAAGGAACAAATTCGTTTGGAAACATCACTGGGGACCCAGAAGGGATGGTGCCATGTGCTGCAGCAGGCAGTCGACAATTTGAATCATCGCCCTTTAAAAGGAGGTACACCTTTCCACCGACTTCTTCACGCTCCTGAATTACAGCCTATTCCAGAGGAAAAACAGTCATTGCCCCCCCATTCCCGAACTAGAGAATGTTGGACAAAAGGTATGGGTGGCACCACCAGGTAGTGGCCCTTCTGTAAAAGAGGAAATAGTGACACCTGCCCAGGGTAACACTCGGTGGGTAGCTATTGAGGGACAGGATGATTTAGTCTGTTTGAACACTGAACGCTTACGGTATCGTGAGTGACATGTGTCAGGCTTCTTTGTTCCAGGTTCTCCATTTTACACGCCTGGTGATCTGGCTTAACAGCTCCTTTGATGCCAGCAGTTGGATTTGTAATGTCGAGGACATTCTGAGGGAATTCCCCGTGGGAAACACGGTCCGATGCATTACACCAAGGAAGTCCTCGGTCACCCGCCTCAAGTGCAGCTTATATAAATATGTTATTGTTCAGCATGTTTCAAAATCAGTTTGTGAGCTCAAGTATCTGGGTATTGTGGCCAACAAGGATAATTTGAGCCTTGGTTGGAATCCTTTCTCATGGCTAACTGCTACATTTGGGGGAGTGGGCCACACTATCCTCCGTTGGTTGCTCACGTCATTGCTTATCTTTGAAATTGTTGTTTTGATTTCTCTTTTTCGCTCCCTCTGTACTCAAATACTGGTTGGGCCTCGCAAATGACAGATTGTGACCAAGGAATGGAATGTAATGGAGGATTAAAACCATGTACCCAGATGCTTTTTGCTTATGTGGAACTGACGACACTGGGTCCACATGCAGGTCACCTTACTTTCAGAACTAGCAGATGTAATTAAACTCAGCCATGGGGACTTATCTGAAGATACACTTTGAAATGGAATTCCACTGTGAGGCCCAGGGAAAGCAGTTGTCAAATGCAACACTGAAACTGACGAATTGGTCACAACCTGTCTTGCTCAAGAAGTTTTAATAAGTCTTTGTATCTACGAGATAAACCAGGAAATCATAATGTGAGAAACAAAAGTACCTTTAAAGAAATTGCTCGAGACAAAAATTGAGAACAAAGAACATTTATTATACAACAATGCAAAGTTGGGTGCTTCCCCTTACTCTGGGAATACACACACACACTGGGGCTCACCCAACTTTTATACAGTTTATTTCAGTATAGAAGTACCCTCCCCCTTACATTCTTCTGCCTCCTGGATGAGTTTAGCATTAGACAATCCTGTCTCCCTACGTGCTGTTTCTGTGGACTTGGAGGACCAGGGGGTATCCTGTCGGTGTCCCATCATGTCATTGTCCTTATTGTCCTCATTCACAATCCTCAATCATTTCAACGGGTGATGGAAGCTTTAGGACGTGGTATGACCAATGTCTTCATTTACCTCAACGACATTTCAGTGACCAATGCAACCAAGGAAGGACATTTGGAACATCTTTGTACACTTTTTATTCATCTTCAAGAATTTGGACTGACCATCAATCCAGATAAATGCGTTTTTGGTCAAGAAGTGATTGATTTCTTGGGGTATAAGATTACTCTGGAAGCCGTGACCCCACTGCCATCCAAAGTTGAGGCCATTACCAAATAACCAAGACCAGCTACGGTTAAAAGCCTGCAGGAATTCATGGGAATGGTAAATTTTTACCGTCAGTTTCTTCCAAGAGCAGCTAAGATCATGAAGCGTCTTTTTGATTTACTGTCTGGAAATGCCAGAACCATCCACTAGACTGAACAGGGAGACAATGGCTTCTTAAAGTCGAAAGGTTTGCTGACTTATGCCACTAAGCTCAGCTACCCAGTTTTAAATGCAGCCACCGGCCTTTCTTCAGACGCTTCCAGTATGGCCGTAGGAGATGGACTTCATCAATATGTCAACAGGCAATGGAAACTGTTAGCATTCTTCAGCCACCATCTTCATGAAGCAGAGAAGAATACAGTGCTTTTGATAAGGAGCTTTTGACCATTGACTTGTCTATTTGACTTCCATTATTTTTTGGAGGGCAGAGATTTTAATATGTACACTGACCACAAGCTCTTAACATTTGTGTTTTCCAAGGTTGCAGAGCCCTGGTCGTGTGACAACAATGCCAATTATCATTTGTTTCAAAACTTTCCACAAAAATACCACATATTTCTGGAAAAGACGATGTTGTAGCTCATGCACTGTCCTGTTCTGCTCCACTTGAGGTTTCGTCTGTAAATCAAGGTATTGACTACACAGTGTTGGGCGCGGCCCAAGAACATGACCATGAGACGAATGCTTATCGGACTGCAATCACAAACCTTCAATTGAAAGACATCCAGTTTGGAGTTCATGGCAAATTACTCCTCTGTGATATATCAATGGGACATCCACACCCAGTAGTTGAGGCATCATGGAAATACACTTAAACTATTCACATTATTTGAATAATTTAAAGTTCTCCAAACCTATAATAGATAAAGTGCTGTGCATTACATCAGTATTAACCACATTTACTTGCATCAAGTAATAAACAGCTTTCCCACGGTAGAATAATCAAAATGAGCAAAAGCATCGACATTAGTAAGTCAGCTTAATACAATTGGTATGAATATTGATATCAAAAAAGCCCCCCCAGATAAACAAAATAAGCTAAATCAGTGGTTCTCATGCTTTTTCTTCCCATTCACATACCACTTTAAGTAATCCCAAAGGTATCGGTGCTCTGAGATTAGTGAGGGATTGCTTAAGGTGGTATGTGAGTGGGAAGGGAAAGTTGAGAATCACTGCTCTAGACCCTATTGTTACAGAAATATTTTGCTTGAGAAAACTTGTCAGTGGCCCATTTCCTTTGGAGTTATGAAACTGTGCACATAATGAGTCAATGAGGTACGATTAAAACAGTGGCTTTCAAACTTGTTCTTTCCATCCAAGGTTGCTTCTTCAGCATTTCAGTCACATTTTCAACAGGCAAAGAAGTTGTCTCTTCTTTCCCATTCTTTAATATTATTTCAAAAGGAGTGATATTAAATATCAAAGGGGAAAAACTTAAGCCACCTTGGTCAAAAATTGAGGATGATTTAATGAGGAGTATTTAAAAAAAATTAGCAGGACCACCTCCTTTCTCATGGCAGTCACCAGGTGAAAGTCTCTGGATTGATAAATACAGGATCAATTTTGACATGTAAGAAAAAAAATTGGATAAGTACATGGATGGGAGGGGTATGGAGCTATATGATGCAGGTCAATGGGATCAGGCCTAATATTAGTTTGACCCAGACTAGAAATCCCTATTTCTGTGCTGTCATGTTCTATGAAGAGAGACTGAATAAGTGGTGCTGTTACTGGAGCTGATGTTGAAGGCAGCCCGGTTAGAAGGTGGCGAACCTTTCCATTCTTGATTTAGACATACAGCACGGTTATCAGGCCATTTCGGCCCACGAGTCCGTGCTGCCCAATTAACCTAAACCCCCGGTATGTCCTGGTGGGTTGAAATGGTCTGGTACCGGGCTGTGTGTCTACATTTTTTTAAAATGAAAATTTAAAAGGTTGGCCAGGGGATATCTGAGGGAAGAAAATGCTGGAGCGGTGGGACACAAAAGACTGCTGTTGCATGAAGTATGAACCCCCCCCCCTCAAAAAAAAATCAAAATACTCGGTAGGTGAGACTTTTTCTGGAGACTCGAAGTTTGTAAGTTCTCCTTGCCACCTTGTGGTTGCCCACTGATTCTCCCAAAAGATTATTGCGGGTTAATGGGCTCAAGCGGTAGAGCCAAGTGGTCGATCGGTGTCTCTCCGGCAACCCTTTAAGCTGGCGGGGTGGAAGGCGAGGTAGTGGAGTTCTGAGGAGTAAATATCCAAGGAAGTGTCCCCAACAACTCGTCCTTGCTCAGAAGCCGAAGGAAATTCACCAGGTTGTGCTGGTGAGTCCGATATAAAAACACACGGCAGAACCATCCAACACACAACATAAATTAGCGGGAGTGAGGCATCTCCAGTTCAAGTAAAGTCAGCTTAATCAGTATCAAAGATCACAGTGAAATGGTGTATTTTTGGCGGCATCTCTCTTACAAATTGAAAAGCATCTCTTTGAATTCGTTTGTGTCATTGTTTCCTCTCGTAAGAAATGTAAATCACTTACCCATATTCACAATTGATAAAGTTGTTAAAGTCTCAACCAGTTGAGGGAATGTCTGGAGGATTTGCTTTTTAATACATATCGAACATCCGTGTCTTGTGTACACGTGATTTAAGTTTTAATGAACAATGATTAGGGCTGAAGAGTTGATCAAAGACACACAAAGCAAAGGAAGCCTTTCCTTAACACACATTTCAAAGAAACTTCCACGGTCCCTGACAGAAAGGTGCAATTTTTTTGCCCTTTGTTGTAGAACACGTTCAACAGCAGGTCTCTGAGAACTTTTGCCATTCGTGCAGGTGCATCACAATAAGTACCCTCTCAGGGTACATCCCAGCCTGCTGCAAGGAGGAACTCCAGAGAGTTGTGAATGCATCTCGGATCATCACGCACAAACCAACCTCCCCACCTTCGACTTCATCGGCACCTCCCGCTCTCTCGGGAAAGCTGCCAATATATTACAGGACCCAGCCCTTCCCTGTCACGCTTCATGAGCTTGTCTCCAAATTCAAAGATGGGTTCTATCCTGCTCTTATCGGACCTTCAATGGATCTCCCATCGTGCCCTTATTTTAATTCTGATTTTCTCCACAGCCTGCATTTGTATACAAATATACAATTTTGGGAAGGATACAAAAGCTACATTCTATACCCTGCACTCTCACGCACTGTAACACTACACCGTGCACCTTTGTTTCATTATTACGCTAAGGAGAGGCTTTACAGTCTGTGACTTTTCTTCCTGGAGCGCAGGAGAGTCTTGATTCAGGCTTATAAAATTGTGAGGGGAAATGGGTTGAGTCTTTCACCCAGGATCGGGGGGAGGGGGGTTTAAGGTGAGAGGGGAAGGATTTAAAAGGGGCTTGAAAGGCTCCGTTCCAATCCTGGTGGCTGTTTTGAGTACGACAGTGTATTTTTAAAAAACCCCACACACATTTGGGTGGGTACGTGGAAAGGAAAAGGTTGGAGGGATTGGACCAAGGTAGCGCCGGCAATGCCTTCATGTTCATTACTGCGGGGTCTCGACCCGAAAAGCCCCACCGCCGATGCTGTCTGACCCCAGCAACTCGTTAGTTCTTCCCCACCACCACACCCCCTCCAATATTTGTTTAGAGAGCCAGCAGTAGAGAGGATGGACCGAGCGGCCGAAAAGAGCTATGAAATGGCAAGCCGAAGAAGTTGTTCAGGCACATTTTCGTTCTTCGACTGCCTTTGGGCCCGGGGAAGCTGAGCCGAGGTCGGAAGACGGGGGCGGCGAATGAGGGGGGGGGGGGGGGGGTAAGAGGACATCTCCCCCCCCCAACCCGAGACACCCCCCTCCCTCCGGTGGTTGGGCGGATTCTGGGCGCAGCCTCTCCCACGCCCTTTTCTGACGTTACCGTAATATTTCTGGGCATTCTCCTTCCTCTATCGGGAAAGTTCAGCGTGAGGTGTCGCGGTCCGGCTCGGTCCTGTGTGCTCTCTGCGCCCCCCCCCCCCCTCCTCCTCGGGACCATGCCTTCATGGGCCATCGCGCCGCCGCTCCTGCTGTCGCTGTGTCTGCCCTGCTGGCTGGCAGTGTCGCCGCTCGTCACCCCCCAAGGCTGCCATAATTTCTCGGGTAAGTGCACACTCCCCCCGACACCGTCTCCCCCCCCCCCGACACCGTCTCTCCCCCCCCCCCGACACCGTCTCCCCCCCCGACACCGTCTCCCCCCCCGACACCGTCTCCCTCCCCCGACACCGTCTCCCCCCCCCCGACACCGTCTCCCCCCCCCCGACACCGTCTCTCCCCCCCCCTGTTGGACTCTGGCTTTACTTTATTTACTCTTAATTTAGTCTATGTGTGAGCTGAGTCCAGCGCGTTCTTTGAATGAAGTGATAGGAGAAGGTATTCGGTTCAACAGTCAGTTTATTACACCACACAGCACAGCACAGCACAAGAATAAAACTTAACAGAGCTCTGGGTCAGTCTGTTAGTTCATAGGTCACCTGCCAGTGAGCTACTCCCCGAGACTGACCCCTATTGTCCAGTTGGCACAGTTTATATAGGTCAATCTTATCACACAGAACAAAAGTTGTTTTCCCTGCTAGATCTTTTTGCATAAGGGTTATCACAAGTCATCTCCTGTTTTGCAGATTTCTGGGGTGTAGCCTTCCCATGTTAATCCTCCAGGCCAGACTATCCTGTTGTTTAGATCTGAAATTAATTCATCCCCAGATATTTCTAATCACCATTTGGTCCCTGTCTGGCCAATTTCTGCTGTTCTCTTTCACACCTCCTCGTGCCTTAATCTTCCTCCTAGACTGGTTTTCCATTCCCTTTGATTCTTGCGGGCCATTCTTTGTTCTGATCTGGCCTGTGTCTCCTGTGCTACTTCCCACCTCCTTCAGTTGAGCATTCCTCCTAAATCGTTTTATGCATATCCTCTCCCTGTATCTTGGGAGCGGGCCAATTTCTGTTCAGCCAACTTTGCTCCATGCTGTGACAGCCACTTAGCCACATTCCTCTTTCCCTGACTCATGCAGTACAAATAAACTTATTAATTAATCATTTATTTCATAATGTTTTAACCCCTAGATTCCAACACCCCCCAACTGTCTTTCTCGACCCTGCCTTCAGCCGCGACTCAAACCCCGCCCCCTCCCCTCTCCCTCACTTGCACCCAGTCAAACTCTTCTGCAAACTCAGCCGGATGAGTTTCGCGGGGAATTTCGTTTTCTATTTACGAGAACGAGAAAAAAAATCGTCAGAACGTACAATTGATCCAGTGAACGTGTTCGTTTCTTCTGTTCCATCCAAACTCCTGCAGGAATGGTCAAACTGCTCTTTCGCTGAGTGCAATGATTCCCAATGTGGGCGCAGCCGCCCCCTCCCTTGTTGGTGGTGGGAAGATAAATGGGGACGGTGAGGTAAAAGTTGGGGGGGGCGGGGGGGGGGGGTCTCGAACCCTCAGTCTTGTCGGCGGTAGCAAAGTTTAATGAAGAAGCAGGTGCAGTATTTTTATGGACAGGCTCCGGGTGGCGGTAGTGAGCAAAATAAACGGCGACAAGGCATTCCAGTGACTGCTGGTCTAGGTGGCTACTATGTTGTAGAGGCGTTATTAACCTCCCCCCCCCCTCCAAATGCAACAACCATCCCCCCAGCGCCGCCACTCACCCCCCCCCGGCGCCGCCACTCACCCCCCCCCCCCGGCGCCGCCACTCACCCCCCCCAGCGCCGCCACTCACCCCCCCCCGGCGCCGCCACTCACCCCCCCCCGGCGCCGCCACTCACCCCCCCCCGGCGCCGCCACTCACCCCCCCCCGGCGCCGCCACTCACCCCCCCCCGGCGCCGCCACTCACCCTCCCCCGGCGCCGCCACTCACCCCCCCCCCGGCGCCGCCACTCACCCCCCCCGGCGCCGCCACTCACCCCCCCCGGCGCCGCCACTCACCCCCCCCGGCGCCGCCACTCACCCCCCCCGGCGCCGCCACTCACCCCCCCCCGGCGCCGCCACTCACCCCCCCCCCGGCGCCGCCACTCACCCCCCGCCGGCGCCGCCACTCACCCCCCCCCCCCGGCGCCGCCACTCACCCCCCCCCCCCGGCGCCGCCACTCCCCCCCCCCCCCGGCGCCGCCACTCACCCCCCCCCCGGCGCCGCCACTCACCCCCCCCCCGGCGCCGCCACTCACCCCCCCCCGGCGCCGCCACTCACCCCCCCCCCCGGCGCCGCCACTCACCCCCCCCCGGCGCCGCCACTCACCCCCCCCGGCGCCGCCACTCACCCCCCCCCCCGGCGCCGCCACTCACCCCCCCCGGCGCCGCCACTCACCCCCCCCGGCGCCGCCACTCACCCCCCCCCCGGCGCCGCCACTCACCCCCCCCGGCGCCGCCACTCACCCCCCCCGGCGCCGCCACTCACCCCCCCCGGCGCCGCCACTCACCCCCCCCGGCGCCGCCACTCACCCCCCCCGGCGCCGCCACTCACCCCCCCCGGCGCCGCCACTCACCCCCCCCGGCGCCGCCACTCACCCCCCCCGGCGCCGCCACTCACCCCCCCCGGCGCCGCCACTCACCCCTCCCAGCGCCTTCAATTTTTCAGGAGTTAAATATAATTGATGTAAAAAAATTATAATTAACCATATTGTACCTCACCTTAGTTAACTCTGTAACACTATCCACATACATTTTTGACCATTCTTCCCATGTCAAAACAGTGTCAAAATCTTTTTCCCATTTCTCTTTAATCTTATTTATGTTTACTTTCTCCATTTCCTCTTGTAACATCCTGTACATTTCTGAAATAAAACCTTTTTCAACTTTATCTCCAATTAATGACCTGGTAAAATCAATTCCTGTCCATAATTCTTATTCAAAAAATTACAAAGATGATAATAGGCAAACAAAGAATTTGACAAAATACCATATCTCTCCTGTAACCTTTTAAATGAACAAAATCTCCCTGCTTCGAAACAATCCAATATATTAACTATTCCTTTAGTTTCCCAGTCTTTTAAATAAGGATTATGTAAAGGAAAAGGAATCAATTTATTTTGATATATTGTTGATTTTATAGATATTATCCCTTTAGAATCTATAAATAAATTTCGATTACACAAAACATTCATTAAATGCCATAAAAGACGTAACTTAAATGTTTGTAACAGTGAGGTTTTTTTTTTAGTTTAGTAAGGGGGGGAGGGGTTGTAGTTTATAGTTTTTTTAATATTGTTTTATTATATCTGTACTTTGCAAATTATTATATAAGATTTTCCAAAAAAAAATGATAGTAACTGGGTGAATGTTAGAGGGAAGGGGAATTGGTGGTCAGCGCAGAACATCCCTGCAGCCGTTCCCCTCAATTAAAAGTGCACTGTTTTGGATACATTCTACCAGGGCCAAGTTGTAGTGGAGAGGTCTCTGGCACAGAGCCTAGTCTTCAGTTCTGAAAGGAAGGGGACAGAAAAGGAGAGCTAAAATGATTAGGGATTCAATAGTTAGGGGAACAGTCAAGAGGTTCTGTGAACAAGATTGTGACTCCTAGATGGTATGTGCCTCTCAGATGCCAGGGTTGTGATGTCTCAGATCAAGTCCATGGCATTCTAAAGAGGGAGGGTGGGCAGCCAGATAGTGTGGTCCACATTGGTACCAATGGCATAGATAGGAAAAGGAATGAGGTCCTGAGGAGAGAATATAGGGAGTTAGGAAGGAAGCTGGAAAGCAAGACCTCCAGCATGGTAATCTCTGGATTGCTGTCTGTGCCATGCACCAGTAATGGCAGGAATAGGAAGATGTGGCAAATGAATGGATGGCTGAAGTGCAGGGGTTAAGATTTATGGATTATTGGGATCTCTTCTAGGGAAGGGTATTGTAGAGGGTTGTGGCTGTCACATGACACCACTGCCCATTACCTGGTCAGAAGACACACCACCTGCCAATCAAGGTTTGATTCTGCCCCACCCATCAGTGCACACCTGACCATTGACCCCCTTTAAGTACTCTTGTACTTGGCCTTGGGCTATTGGCCTTTGTAATCTATAGACTTTGCTGGCTCCATGTAGATTAGTAAGGTTGGAATTCTCCCCCCTCCCCCCCCCCCCCCCCCCCCCCCCCGTACTATAAAGGGTGCCATGTGTGCATGCCTCTTCCTTGTCATCTCCAAAGGACCACCACCTTCACTCCAGGTTGAGTACCATGGAATGGCGCAGGAAAAATTATTTTGTTTTGTAAGTTGTGCACTAGTAAAGGGTTGGGAGCGTCTTAGTTAGTGTCCTGAGTAACATAGAGCTGTGTCTGCACTGAGTCAAGGGGTGGCGGGTATTGTACTGTTTCTTTTCCTTGATTGTATGTAACAACACTGTGCACTCTAGTTCATTGTTGTGTGTGTGTATATGTGCCTTATCCCTGCTCTGATCTTACCACGCACATTTTCTGTAAATAAAGCCGTTTACTGTCTGACTGTTTTCAGTGTCCTTGGTTTTGAGGCCCATCGACTCTGTTCCCTCACTCACAGCAATTAGCGCTGCAGGGTCAATTGTCATGTTGGGAAGAGTATCAGGTTCAGAGGTTTCACAGAGAGATGAGTCTGGATACAAGTGTTACAATCACATATAACTTTAATTAACACATGGGAGACAAACAGGGTAGAACATTAAGTGGTGCTCGATCACTATTTCACTTAAGCAGTGACATGGACATACATCTTGGACTGAGGTTGGACTCTGACAAATAGTGAACTATACCAATACACTCACACACTTGAGTATGCCACTACAAACAGGGACTCTTACACACACCCAGTTTGCTTACTGACAGGGTTGCAGCTCCCTGCCTCATGATCCAAACCCTGGACACCGCTCCACGTCAGGTTGCTACTGTAACATCGCTGGAAGTGTTGCGAGCAAGGTGTGCACTACAGTGAAGCTGAGCCGTAGTATTGTGATAGATTGATATTTGCAGAGGGACTCACTGGATTTGTAGCCATTGTGCCCCCATTGTTCCCTGAGAGCTGGTATGGTTGCTGCTTTCCAGCATTCGTGGTACCCCATATCCACTCCCTAGACGACCTTGGGGAGCACCCGGCATAACGCAGCTGCTGGGACAAGAGGGCCATTATGGAGGCAGAGAGGTTTTGGATGATAGCCTTTCCCATGATATGGCCTGGTCCGATTGTCCCGCAACATCATCCAGATAACTAGCTTGCTCGAGACACTGGCCAATGAAGCGGCAGAGGTATTGCAATGGACTGAAGATGCCCTGGCTCAAACAGCAGCAGAGCTGATGGCTGCCTGGATGGTGGTCACCCTGCAGAATAGAATGGCCCTGGATTACCTACTCACTGCTGATGGTGGTACATGTGCAGTGACTGGTAAGGAGTGCTACAGTTATATTCCTGATGAGTCAAGGAACAGCACCCACTTGGCTGCACTCCTTTGGGAGTGCCTAAAATTCAGAAATCTAGGGACCTCTAACATGACACCTCATGAGGAAAATGGTGGCCATTTGGTCCTCTGGGGAATGGTGGGCAACTGTCATCCACTGGATGGCTGCTCTCATTCTTGTCATATTGCCTTCTGTTTAGTATGTTGTGGTTGCCAGATTAACAAGTGCACATCTGCCCTCCATTAGTTATAGTTTTAAGGTTAGAAATGGTTGTAATTGTGATTCATTGGTCTGTTAAGGCTAAGATATTGTCTGTTGATATTGATTTTCTTTTGACTGTATTCGATGTAATGATTGCTGAGTGGTGTGGCTTTCAAAGGGTGGATTGTATTGTGGAAGGTCGTGGCTGTCACGTGACACCATTGCCCATTACCTGGTTGGCAGATCAGAAGACACACCACCT